>NC_068349.1:8698262-9030786 GCF_014633365.1 Diospyros lotus | reverse complement strand
TACAATCCACAATAGTAATTTAAATGATACAAATAATTTGTCCACACTTAGACACAAATAAGCAATTAAAAATAAATTATACAAGGTAATAATATTTAAATAAATAAATAAAATGTGACCTCAGTTTGAATGGAGAAGATTGGATTCGGCTTTGGGATATCTTTTTCTTCTTTTGCCTTGTGGCTCTTCGGTAGATGAACAGTGAATCTTTGAGAGCCTTGAAATGCTTGAAAATTAGCTTGAGAGCTTTGGATGTACAATATATGCAATAGATACTCAAAAAATGAGTTTAGGGATATTTATAAGCATTTTAGCCACTAAAGAAAAGGTTAATATGAAGTTTGAAATTCAAAAAATGTATAGGTTTTCTCAAACAATAAGAAAATATGTCTCACATTTAATTCAAAATAAATTTATTTTTTTCATGAGAAATCGAGATTTGAAAATTCAAATATAAACTTTTGAGATATAAATGATTAAAATAAGAAAACATATCTAAAAGCAATCTCTTTTAATTCAAAATAAATTTACTTTTTGCATGAGTAAGAGAAAATATGTTTAAAACTAATTCTCTTTAATTCAAAATAAATTTACTTTTTGTATGAGAAAGAGAAAACATGTTTAAAAATAATTTTCCTTTAATTCAAAATAAATATACTTTTTGTATAAGTAATAAAAGCATTTATCAATAAATGAAAATTCAAACATAAACTTTTGAGACATAAATGATTAAAAGAAAGAAATATATTTAAAGGCAATCCACCTTTAATTCAAAATAAATTTACTCTTTGTACCCACTTTTAATTCAAAATAAATTTATTTTTTTTATATGAGAAAAAAATACATTTATATCATAAAAATATTTTTGTTAATTATCAAAATTTAATTAATATGAGCAAGTTGGCTCAACAATAATCATAGTGTGGTAACTTCCAATGAAGGGGGGGGGGGGGAATGTCCTTTACCGACCATAAGATCTTCCAGAGGGTACCAAGGATGGTAGCAAGGGAGGAAGAATGATTGGTGGTTGGGCTAAGGTGCCAGCCTTGTTTGTTGAGTGCTCGAGCGTGCCTTTTTTCTCTTCATCACCAAGGTGGCCTCAGTTTCCCCTCGGGCTTTAGTGGCTTGGGGTTGTGCGGTTGTGACTTCTTAAGCTTCTCTCGCCTAAAGTGCCTCATTTCTGCAACAAACATAAAATAAGGTTAGAACTCTTATATGAGACGTATAACTTTAAGTACATGAAGAAATGGAAAACAAAAAGAAAAGAATAGCAAAAATGAGAAAAGAAGGGAAGCAAGCACCATTGGGTTCTTCATTTCTTCCTTGAGTTTCTGCCCTTTGAGGCACTACTTGCCTTGAGGGTTCCCCCCTTCTTAAGAAACCAACCAACACCCCTCAATCGATTATCAGAGAGTAAATCGAAGAGATTGAACGATTCTGAAAGTAAAGCAAGATCGCTACGGGGCAAGTAGCGTAGTTCAAAAATTTTGAACCTTACCCCGATCCCGGCGATTGGATCAACGTCGAAATCAAATCATTCACAAACAAATAAATAAATCTAACCTTTAGATTATCGAGTCGTTCGCGGATTCGAGCCGTCCAAGCGTCCGGCCTCTAACTCGTGATACGCGGCACGCGTCCGTTGGCAAGGAGAGCGGAATAGGAGTGCTAGCTCCTTCTCCTTTGCGCGGCTTGTGTATGGACGGTAAAAGAACACCCACGTTTCAAATCGATGCCAAAAGAAACGGGGAAGAGTGAACGGCAATGCGTTTTTCAACTCTTGAAAAACGACACCAAAAATCACCTCTATAATGGGCAACCTATAAAAGGATATTTATAATGAAATATCCTAGGGTTTCTAAAACCCTAATGGATTGGGCTAGCCCATTAATTCTAATTTAATTAGAATCATAAGTGGGCTTATTCTAGTCCAACTAGAAATATAATTAAATGGCCCAATCCTTTTATAGGTTAAATAAAATATTATGGCCCAAATCTAATTCAAGCCCAAATATATTTTATTTAATATTTGGCCCAAATCTAATTTGGTCCAAATATAATATTTAATATTTGGCCCAAATCTAATTTAGTCCAAATATAATATTTATTTTAATATTTGGCCCAAATCCAATTTAGTCTAAATATTAACTTAAGCCCAAAAATATTTTATTTCCTATTTGCCACTCAAACAAATAGAAAATCATTAAATTAGAAACTCCTTCCTAATTTAATCAAATGCCATTTTTAGGAAACTCTTTCCATCACGACGACTCCTCGTCATATCGACGTCATTACGTCTATCTGTTCTTTTTTCGTGAGAACCTACGACGGCACAACTTCTTGCCGAAGTGTCCCACTTAACCATACGTCCACTCTCCTGGTTTAAGCCAGGGACCGTGCCTATTGCGTATGACTCATTAGGCTTCCGAATATGTTGGCAATGTGTCGGTACGAACACATAAGACAAGATTGGCCTCTAGCAAGGCGTCATGCCTACCCAATTATTCAGAAGGATTCATAATCCACAAATAACCTTTCACGAGCATGGTTACCGTGTAATACGATCCTCTCGTCAATGTATCTTATGTGATCTCAAGTATGGCGATGTGTTGCTTGATAACGATCACATGAGTTTTCTTCGGTCTTTCGGATATCTTCACTTAATAGAAAGTGAATCAATAACTCCTTATTGATCTCTTTCACCATGGCCATGGATTTAAAGTGAATATCCACCGAATGCGCCTTAGATACATCATCCTCTATCAAGGGATAGACGAGTCCCATCTTGGCTATGCACCCATCTCCATAAGCCTCATGATATACCCAACGATCGCCCACGTGCAGCCTTTGTCTAGGCCCATCGAAACGATGTCAAAGCATACCGGTCTTCTTATGAGATGACCGTGACAACCTCAGGTCCAAGGATTAGTTACACCCATCTCGTATGAGAATTCCATCAACATATAACCAAAATGGATTCTCGTGGCGAGTCATGTCCAGTGACACATTCTCCAACATTGGTCACCTATGTACTTGTCTAGGCATCCCCATGCCTATGGGTGTGAGACCCCCATTGCTATCACATAGCAAAAACATAGCACATACAAGTCTTACCGCAATTGTCAATGTCCATTCTTGACATTGCTACGACTTGGGAAATTTAATGATGTCTATAAACTGTGATGCATCATCTCACATCTTTATAGATTATTCACAGTATACATCATATGGACTTCTATCTAGTTTCATTTAGTTATTACAATAATAACAAGAAACTAATAGAATGACTTCTTGTGAATTTGAATAACTCCTTATTCAAATAATAACATGATTACAATTGTCAGTGTACAACATGCCCAATATGATTGGGTCTAGAGCACCTACACTAACAGATTCTTCCCTAAGGAGACGAGCCATGGCAACTTGATATTTTACTTTCACAATTATGACTGCAAGCATTAATTGTAAAAGGATTGGCTGCCCTAACTTTTTCACCACACCAGAATTGAGGTGCACACCATGTCAACGATGGCCTTACCGCAATCCACCGAGTCTCAAAGTGATCCACCTTTGGTGGAGACTTAATGAATATCCCTCACTACTACACACCTTTTTGTTAAGTGAAAAAGTGCTACCGCATCTCCATGACTCGAGAGTGATAAAAGTAGTTGAATAACTCTGTGGTGGGTACCATTCCTCGTTCTTTACATAGGACAAAGAACCCTACTAGTAAATCTCATCCATTTGGGTGGACTTGGGTTTGAACCATGTTATTTTGGCTCAAGTGGGGGAGTGCATAGTTCGGTTGGTCGATTTTTAACATTTTTAGTAGTCAAATTGCTTGTGCAATTTTTCTGTCAAACTAGATCGCACGATTTGGTTTGGTGCGCGGAAACCACATCGAACCACACCAGAAAATGCGATGCAGTTCAGTGTGGTTTTCGCGATTTGCCCAAAACATCCAAAATATTAATCCACTCATTTTCGTGGTGTGATTTCTATGGTTTCATAAATTGTTTCATCAACTATTTAGCCCATGAACCAAAACAAATAAAAGATTATATAACAATCTTTTATTTATACAATCTGTTTGAGATTTGTTTTTTTGGTTTGAGATCTATTTTGGTTCATGATGTAAATAAATTGTTTCATAGTTTTTTTATTATAATATTATACTCGAGTAGTTCGATTTTAAACCGAATCGAGAAATCTTCAAACTGTGTGGTTTGTGGTTTGAGGATTTCTCAAACTGTACCAAACCGCCCTTCTCAAAAAATCATGCGGTAAGGTTCGATTTGGTCGGTTTTTGCGATTTGTCGATTTTTTTGAACACCCTTAGGCTCAAGAACTCCATCCCAAACAGATAGAGAGGGAAATGGAGACCAACCCAAAGGTTATCCTTGTGCACAACTATTCCTCCTCCTTTAATTTGTGTCATACACGCTTCCCTTCTACGCAGCTTCTTTACTAAATGTGGGGGTGGGATATTGTAAGCGACTCTCAACCTCTTGGCATCAACTATATATGTTAAGAAAAATGGGTTGGCCCTAAGAGATTGTTGTTTCTTCACCACTCTCTTCTTTCTCATTGGCCCTGTTCATGTACTTGATTCTCGCCATGCCTGCGGAGATTTACTTTAGTAAAAAATTTGACACGAAGTTCTCCGAGGCAGCAGTTGTGGTTCTTCAAGGAAAGGAATAAAACGTTTTCCAAGACAGTGTATAATTCTTTTTCCAAGGCAACTCAAAAACAATTCTCTAGGACAGTCAAAGTACACAAGTACTGTCAAACTTAGAAGCGTAGGGGAACTCCGCATGATGTAACTTCTCTTATTTATACTCTCTTCCTTAGAAGGTCAATCGGCATTCCATAATTACAATTTCTTACGGTTGGAGGATGTCAGACTTGACGATTCCCTACACCGTGCAACAAAGTCCGTGCTTTTCTCTAGGGCAACTAGAATACACTACTGGGGTAAGTAAGGCACTTCTCCTAGACAACTCCGCTACTCAGAATTTACTCTTCCCTTTGACTTTTAGTAAAAAATAATAGTGGGGAGTCATTGTTGTAATCTACCCTCCGGGGGAACGTGTTATTCTCACTAAGGAAGTATCTTTCTCCTAGGAAGATGAGTTCTCTTCATGAAGATAAAAGATGACCATTTTCCCAGAGGAATAACCTTTACACACAAGTATAACAATATAGACGCGATTGAATTACTCTCATTGGGAATGAAAAGGGAAACCTTTTTCCAGATAACTATACCTTATCATTGCACAAGTTTCAAAGGCTCTTATTCTCTTAAAGGACTACTCTTCCAAGGTGGGGAATGGGGGATTTTTCACTAGACCCATTCCATGCTTAACTTAAGACAATAACTTACACATTTTGTGCATGCATGCCATGTGTCCCCTTCACACATATCCCCTCCCCCCCCCCCCCCCGCCGCCGCCTTGCATCTTGAGGGATCTTTTTTCAAAACCTTCTATAAGACTTCTCATCTTCATACACTTGTAGTTTATCTTCTTATCTTTATAGATAAACGTGCCATGCTTATCCCAGATAACTAAAGTTGCTTGTTTATAGCATTCATCTGCTTATTCATACATTTCGTTTGCTTCTGCAAAACATCATGAAGACTACATCTAACTTAAGTATTAGAGAGGCTGCATGGGAAAATCTCCACTCGCCTTTGGACTATGTGTTTCCATGCAGAGCTTCTCTCCTGGACAATGGAGCACTCCCCTAGGCAATCACCTTACACTCTCCTACTTCATCCTTGAGCTGCTTATTCAAGTCCAATAGTTGCCTATTCAAGAGACTTGGGCTAATCAATTTCTCTCTCTCAAATAAAGACACAACTTCTCTTGGACAACAAATCAAACTCTCTCCCAAAATACAACCTGATACTTTAACTCTCGGCTTGCAATTCCTTGTTCCTTGCTTAGTTCTACCCTAACTTGAGCATCCCAATCTATAAATTTTTACTTATTTTTTTACAACAACATATTTTATTAAAAATAAGACCAAAATATTTGGACCTCACAAAAGATAAGGAGGGCCTGTTCTCTTTGGCGTTTTCGGGTCGTTTTTTGTTTTCAATTTTTCAAAATACCAAAAACGTATTTTCTTTGTTATTTTCAAAAAAATATTTTTAAAAACAAGGAAAAAATTTGTGAAGAAAATGGAAAACAACAAAAAAAAGTTTTGGCTGTTTTCAACCAAAATACAGTAAAAATTGAAAACGCGAAAAATGCAAGCGTTTTCCGGCTCACGCATTCCCTATTCCTTCTTCTTTCCAAGCTCCACTCTCTCTTGCAACAAGCAACACAGATCTTCCACCATTATTGCCATCGCCCTCCACGCCACCGCTCCCCAAATACAACCTGATACTTTAACTCTCTGCTTGTAATTCCTTGTTCCTTGCTTGGTTCTATTCTAACTTGAGGGTCCCAGTCTATAAATTTTTACTTATATCTTTTACAACAACATATTATATTAAAAATAAGGCCAAAATATTTGGACCTCACAAAAGATAAAAGACTCTTGTAGTCAATCTCATATAGCTAGAGTTATTATATATATATATCTTTGGTTGGATTAAAATGAGCCACCACTCTTTTCATTTTCACCACGTGAGCAATCTTTTAAATGGAGGCAAGGCCTTCCCCACATCAGTGGACGCGACGGTGAGAGTGAATGGTGGTGGAAAAGTCTCTGATGTGCCCCCACGCAGTTCAAACGCATGATGAGTCACACAGTTCATACTCATGATGAGTCCTTAATAAAGATTAATTTGGTCATTTGGAAAAGGGCACACAAATACATGCCTGTGGCCTCCCAAAATGTCCCCTCCTTGCTTGTGTTAACGATTATTAAAATAAAATTATATTAAGATAATTTATTTAAAAAATTTAATATAAAAAATCACATAATTTTTTTAAATAAATATAATAAAATATATTTTTATCTAAAACACTTTTTATATTATATTTTTTTATTTATATCTTAATTAACAAATACTACATTGATAAATAATACACCACTATTAAAGATAGGGTTGGAATTTTAATGAATTTTTAAACTTATTTGCTTGTTAATGTAGGTGTTATATTTTAATTAATTTAATAAATATTAAATATTAAAATTTATTAAATTCCTTACTAGATTTGAACAATCCAATGCATCTGAATCTTTTTCCAAACACACTGATTTGCCTCTTATCTAATGATTATTATCATTACCTTCTTGAAGAAACCTAGCTAGCTATATATAGCACCAGATTTATGCGAACAAATATATATATATATATGGGTAGGTTCAAAGCTTCTTCCATTGATTGTCTAGTCATCAAGGAGTGCAACCTTTTGTGGGTTTAGGGAAAGAATTTGAACATATTCAAACTTATGTTTGAAAGTGTGGGTCCCAACTTTTGTAATTTTAACAATCTAATTATACCTTAATAGTTTATTAAAGGGATGTCAAAATTCAAAGATATATTGTTTGATTCTATAAATTTATAAAAGATAGTGATGCTTCTATTGATCTTGTGTGTGATCGGTTGAGTTAAATCATTTTCACTCCTATATATCTTTATGGATCAACCCATTTAGTGCACTCACTTTTCAACAAGTCTTCTAATATTATTATAAAAAAAAAAACGACAAGAATTAGATATTATACTCAAATTAAGACCTAAAATCTAAACACAAGAGATATTGCCTGCTAATCAATCTCGAACATCAGATTGTGGGTGCCTCGGAGGCCTCCAAAGTGTTTTTCTCTACCAACCCATTTTGGGGCTATCAATGTAGCAAGTGTCACTGTGCCAGTTATATATGTTTTGACATCACATTGGGATTGGCCTGATGATATCTTTCTGTAATTTATCTTAAACCGTTGAATATGAAGTGGGGGAAGCAGATTCCACAGGGCAGCATGATAAAGGGACAAAGGACCGAAAGTAGGCAAATAGAGCCGAGTACTGATCGATCACAAGGTGGGCCTGGCCTGTCTCTTTGGACATAATTTGCATTTCCCCATGACATGCAAGCTGCATCCATCCAAAAGCTCTCCATATTCCATGCCCTATTAATTAATTCCTTCATCTTCTCCTACATTTTGACCAACTTTAATTAATTTCTTACCCTCAAATTAACTCCATTTCACACCAAATAATCCCACTTCCAACCACCCACCTCTTTCTTCAATTACTTTCGAGAATAATTGGGATTTTTACGATAGTTTTATGCATAAAATTTGTAATTGTTACTGATTACTTTGATATGTATGAATATCATATACTGGTCCTCTTGCTTTTAGAATAATCAGTTTGTATATGTTAAAGTTCATGAATAGGGTTTCAACGTGAAGTTGACAACTAAATAGCACTACCATGTGGAAGTTCATGAATGGACTTCATGTATTTTGCATATGTTAAGCTACTTGAGAAGCAAATTCATTAAAACTTTGAAGTTGATGATATTTTGGAGTTAGGCTACTCGGAATGACTGTATTATATTTAACATTTGTGGCCTTCTTGTCATTAGTAGTTGGGGAAAATGTATAGGATAACAAAATATATAAACTCTAATCATTGGGGTGGTAATTCAATTACATTATAGAGTGTTTTTTTTAAAAGATAATTAATGATCAAATTTAAAAGCGATCACTCTTGTCATTTGATTCTCACGTTGTCCCTTGCCATGTGTGACTTGAATTTTAGGGTTGAATAGAATTATGATACCATCACTGTAACCTGTAACCAAATAGGGGATTTGATCAATCTCTTAAATTGTCTTTGTATATTATGTCGAGATATGAGACATTACAGGACATATAAGTCACTATCAATAATTAACTTAAAGTTAAATCAAATTGTCATGTGAAATATTTTTAAAAATTATCCTTTTCTCTAGCAATATATATATATATATATATATATCTGCAAACTTTTTGAGAAAGCTGAGCCTATAAAAAAATAAAAGCAAGAATAATATAAAACCAAAAGTTCAAGAGTTCATACCAGTTTCAAGCTTTTGATGGTATAAAGATATATGAGTTGGCTTGCAATTGTAACCAAAGGACCCCTTCCCTCCTTGTTTTAAAGCCTTAACCCATGCTTCTTTTTCTTCTCTCTTTTTACCTTTCCTTCTTTTTTGCTTACTCCTAAGGGTTTGCAACTATTTATAGGTGGCAATTTCAATTTGATAAAAAATCTTTTCTCGTATAATTAAATACCTCTTCTTTTTGCAAACCATACATCTTTTTCTCTTTAAATTATTAATAATAATATTATTGTTCTTACTTTTCCTGCCTAATGTGTAAGGCAAAGCATATAGTTGAATAGATCACAATATTGTTATTTTGCAAATTTATTCATTAGTTGGTCCCATTAAATTCCACCAAACTTTACGACAAAGTGCCAATAAAGGCACGGCCTTGGTCATGCCAAAAGCTTCCAATAAGCTAAGCAAGCACTTTCAGGGCCCCTCTCCTTGAACGCTGGGCCACCCCCAATTACACAAACTATCACTCTCACTAAACAAAAGTGTATTGTCAGACTATGATGATTCTTAAGGAGGCTGAAGAACTTGGAGGATCTTTTGTGAGACAAAGTTGGATTAATCCCAAGATTTGTAACCAATCAAAGTGTTGTTCTCTGACTCATGGTGATCTGTAAGAGACTAAATAAATTGGATTGGTGATCTTTCATGACAAAAAAGTTTGGATTAATTCCATTGTTTATTACCATTTTAGTATGTATTATATATGGAAAGGGTGCTGTTGATATAGGTAGGCCACCTCAAGTTTAAATGTTATAGGCATCAATTGAAATTTAATGATACTGTAAGCAAGCAAAGTGTAAAGAGAAACCTTACTTTTATGGCAATATTTTGGAGTAATTTCACAATTTATAATTGATGCACTTATCGTTATTGCCAATTATCTCGGCAAAGGACTGGCGTGCATGATACTTCAAAGACATCTAAGATTAAATACAGTGTTACTAGTAAGGCAAAGCAAGATCAAGATGACAGGTATAAAGGGTTGGAAAGACTGTGATGCTTATTACTAAGCTTGCTTACTTTCTCTATACATGTTCCATTTTTATTTCTAAGCATTGGGATAACATTTCATCATGGTTATTGAGTTTCGAATGAGCATTCCGACCACCTTCTTCATAAATTTCTTGAAGATTTTCACAAGAGCACCATTAATATCCATTTTAGTATTGATAGAAGTGAGAAGTGAATTATCTAAGTGGCCAATATGAAGTTTAAATGGGATAGACATCACTTAAATAAAATTGTAAACATGATAGTCAATCAAATCGATAAGATGGACCTATTTCCCCTATTCCTCTCTCATTTTTAGATGAGTTCTAAAAGGATTTGCCTCGTAAAGATTATTTGCCTAGCCAAAAATGTACATTGGAGTACAATTTGCAAGAAGAGGACAAAAACTAAGAAAAAAAGACCAAGGCATTAGATTTACTCCAATTAGCGCTAATTTTAGTGGGAATCAAGTGGTTTCTTAGTCTTAGGTGTGAACTGGTTTGAGTTCATGGGGCGAGGCCTTGGAATTTTTTGTTGGTTTCATACAGGTAAGCAACCTTTCGGTGCATCAAATTTTTGGACTGTTTCTTCTCCCATCCCTATATAACACTCACCCACACTGCTCTGTTTCTACTCTGCACAGCTCACTCTCTCTACTACAACACTTGATTTCTTGTCTATATCGTTTCTGGGTCACAAGTTTTAATCTGAACCATTCAAAACTTTCTACTTTTAACACGTTTTGAATTGGTTTAGGTTTCTGGGAGTTGGAAAAGATTCACTTTTGGTAATTCTAACTGTCCCTCGGGAGTCCGTACCCTTTGAAAATCCTAGTTGATTTTGTTTTTGAGATCAAATTTCAGGCGGGGTTGGTGGGGGAAGGCTGACCATCATAAAGAAAAATTGAATTTTCCAGGAAAATGATTCTGTTGCACAACGGGTGCAAACTATGGCAGTTGTTTGCAATCCTTGAGAAGAAGTTTTGTGTTGAGGAAAGCTTTTATTTTTGGATCTTCCAAATTTTCAGTAGGTACAGCATGGGGACTTGATCACAGGGCTAGCAAAAGCTGTGAGAAAATTTTTCTGAGTTCTTCCCTCTTTTTTTATTTTCCTAGATTTCAAGAATTTGAGTAGATTGGGGAGTGAGAAAATGGGAGGGGCATCATTGCCACCGGGGTTTCGGTTCCATCCAACTGATGAAGAATTGGTGGGATATTATCTGCAGAGAAAAGTTGAGGGACAGGAGATTGAGCTTGAAGTGATTCCTGTGATTGATTTGTACAAATTTGATCCATGGGAGCTGCCAGGTATTAATTCTTCGTTAAAAGTTTGTTTTAGCTTTTGCTTTTGTGCCTTCCATCTATTTGAAGAAATTCCTTGCTGAATGTCATACGAAGTAATTGGTTTAGATGATGTATTATGGCGTAATTACTTATAGATTCTGTAACGTGATGAATTTGCCACTGCTATGTTGTTGTGAAGTGATTATTTAGGCAGAGTTGGTCCAGTTTTAATGTTCTCGACTCCTTAATTTTTCACTGAGATCAAATGAATTTCTGGCTTCTGTAATGGAACTGGGATTTCCACCAATATGCAAGTTGAGAATTTCTGCTGTTGGAAAGTATTTGCTTTCTTGGTTTTATATTTATTTCCAGTTCTGTTCTCTTCCCTTGGAATTCTGGTTTTTGAAATCATAATTTGCAACTTCAGCAGTAAAAGTTTCTTTATTTGTCTGTTCCCTCTTTGGATTAAATGTTATTTGGGAATTTGAGGATCCTGATGAGCGAGACATGAATTGCAGTGAAATCATTCCTTCCTAGTCGCGACATGGAATGGTTCTTCTTCTGTCCCCGGGATAGGAAATACCCAAATGGATCACGCACGAATCGTGCTACCAAAGCTGGCTACTGGAAAGCCACTGGTAAAGACCGGAAGGTTGTCTGTCAGTCCGCTGTCACCGGTTACAGGAAGACCCTGGTGTTCTACCGGGGGCGAGCCCCAATGGGGGATCGAACAGACTGGGTAATGCATGAATATCGGCTCTGTGATGATACTTCTCAAGGATTACCATGTTTTCAGGTAAATTTAGCAGTTTCATTATTGAGGGTCATATAGCTCGGATTCCCAAAAGCCTCCAGGATGGAGGGACAATAATACGAAGCGTTCACTGAATTTTGATTTTCAGGGAGCTTTTGCTTTGTGCCGTGTCATTAAAAAGAATGATAGCACGCAGAAGACGAGTGATTTTCAGGGAGAACCAAAGGCTAAGCAGGTTGGGAAACGTTCAAACAATGAAGAAAACTGCTTTGCAAGGATTTCAAGTGATCAGACCCTGATGATCTCTGAGGACACATCATTTCAAACAAGTCACCGGTGCAATGGGAGTAACTTTCCGAGTCCTGTTACTTCTTCATATCAGAGTGCACAAATTATGGTTAACGAGGCATGCTTGATAGGTACCATTACCAATCCCGGTAGCACCTGGGTGTCGCCTGATTTTATCCTCGACTCTTCAAAGGTACTAAAATTCAACCTCGTTGCCCCTTTTCACTTCTGGATGCCAGCTTCATCACGATGAGTTCCCAAGGACATTCTTTTGTTCGAATTGATGCAGGACTACTCACAAGGACAAGGCAAACCGGGACACTTGCCACATTATGAGTCTGATCCAAACACTCTTAGCCAATGCTGGCAAACATATAATCAGCATGAGATCTCACCTAGCTCATCCTACTCGAATTTTGTGGAGGAAGTTGAACTCGGCGACAATCTCAGCCAATTCCAATGCATGTCACCCTACTCAAGGCACACAGACTACATGGGATATTGTGGAATTGAGGACATGCCATATGAAGGTGTGATTACCAGACTAATTCACCGAGAAATTTAAAAATCCTCCCCGGGAAGAGACCTGAGTCACTTTTAGTTGATTCGATTCTTAATGCAGGACAAGAAACTTGGGAGCAAGCAACGATCTGTAGACAGAGCAGCGGAGATGGGAGCTCGGGGGAACTTGGCGGCCTTTGGTCACAGGAAGACAACATGGTCATTGTGATGTGAGAGCTTCTTCTGCCAAACCTTGAACAATGCTATGCTGGCTACTTGGTTTTAGCTTGTGAGAATCTGGAATAATCCTCTGTGACAACGCCTTTTAACGTTGTTCTTGGAGTGAAAACTATGAGTTCTGCCCCTACTGTACAAGTGTGGTTGCTGTATAGCTTGCAGCTTCGTATATATATGGTGGTGCTAGTGCTGGTGCTGGTGTTGGTCTAGTAACTGTAACTGTTGACCCTGCTCATGTTATGCTGTGCAGGTAATCCAAATTACTAGAATCTTGTTGATGATGCAAAATATTACCAATAATATTTGAATGCGAACCTAGCTAGACCAATGGAGAGACTTTTTTGCTTCCGACTTGCTATTGATAGTGCGATGAATGTCAGCTGACTTATATTGTTGGGTGGATAAAATCTTGTTTTGCATTATTATATCCTCTATTTATTTAGAGTTATTATAAAGGTTAGTTGACTTGCGAAACATTTAAGTTTGTGTAGTAGAAGGGCGATAGTACTTATTTAATTAATAAATAGATCATATGACCGACCACATGTCATCTAATTATAGACAATTAGTCTTAACCATATCACTTTTATACAAAATAATATCTCATTTTATATCATATGAATTCTTCATATATAAATAACATGAGTCATCATTTATAAAAAAAAAAATCATAAGACTGTAGAATATAATATATATATATATAAGGGTGGTGGGTTGCTAGCATCATTCCAAGAATATGCAAATTATTGTTGAGAAAAATTCGAAATTGATCATGTGCAAAGTGCAACCTTTCTGTCTAGGCTTGGGTGTGAGGATGGATAGAGAAAGCAAACACTTGTTGAGCTTTAAAGTGCAGTTTTTATGAAGGGAATCATAGTGTAAGTTTAATTTCTCTGTCTTGCCCCTACCAGATTGACTTACTGGTCACACATCCCATTTTTTTTTGTCATTGATAGAAGTGTTCACGGTTCGATTTGGTCAATGTTTAACATTTTTAATATGTCAAATTGCTTATGCAATTTTTTTTGTCAAACCAAACCATATGGTCTAATTTAGTGGGCAGAAATCGCACCGCAAAATGAGGTGTTATTTTTGCAGTTTGTCCAAAACATCCAAAGTATTAATCCACCTATTTTCATAATACAGTTTATAGGGTTTTATAAATTGTTTTATCAACCATTTAGATCATGAACCAAAACAAATAAAAAATTATATATAAATAATTTTTTATTTATACAATGATCTATTTATAAAAACAGATTATTTGGTTATAAAACAATCAGTTTATGAACAGATTATATAAACAGAACAAAACAGATTGTATAAACAATCTGTTTGAAATTTATTTTTTTGGTTTGAGATCTCTTTTAAATAAATTCTTTTATAATTTTTTTATTATTACATTATATTCGAGCGGTTCGATTTTAAAGAGAATCGATAAATTCTCAAATCGTGCGATTTGTAATTTGAGAATTTCTCAAACTATATCGGACTGCCCCTTCAAAAAGTCATGTGATCCGATACGGGGCAACTCAATTCAGTCAATTTTCATGATTTGCCAATTTTTTTGAACACCATTAGCCATAGAGTGGGGACATGGAATATATTCGTGGCCATTCTTTTTTCTTATCTCCATTTAAGTAGACACGTTGTTTTGACTGCTTTTCTATTCTTTTGAATCTCTATTTTATTTTATTTTATTTAAATTGAATTGTGTTATCAAAAGTTATACAATTCCTATATATATAGAGAGAGGGAGAGGGAGGAAGTTATAAAATGAAAGACTGCTGTTATTATTATTATAAGGAGTTATAGTTTGTTTTTGTATACAAAATTATAGTTTCATATTTCGAAGGCATGATATTTTAGATAGAGGCGGAGTGACAAATATAAGTTTATTTAATTCATTGCCATAACCAAAACCTCAACAGGGTCCTTAGCTCAGTGGTAGAGCATTCGACTGCAGATCGAGAGGTCACCGGTTCGAACCCGGTAGGGCCCTTTTCATATAAAATTAATTATTTTACTTTTTACGTGTTGCTGTTTAATTTTTGGGGGGATAAATTACCTTTAAAACACTCAATACGAACGAAGTACAAAGATAAATAAAGCCAGAGAGTCCCAATACATTAATGAACTCAAGGAAGAATATCATCACAAAATATGATTGTAAGACGGAGAACTCAAAGAAGGGCCAGCAAATGACCCAACCAAAAGAGACCTGATTTACTACTCTTCTAATCAATCACCTCATTGGCAATTATGAAGTAATCTGAGAATTATAAACCATACCCTATAATCGATGAAAGGGAGGGAGCTACCATATATAGTTTTTAAAATTTTGAATACTTTACGAGGAATAAAATCATGAGGAAAATTTTACATGAAAGAAAATCATGAGAAGACGAAGACAAAAGATATTTCATGCACAAATACTTCAATGTTTACTTTAAACTCTTGAAAATCTTAAAAAAAATTACGGAATTCCTGAACTAGTAAAAAATGACTTATGTGAGAGGAAAAATCCTTCTTTATTTATTGATGATATTGTTAGGAAGTGATTTTAATACCTAATATATTGAGATTATGATTGTTGTAGATAATCCTCATTTGTTATAGATTTTTAAGAGAAAATTTAAATGACAAATGTTTACACGTTTGTCATGAGAATACCTTGCAAAGAATTGTGCGAGAAATTGTATCTGAAAATGTTGGTCCTCTTTAGCGGGAGGCTACTGAGAGAATCTCTTGGAACCCCTTTTAACATTCATTTCTTTAACCCTTATACTTTTAAGTTTTTGGACTTTGAGTTTCTCGAGCCTTGTTAGTAGACCTTGGTTCGGATATAGATTAGATTCATTCAATCGTTAATCAAGATAGAATTTAAATCTTCTTTTGCGTATATGTATAGAACACAAGAACATATACATGTACATATATATTTGGACAATCATATATATACGAATATTCTGTGTATCTTTTGTTGTTTTAAATGAATTATTATGCTTTCTTTATAAGTTTTGGTGCTGGGTTACAATGAGACAAATAGCTTGAGAATGAAATTTTGGTTATTTAATTGTGTATTATTATAGGTAGTTAAAAATGAGGCAAAAGTATAATTAAGAAAAACAAATCAAAAATGAAAGAGACTTTAGTAGGGTCGCCATTACACAAATGCAGTTTATGCTGATCCTAAAAACTTATAATTGGTGGCGATTAGTGGTGGCCTAAGTGACCACACCCATATTAGCCCCCAGTCACATGCACTAAGAGTTGTTCAAGTGTTACTGACCAAGGGGTTTCTATTTTTGGCCCTTTTAGAGAGGGTCATGAATATGTGATTTGCTCAAAATATAAAAAGAATACCAATAATCGTTATTTGATAAGAAAGTTCATCACAAATAAGAAAATACTAGTTTCGATTCGTCACACTCTAAGATAGAAGAAGGAAAAATGATAAGAATCAAATAAATTCGCCACTAAACAAATATATTACTTGGATAATAATTAGAATAAAAATATTCTCTGCACTTTCTTCATAAAAATGTTCATATCAAAATATTACAAAATCTCACATATAAATATTAATCTTATAGACAAACCTAATAATTAAAGACAAACAACATCATTGCCTCTTTTGACAAAAAAGGACTAATGATGATAAAAGACAAACCAAAAGTATAAAATAAAATATCACCATGCCATTTTTGATAAAGGGAATCATGATTACCTTTTTTGACAAAATATGGCTAATGATGATAAAAGACAAACTAAAAGTATAAAGAAAACACCATCATATCACTTTTGATAAATAAAGTCATGTTGATAAAATATAATGATACATAAAGACAAAACACTCTCAAACATAAAGGACAAATGAAAAATGATATCATCTATGACATCAGTTATGAGATTTAGACCTATTGAAAAAACTTGGAACTTGCAGATGGGTTGATTGCTTGGATTTGATCATAGAATGCCTAGGTTGTATTCCAATCTCGGGCTTCCAAGCAAATATGCAATGTGATTAATTTAGATTTTAACTCTTTTATTTTAAATTCTAACTCTTTCAAATGAACTAGAGTCTTTCCAATAAATAACTTAAAATTCTTTTAAAATTCTTTAACTCTTAAACAAGTAATTAGTCCAAAACTTATATACTCTTAAGGCAATTCTTACCTTTGCTTTTTTATTGTTCACATCAACATAATCCACTAAAAGTCTTATTTCTCGTAAACTATAGCCCATTTGAATTTGGGTTCTTGCCAGGCTCTGATCCTTCTCGTTCTCCTTGTTGAGTGAACCACCCCCCCCCCCCCCCAAAAAAAAAAAACAAAAAAAAAACCCAAATTGTTGGGGTTTATTATCCAAACAAATCCTAAAATTTACGTCAACTGACAACAGCCATCGGTGGTGCCACTAAATTTTTATTTTATTTTCTCTAAAATGAGAGATGAGAGAGAATAAGGAAAGTGAAAAATGCATAATAAATTAATTATTTTACATTTCTTTTAAGCTCAGAACACAGAAGAGAAGAGATACTTGTAATTTCTCATAGTGGATAGGCAAAATACAAAATTTATTTACTTAATATATAAATATATGTATATATATAATATATCACTCTTCAATTTTCATATAATAATTTATAAGATTTTTCCTTTTTACAAGCCTGCACTAATTAACCAAAACTGTAACTCTCCAGATTCATCGATCAATTAGTTCTCACCAAATACGCAGCCCTTTTAAGCTCTCTCTCTCTCTCTCTCTCTATCTCTCTCTGTATATTCATAGTAAAATATATATCAGTTTCTTACGCTATTCTGCTCCATGGGAAGCCAAATTGTTCTGCAAAATGCCGCCGTTGTCCATTCCGGGCCTCTCAGTAGTCACAACCACCACTTCTACTTCTTCTTCATCGCCGGGCTTCAACTCTCGGAAGCTGGCCACCCTCCCCAACTCCTCCACCTCCTCCATGACAAGATCGAGCCTCACCACCGCCTCCACCAACAGAGAAGCAAAGGCAGCAAAAGGAAGCGCCTCTGAGAACTCCAGGCCGCTGCTGGCGATCTTGCTCAGCGTCGGCCCCAAGGCATTCTCCGCTGCCCTCTTATCCGCTTTGATCAGCTTCGGCGTTGATTGAGATGAAGATGCAGATGCATTCTGCTGGGTGGCTGTTGGGGTCCTTGGGGATTGTTGCAGAGAGACGGAGGCGGCGGTTGGGCCGAGGAGGAGCCGCGGCTGAGACTTGAGGGCGGCGTTGAGGTCTTGCAAGGCTTCGTGAAGACGATGGGAGATAGCTTCTGTGGAGGAATGGCGGCGGGTTCTTATGCTCTCAGCGAACGCCAGTAGAGCTTTGGATACTTCTGCTGCCAGTCTCATGCATGGATCTTTGAATAGAGCACGGACTGCTCTTGGCGTCTGACAAGTGACAAAATCATTCAAAACGAAACCCAACATAAAACAAAAATAGGGCAAATATCAAACAGGGAATTCTATTTCAGAATCCCGAAAATTTACTAGTCAAAACCCACGTTACATCAAAATTTTTAATAATTTTAATATACCTCTTTTACCCCCAACCCACAACCAACCATCACCTATATAAATATATATATATACACTCACACACACTTTTATATATATATATATATATATACTCACAAGTTCCATGATCGCGGCCATGGCAATCACGGCCATGGAAACCCCCGCACCTTGCCGTGCGGGGAATTAAGCCTTCCCCGACTGAGCAATCGAGAAAGGCTGGTTTTTTTTTTTTTTTTAACTAAATTTGTTTTATTATAATAAAATAAAATAAAAAATAATACAAATAAATAAATTCTAAATATCTGTATTTTAAGTAATTTTAAATTAATTAATTTTTTTTTTTTTAAGTATAAAAAATTCAACACCTAAGATGATTTAAGTAATTTAATAAGATAAATTAATTAATTTTAAATTTTTTTAAGTATTAAAAATTCAACAAGATGATTTAAAATTAGTTAAATTATAATTATTTAAAATACAAATATTTAAAATTTATTTATTTATATTATTTGGCAATTTATATTTGATAATTTAATTATATATATAGATGTGTGTGATATATATATAAGTGTGTGTGGTGTTGGGTTCATGCCGTTGTGTGTGTGTATATATATATATATATAAGTATGTATCCTTGGTTTATATATATAGAGAGAGAGTGTGTGTGTGTGCGCGCGTCTGTGTGTTGGGGGGGTCGGCCGCCATGGCCGACCCAGCAAGTGGGTTCATGGCCGCATGTGTGTGTGTATATATATATATATGTGTTTGTGTGTATATGTTTGTGTGTGGGAGAGAAATAAAAAGGCAAGGCGAAAGCTGACAATTGGAGAAGAAAGTGGGTTGTGGAGGGATAAAATAGGAATTTTAAAATTAGTGTAGAATTTTATGAGATTTGGGTTATGAAGTGTAAAATCACGGGTTTTAAATAGAATTTCCCTATCAAAAATCACCACTGAAATTTTAAGAAACTATAAAAATACCCTTACACTATTAAAAATTCATATATTTCTCCCTATGAATTAATTGATGGAATACAAAAGACCTTATAAATAAACATATGTTAATCTTGGAATCTGGGGACTACCAAATGTACCAAAGTACCCCTATAAAATCCATGTAAATGACTAAAACAATAAATAGATAGAACAAACAAAATTAATAAAATAAAAAAAAGAAAATTAATTAATAAAATTTCAGAATAATATATACTTAACATCCAAATATCAATGCACATGCAAATTCAGAATGAAAAAATAGAAAACAAAAAAGAAATTAAGTAAACAACTTTATAATTATATAGAAATATTTTGACAGGAAAGAATTAAATTCAGTATATGTACTCAATCAAGTAACGAAAAAATAAAGTTACATTCAATCATATATTAGTAACAGCTGTAGTGAAATAAATATTTTAGGAAGAAAATACAAGTATTTAGATCTAAAACAAAAATTCTATTTTGGTATAGTTAAAAAATATCAACATTGAAACTCACTTTCCTATCTCAATTCTTATTAAATTATAAATAATTCACACCTTATTTTTATTTTATCTCAAAAATTATGCTTGCTCCAACCACACCCCTTATTCTCTTTTTTATTTCACTTTCTATTCTATTTATTTATTAATAAATTTCAATTCTATATATTTTACTTTATTTATAATTTTCACTACTAATACACAAAATCAATAATCAAATCTAAAAAATAATCAGATATCCGCATAAACAAAATTAATAATTAAATACACATAATAATCAAATATACACATACACAAAATCAATAATTAAACTCACAAATTAATAATTAAATATACAATATCAATCATTCAATACAAAAAAAAAATTAAAAAAAACTCCAAAATATCAATCATTCAATATAAAAATAAATTAATAATCAAATATTTTGCCATCACGCATTATATTTAACACCAACAACCTTTCAATGGGGTGGAAAACATGAATTTTCAATGGTATAAGGGTATCCTTGCAATTTCTTAAAACCTCAGGTGGTTTTTGATTCTTCCCCACAAAAATATTACCTAGTGGACCCAAGTTAGATGCACGCAGACTGCTGCATGTCCACAGCATCTCAATGCCTTCTCCAAATGGGCATGTGTATTTGATCCAAAAGCTAAGGAATCTCTCATTAATTGATAAAAATGCATGGATTTGGTACGTGTTAATTAATTATTTACTCCTAAATTGTAAACACCTTTTATCATCATGAGTTCCCACTTCACAGAAAACCCTTTTAACAAAACTTGGAAACTGAATAGAATTTCTTTGAAAGCTCTAAAAGACCAGAAGAAATGAAAATGGAGAGATCAGAGATTTTAAGATTTGTTATTCCCTTGCTCATCAACAACTCTACCTACCCCACCTTCTTTGTCTTCCTAACTTTTAGCTTCTTTTAAGCAACTCCCATCACCATCTCTTTAACTCTATTGTGATTTTTTTTTTCTTTTTTTGGCCCACATAGTTATAGTTTGTACATTTTCAAAGTATACTGGTACCCCAATTATGACTTATTTCACCATTTTTAAAGTACAATAACTAATTTTATGTTGAGACAAAAATATAATGATTTATTCACACTTTACCAAATTTTTTTTACTTAGCTAAAATCTTATAAATTCACAAGTTAAAATTTACGAGAACAATTCTACAAAACCCATAAATATTTATTTGTTTAAAAGAAAAGCCATATATAAAAATAGTAGCTAATTAAGTGGTTTGAGGGTAATAATTATTACCTGAATCTCAGTTTGCAGAGAGCCATGGAGAGCCACAACTGCGTAGGCAAAGTGGCGAATGGCAGCGCCCACCCTCACGTACTGCTGCCATGGAAAGCTGCAGTTCCTTGACCGCCTCGGCTCCCAACTAGCATGCGTTGCCTGCCCCCGTATATAACACTTCAATATTCATTGGTAATCCATACATATAATATATATATGTCTTTTCTTAATTTCTTCTGAATATAATAATAGTTTTTACATCTTTATTATAATTATAAATTCTCACTGTTTTTAGCTGTTAATTTCCAATATTAAATAAATAAATAAACAAACAAATAGATGTAAGGGTCTTAATAATTACCAGGGTCTCATCAGTAGATTTAGAATCAAGAACTGCCTTATAGCCCTTGTAGATTGGATCTTCTGAGTATTCTCCTTCTTTGCTTTCTTCTATCTCCTCGTTATTAAAGTATTCATTCACGCAACCTGCAATTTTTATGTGTATTTTTTTTTTCTTTTCATTGAAGATCCGATGATGATGATGATGATGATGATGCTGAGGTGGCACATTGGTGGCCAGCTCCTGCATGCTGATGTACACACACACCCTTCAAAAGCAGATGGCTGGCTAGGACTACTAATGTAGTGACAAAATTTGTTAAGAAAGGGTATTTTTAAGTACTCTTCTTCAGGCATGTATGGGTCAAATTTAAAATCCTTTCACTTTATAGGTTTAGATGAACGGATCACAAAAGGTTAATTATTCATAGCATTTGTCTAATAAGTTATCAGATCAGTATTTTTCATTTAAGAATGTGTATGATGCGGTTTGGATGGTTTAGAAGAAATTTAATACACCAAATCACATGTGTAATTTGGTATTAAACCAAACCTAGTTTGGTGTGCACAAACCGCACCAATGCGGTGCGGCTTTCGCAGTTTGGTGTTTTTTTATTACTTTATTTGGTGCATCTTCTGCTAGATTATAAATTTTTAATTAAAACATAAAATATAATGCATAAAATCATAATTTTTAAATTCTTATACTATTTTATAGTTTAAAAGTAAAATAAGTTATAATCTAATAAAAAATACAAACTTAAAGTTTAAAATCTACAACATAATCACATGTCCATAATATAAAAATAACACAAAAATTCACAATATAATTTATGGTCAAGCAAGCATATATTTTTAATTTATTTTTTTAATTATTAAATATTAAATATTTTTAATTTTTTTATTAATATATTATCTGACCAAAAAAATCGTAAACTACACGGTTTAAGAATTTCTAAAACCGTGTCGAACTGCACCCAAAAAACCATAGAATTTGATACAATGCAGTTCGGCGTGGGTGGCTCTTACGGTTTGACAATTTTTTTGGGCACTCCTAATTTCATTTTCAAAAAGTAAGATAAGGGATTGAGAAACGACCATTTCCCAACCCCAACCCCATATAGCATGAAGAATATGAAATGGAAATTACCCTGAATCGATTTTGCCAGTCCTTGAAGCTTGGAAACGGTGGAATTATGGAGGTCTTCCCCTGACCAATTTGGGAAAACCAATAAAGTCATGAACAAGCAGATGGTGCAGCCGATGGCGATGGTGTAAAACCGCTCTCGGGCCAGTTTCAGGATGTCGTCCACTCTGTAGCTCGACACCGTTATCAAATTGAACGTCAACAGAAACACCAAAACGCCATAGTCGTAGTTCTTTCTTATGTAGGGAATGAATCTTGCGTAGGTCGATGCAGTTCCTGTTCGGTAATCAACCACAAAATCAAAAAATGTAATCCCTGCTGATTAATGAGGTTTTCCGGCGAATCTTTAATGGGAAGGATCAATCCTACCGATGAGAAATACCGCCGCTCCGATGAAAACAGCGCCGGAAACCCTGCCAGACTCTTCCGTGACGTACTCGATCAGAAATGCCAGCGCACCGGCCATGATCGTCCCCACCCCTCTGTTCAATCCTTTGCACAAAGTTGCTCCTGAACATTAATTGAATCAGATATAATATACACAAAAAATGAAAATCATTTGGCTTAAACGGCTCTGTGTCAAACAACTTAAAGATCTACGAGTTTATTCATTTCACATTCGAAGAACAATAATTGTGAATTTTATTTTTATTTTTTTTAAAGAAGAGGTATATACAATTAATGAGGATTGATTTGAGTTACCTGCAGTGAACTCAAGAACCACAACCACAGTCATCACAGCCCAGATGGCATTCTCGCCGATACCTTTGAACAGTGGCTGAATTAGATACAGCAATGAAACCAGTGTGAGTGATAAGCCAACTTTGAGGGAGTGAACCACTCTCCTTGGATCTTCCTTTCCAACTTTCTTGATCGTTTTCCATGTCAAGCCAGGCAATCCCTGTATTTTCTTCCATGAGACCTGAGCTTTTTTCCTCATCGTGGGATGAGCCATTTTCTTTCTTGGCCTTCCCACAGCCACAAGCCCGCAGCTTTCTCCAACTAGAGTAATAAACAGTTAAAAGGCCGGCCTTAAGGTTTAGAGAGAGAAGCTCTCGCAGGGGGTGAGTTCCGTCACATTCTGCTGCCTTAAGGTGCGATTACTGCTCTGGTTCTTGATGATTGAAGTGCGAATGGAGTCATCAGCGAGCGATTAGTGGGGTGGGGGGCCCATTTGAGATGTGGGAGCTTGGGTTTCTCGTCACAGATTCTTGCGAGGAACTTCCAGGTGTGATCGATAGCGATAGTGAATTGAGGGCCCGTTCTCTCTTTCCAGCTGGTGTTTATTCTGCTGTGCTCTGTCTTCTGAGAATTAGCCTGCATTCAACCTCTCTGGTGGATCCGATCTGGATATGGGGAGTTTCAGATTCAAATTTTCAAATTTCAGTTTTCCCACTTCTTTGGTTTTCTGAATTTCAAACGAAAACCAGAGTGTTCAGTGCTTCACAAGGCCTTTGATCTGTGGTTCTGGGACGTGTACGGCCTGATCCTTCAGGTGTTTCGTTTGTTTTTGCCATTAGTGAGCTTGATCTCATGTTTAAACTAGCTGGTATGAATTTATTCGTGCCACGCGACAGTTTTTACATTTAAATCTGCTCATTCTCCCTGCTCATTTAGGTGGAGAAGAAAGCTAAGGGGGCCCCCATGTCGGGCCCAGCTGAGGCAAAAGCAATAAAGAAGGTCCAAGAACAGCGTCCTTTCCAAGCCTTTATTGCCGCCATTAGCTCGGATAATGAAGACCCTGTGGCCCGTGCAAAGGTCTCCAAGTGAGACAACCAACCGTAAAGCCTGCACCTCTCCAAGTGTCTCCCGAACCGAGTTTTGCTACTTGTACGCATTGATTGACGCACAGGAGAGGGAAATGACGGGAATACCCTGAAACAGCCATTCAAATTACATGCTTCTTCCTCACAATTTTTTTTTTTTTTTTATTACGCCCATGCGTTCTCATCTACCCCAACCCTAAAACTACACTGAGAAAATAAATCGATAAATTTGTCTGAATAACCAGGATGGTAGATCTTGACACCACTAATATCACTCTTAAGTTCTTTCTCCAAAAAAAAGTATTATGCTTCTTTCAAGAATCGAACCCACATTGCGATCTCTCAAACAAGTTTTCAGTCTATTCCTTTGTCATTCGGCTATAACCCTAGGGCTTCGTCCTCACTTCTCTCTATCAAGGGTTGACGGACAAGAAAGTTTTGCCCATTCCTTTTCTGTTATATTTGATCAAATTTTATTATTTGAGTATGTAAATTTAGTAATTAGATATTATAGATCAAATTTTATTATTTAGGTGTGTAAATTTAGTACTTGAAAAAGATAGATTTCATGTAATATAATTAATTTTATATTATGGAATTTTGTCAATTTCATATATTATAATGGTTGTGATTATTATTATTTTATGAAAAATGAAACATAATAGATTATTTTATGATAAGTATCCAGACTTACTATCCCAAGCATTCCACCTGTGTGGAAGCAACATGATTATAGAAATTTGTTTGGTAGGATATGTGATGGGAATTTGTATTTGTAAAGCCATAACTTAACTTTTTTAAAGAATATGTAATGGAAAAATGAATAACGTTTTGCCTTACTAAAATTTTTGTTCACTTTTCTTCAATTTGGCTCATTATGCTCCATATGAATGATACACTAGACGTTATAACCAAAGAAAAGTATTCAAGATCAAACTATTCACAAATACATATTTTTAAAATAAAATGTATTTAATTGATTATCTTCCTTAAGTTATCAATTTTATCATAAATAATATAGAAACATCATTAAAATTTTAATGACAAGTCAGTACGTAAATCAACTTTAAGCAAAAAAAAAAAGACTATAATTCATACATAACAAATTCATTGTCTATTATTATTATCTCCCAACATTGATCCTATCACCTCATCTTCCTCAAGACATCGATGTGACACATAAGTTGGCATAAATGGTTGACTCATTCCATAAGTTGACACTCAATTCACTCCATAAGCTACATTCCAAAATTGATACTGAAAACCCTACAAAGAGGTTAAAAAAATTCAATTTAACTATAAAAAATGACAAAATATAATGTCGAAGCATATGATATAACAATTATGCACCATCAACTATTGTGAGTAAGTGAGTGGGGTTAGAACGGGATTTACTGCTTCTTGCGCTACTTGTATTAAGGCTTGAGTAGGTTGTGTATTATTTTGCATTGAGTTATTTCCTTTACTTGACTTCAAAGTTACATGTGCCAAAAAACAATATCGACCGTTATGTGCAAACATTTGATACTACTAGTAGAAAATAAATAATTAAAATAGAGTTGTAAACATATCTTGCGTTTCTTGGTATTCATTTCCACTGGCCTATTTTTACAAAGTTTTCTAGGAGCTCCATTTGTTTTTTTGGAATGTGGATCCAAAATGGGATCGAATGATGTCCTTGCAGTTTCACCACAATCAGTGGAGATTTAAACATTGTCTTGGGAAAGGAGATTACTACCATAACTTGTTCTTGATATCGATATGGTCAGGTTGTTCATTTGATTTTCGAGCAACTCTGTGAATTCACGGGTGCATTCTTCATCATCTACTACCAAATTTGCCACATTGGTAAATAAACTTTGCAATTGATCGTATCTTACCTGCTCATGAGTACTAATCCAACCATTGTAATTGATCTTCACCCTTGTGTATGCTCTATGCACATCTTTCCTCCATCTCCTCAAGATATAAGTGTTGAGAATCAATTTCACATCGTTTCGAATCAATACTGAAAGAGCATGTCTGCAAAGTATCCCTCGAACTCGAACAAGTGACTATTGCAAACAATGTGACACTTCTCTGCCTCAAACATAACCGTAAATCTCTTTTTCTTCGTAGTTTCATTGAATATGATAACTTTTTAGACTTTATACCTAGTTCCAAGATAGCCAACTTCGATAGATATAATATCGCAATACACTTTTTCAGTCTTTCAGTAAGGTCTTCTTGAAATTCTTTGAATTTTTAGATTGTATAAACCTCTTAGAATTGTTTCTCCATACAATACTTAGTTGCACATGGTACCATCTGTGAATATGACTTAAAATCTGCCTAGAACTCTTTTTCAACTTTGCACCTCAAAGACCGCTCATACTGTTCAACAAATAACTTCAACGAGGTTTTTGAGTTGACATATTCATCAAAAAATGCATTCATACTCTCATTCCACAGCATTGTTGACATCCCAACCCATAAACTTGTTCTCAAAAAATAAGGTACCCGATGACCTTTTTCTCTAAAAAGTTTGGACAACCAATCATTGTCATGCAATGTGTACATATCAATAAATGAACTCCAACCCCATTCAAATTCTTCCTAACTTTGCGATTCGTAGACCACTTCGTGCACAACCGAGAGTATTGAACCCTTATAAGCGTGGCCCCTAAATTTTCAGGCAACCTTTTCAGTATGTGCCACAAACACTATCTATGCTTAGGGATGGCAATTGCAATCGAAACCATGGGGAACCGAATCGAAACTGAATCGGTCAACGCGGTTAAAACCGTTTGACTGGGTAATGGTTTGGTTTGAGGAAAAATCAAACACTGTTTCAATGGGTATGGTTTTCACTAAAACCAAGCCAAAATCCAAACTGAAATCGAACCGTTATGTGGGTAACCAAACCAAACCAAACCAATCCGAACCGAATATATAAAATATATATAATATATAATATATAATATATATTATATATTAGAGGGTGTGAAACTCAGCCCCAAACCCACCCCAGCTTAACCCACTTGCAAACCCACCCCACCCCACCCCACCCCCACATGCAAATCCTTCTCTTCTCATTCCTCTCTCAACCTTGCTCTCGCTCTCTCTCACCTTCACTGCCTCTCGCTCTCTGCCTCCTCTCTCTTGCTCGTTCGCTCACCCTCGCCCTCGCCCTCGCCCTCGCTCTCTACCTTTCTCTTGCAATCTTGCTCTCGCTCGCCCTCGTTAGCTCTCTCTTGCACTAGCTAGGGCTGGGCCCCTCTTTCTCGCTCTCGCCCTCACTCCTTGCCTCTATTGCTCTCGCTTGGCCTCGTTCTCGACCCCTCTCACTCGCGCTCCCCCTCGCTCTCTACCTCTCTCTTGGTCTCATTCCGCCCCCTTCTGCAAACAGCAACAAACCCTTCTCCCTCTCCTCTTCTCTCTCGATCTGTTTTGTTGCTCGCCCTCGGCCGCTCTCCCTCGCTATTGCTCGCTACCTATCTCGCCCTCCCTTACCCTCTTTGTAATACAAATACAGTTTTGAGAGCAATAATCAAAACACAAGAAGCGTCGACCAGGCGAGTCGGGAGTCGTGGACCTTCGTTTTTTGAGCATCACACTTGAATTGCCTTATGCAATTTATCTCTACACACCGACAACAAGGTCTCCCTCTCTCTCTCGGCAACTCGATTTATTATTTTGGTCTAATTGATGTGCAAATGCCTAAATCTAAATCTAACTTCCATTCTATATTTTTATGTAAATTTGTAATGTTTAAGAATGTGTTTGTGTTTGTTATTTCTTTATTTACTCCTCTGTTTTGGTTCTTTTTCCCCTTACTGCAATGAATTGGAAAGTCGAACTTTTTGTTTCCTCCTTTCGCGCTTGCATCGATTTTTTTGATCAAATATTAATATATATTGTGGGTGTGTTTGTGTTTGTCACTTAGATGTATAAATAAATTAAATTATTGCTATTTAGGAGCCACTGTCAATTTAAAGCCAAAAGCATGGGGTTAATGTTAGGATTTTCATCTAATAGTTAGATATATGTTTGCATAATGTTATTGTTAGTTGCCACAACTATGAAAGGTATAATGTAGTGCATGCAAATCAACAAGTGTTTATGAATGCTATTTGTAAGAGTTTGTCTTTATTTGTTGGTATGGATAAAACTAAAAAAATCATTGTTAAAACCAAAATCGAATGGTTTGGTTATGGTTTTTAATTTTTAAAACCAATGGGTTAATGGTTTGATTTTGGTTTTAGTATTTTAAGTTTGATTTGGTTATGGTTTTAGCAAAAACCAAAACCAAACCGAACTATTGCCAACCCTGTATGCCTCTTGTTCGAAAAAATAATTTGAATAGCATTTTGTATAGCCCTATCCTGATCAGTTATTATATCAATGGGAGTCTGACCCTCCATGCACTCCAACCAAGTCCTAAACAGCCAAATAAAAGTCTCAATATCCTCACTGGATACTAAACCACATCCAAACAACGTCCACTATCCATGATGATTCACACCCACAAAAGGGACAAACGACATGTTATACTTATTGGTTAAGTACGTGATATCGAATGTGACAATATCGCTGAATTTCTTATATGCTTGTCTACATCTATTATTAGCCCATAATACATTCTTCAATCAACACTCATCGTCCAAATCCACACTAAAAAAAATCAAGATATTGTGCTTGCATTTTTGAAAAATAGGCTTATATCACAACTGCATCTCCCTCCACAAGTCTTAATCACCTAACTTTATCAATATAATTTCTACAGTTCTTTTCGACAAATAATAGATTCTCATATCCACCCACTTCGACGACAGTTGAGTTGTAACTTTTGTGCATTGAAATACCAGCTATGTCATTTACCTCAAGTTTTCATTTTACATGTTCACTCAAGTGTCGATTACATCAAAAGAACATAGATTTTGAAGGACTTGTTTTGTGATTATGCTCCAGAATGACTTTGGTAACACGTCATGTTCCTGTCACATATGTCTCAGTTGTCAGCTTAGCTAAACACCTTATTTGAATAGTTGCTCGAGACTTCAAATAACTGCTTGTAGCACTAGTAAAAAGTGACTTACTTGAGAGGAAAAATTCTTTTCTATTTATAGATGAAATTGTTAGGAAATAATTACAATACTTGATATATTGGGATTAGAATTATTATAGATAATCCTCATCTGCTATAGATTTTTAGGAGAAGATTTCAATAGCAAATGTTTGCATGTTTGTCATGAGAATACCTTGTAAAGAATTACCCGAGAGACTATCCCCGGAGATGTTGGTCCTCTTTAGCGGGAGGCTATTGAGGGAGTCTCTTGGAATCTCTTTTAGCACGGTTTCATTTCTTTAACCCTTATACTTTTAAGTTTTTGGGCTTTCAATTTCTTGAGCCTTGTTAGTCGACCTTGGTTCGGATATAGATTAGATTTGATCAATTGTTTGTTAGTCAAGATAGAAATTAAATCTTCTTTTATATATACATATGGAACACATGAACATATACATGTATATATATATATATATTTGGATGACCGTATATAAATATTCTATGTATCTTTTGTTGTTTTAAATGAAATATGCTTTCTTTATAAGTTTTGGCGCTGGGTTACAATGAGACAAATAGCTTGAGAATGAAATTTTGGTTATTTAATTGTGTATTATTATAGGTAGTTAAAAATGAGGCAAAGGTATAATTAAGAAAAACAAATCAAAAATGAAAGAGACTTTAGTAGGGTCGCCATTACACAAATGCAGTTTATGCTGATCCTAAAAACGTATAGTTAGTGGTAGCCTAAGTGACCACACCCATATTAACCCCCGATCCCCATGCACTAAGATTCCATTTTAGGCCCTTTTAGAGAGGGTCATGAACATGATCCACTAAAGGCCTTATTTCTTGTAAAATATAGCCCATTTGGATTTGGGTTCCTGCTGGGCTGTGATCCTTCTCGTTCTCTGTGTTGAAGTGTAGTGTACCAATAGCATTTTTTCAAAATAAACCCCAAAATTATTGAGATTTATTATCCAAACGAATCCTAAGAATTACGTCAATTGCCATCGGTGGTGCCACTAAATTTTTATTTTATTTCCTATAAAATAAGAGATGAGGGAGAAAGAGGAAAGTGAAAAATGCATAATAAATTAATTATTTTACATTTCTTTTAAAGTCAGAACACAGAAGAGAAGAAATACTTGTAATTTCTCATACTGGAGAGGCAAAATACAAAATTTTATTTATTTAATATATAAATATATGTATATATATATAATATATCACTCTTCAATTTTCATATAATAATTTATAAGATTTTTCCTTTTTACAAACCTGCACTAATTAAGCAAAATTGTAACTCTCCAGATTCATTGATCAAATAGTTCTCACCAAATACGCAGCCCTTTTAAGCTCTCTCTCTCTCTCTCTCTCTCTCTCTCTCTCTCTCTCTGTATATTCATAGTAAAATATATATCAGTTTCTTACGCTATTCTGCTCCATGGGAAGCCAAATTGTTCTGCAAAATGCCGTCGTTGTCCATTCCGGGCCTCTCAGTAGTCACAACCACCACTTCTACTTCTTCTTCATCGCCGGGCTTCAACTCTCGGAAGCTGGCCACCCTCCCCAACTCCTCCACCTCCTCCATGACAAGATCGAGCCTCACCACCGCCTCCACCAACAAAGAAGCAAAGGCAGCAAAAGGAAGCGCCTCCGAGAACTCCAGGCCGCTGCTGGCGATCTTGCTCAGCGTCGGCCTCAAGGCCTTCTCCGCTGCCCTCTTATTCGCTTTGATGATCAGCTTCGGCGTTGATTGAGATGGAGATGCAGATTCATTATGCTGGGTGGCTGTTGGGGTCCTTGGGGATTGTTGCAGAGAGACGGAGGCGGCGGTTGGGCCGAGGAGGAGCCGCGGCTGAGACTTGAGGGCGGCGTTGAGGTCTTGCAAGGCTTCGTGAAGACGATGGGAGATAGCTTCTGTGGAGGAATGGCGGCGGGTTCTTATGCTCTCAGCGAGCGCCAGTAGAGCTTTGGATGCTTCTGCTGCCAGTCTCATGCATGGATCTTTGAATAGAGCACGGACTGCTCTTGGCGTCTGACAAGTGACAAAATCATTCAAAACAAAACCCAACATAAAACAAAAATAGGGCAAATATCATAAATCACCCCTGAGATTTTAAAAACTATAAAAACACCCTTATGTTATTGAAAATTCATATTTTTTCTCCCTATGAATTAACTGATGTAGTACAAAAGACTTTGTAAATTAACATATGTCAATCTTGAAATCTGGTGACTATGAAATGTACCGAAGTACCCTATGAAACTCACGTGAATGACTAAAACAATAAGTAGTTAAAACAAATAAAATCAATGAAATAAAAAATTAATTAATAAAAATTCAGAATAATATATACTTAACATCCAAATATCAATGCTAACAAAATCAATGAGATAAAAAAATAAAAGAAAATTAATTAATAAAATTTTAAAATAATATATACTTAACATCCAAATATCAATGCATATTCATAATGAAAAAACGGAAAACAAGAAAAAAATGAAGTGAACAACTTTATAATTATATAAAAATATTTTGACAAAAAAAAATTAAATTCAGTATACATACTAAATCAAGTAACGAAAAAATAGAGTTACATTCAATCATATATCAGTAATAGGTATAGTAAAGCAAATGTTTTAGGAAAAAAATACAAGTATTTAGACCTAAAACAAAAACCCAACTTTGGTATAGTTGAAAAATGTCAACACTGAAACCCACTTTTCTATCTCAATTCTTATTATATTATAAACAATTCACTCCTTATTTTTAATTTACCTAAAAAATTGTACATGCTCCAACCACACCCCTTATTCACTTCTCTATTTCATTTATTTATTAATAAACTTCAATTTTATATATTTTACCTTATTTATAATTTTCACTACTAATATACAAAATCAATAATCAAATATATAAAATAATAGATATCCGCATAAACAAAATTAATAATTAAATACAAATAATAATCAAATACAGACATACACAAAATCAATAATTAAACTAACAAATTAATAATCAAATATATAATATCAATCATTCAATACAAAAATAAATTAAAAAAATCTCTAAAATCACAAGAAAACTGTGCTCCATTTGCTCTTCCTTCCAAAAAGACAATTTTGCCCTCATTTGGTTACATTTAACGCAAACAACCTTCCAATAGGGTGAAAAATATATATTTTTAATAGTGCAAGGGTGTCCTTGCAATTTCTTAAAACCTAGGGGTGGTTTTTGATTCTTGCCCACAAAAATATTACCTAATGGACCCAAGTTAGATGCATGTAGACTGCTGCATGTGCACAGCATCTCAATGCCTTCTCCAAATGGGCATGTGTATTTGATCCAAAAGCTGAGGAATCTCTCATTAATTGATAAAAATGCATGGCCTTAAATATTATTTGGTACGTGTTAATTAATTATTTACTCCTAAATGGTAAATACCTTTTATCATCATGAGTTCCCACTTCAGAGAAAAACCTTTTAACAAAACTTAATTGGAAACTGAATAGAATTTCTTTGAAAGCTCTAAGACCAGAAGAAATGAAAATGGAGAGATCAGAGATCAGAGATTTTAAGATTTGTTATTCACTTGCTCATCAACAACTCTACCTACCCCACCTTCTTTGTCTTCCTAACTTTTAGCTTCTTTTAAGCAACTCCCATCACCATCTCTTTAACTCTATTGTGATTTTTTTTTTCTTTTTTTGGCCCACATAGTTATACTTTGTACATTTTCAAAGTATACTGGAACCCCAATTATGACTTATTTCACCATTTTTAAAGTACAATAACTAATTTTATGTTGAGACAAAAATATAATGATTTATTCACACTTTACCATTTTTTTTTTACTTAGCTAAAATCTTATAAATTCACAAGTTAAAATTTACGAGAACAATTCTATAAAACCCATAAATATTTATTTGTTTAAAAGAAAAGCCATATATAAAAATAGTAGCTAATTAAGTGGTTTGAGGGTAATAATTATTACCTGAATCTCAGTTTGCAGAGAGCCATGGAGAGCCACAACTGCGTAGGCAAAGTGGCGAATGGCAGCGCCCACCCTCACGTACTGCTGCCATGGAAAGCTGCAGTTCCTTGACCGCCTCGGCTCCCAACTAGCATGCGTTGCCTGCCCCCGTATATAACACTTCAATATTCATTGGTAATCCATACATATAATATATATATGTGTGTATATATCTTTTCTTAATTTCTTCTGAATATAATAATAGTTTTTACATCTTTATTATAATTATAAATTCTCACTGTTTTTAGCTGTTAATTTCCAATATTAAATAAATAAATAAACAAACAAATAGATGTAAGGGTCTTAATAATTACCAGGGTCTCATCAGTAGATTTAGAATCAAGAACTGCCTTATAGCCCTTGTAGATTGGATCTTCTGAGTATTCTCCTTCTTTGCTTTCTTCTATCTCCTCGTTATTAAAGTATTCATTCACGCAACCTGCAATTTTTATGTGTATTTTTTTTTTCTTTTCATTGAAGATCCGATGATGATGATGATGATGATGATGATGATGCTGAGGTGGCACATTGGTGGCCAGCTCCTGCATGCTGATGTACACACACACCCTTCAAAAGCAGATGGCTGGCTAGGACTACTAATGTAGTGACAAAATTTGTAAAGAAAGGGTATTTTTAAGTACTCTTCTTCAGGCATGTATGGGTCAAATTTAAAATCCCTTCACTTTATAGGTATAGATGAACGGATCACAAAAGGTTAATTATTCATAGCATTTGATTAATAAGTTATCAGTTTGAGTTATTAGATCAGTATGTTTCGTTTTCAAAAAGTAAGATAAGGGATTGAGAAACGACCATTTCCCAACCCCAACCCCATATAGCATGAAGAATATGAAATGGAAATTACCCTGAATCGATTTTGCCAGTCCTTGAAGCTTGGAAACGGTGGAATTATGGAGGTCTTCCCCTGACCAATTTGGGAAAACCAGTAAAGTCATGAACAAGCAGATGGTGCAGCCGATGGCGATGGTGTAAAACCGCTCTCGGGCCAGTTTCAGGATGTCGTCCACTCTGTAGCTCGACACCGTTATCAAATTGAACGTCAACAGAAACACCAAAACGCCATAATCGTAGTTCTTCCTTATGTAGGGAATGAATCTCGCGTACGTCGATGCAGTTCCTGTTCGGTAATCAACCAGAAAATAAAAAAAAATGAAATCCCTGCTGATTAATGAGGTTTTCCGGCGAATCTTTAACGGGAAGGATCAATCCTACCGATGAGAAATACCGCCGCTCCGATGAAAACAGCGCCGGAAACCCTGCCAGACTCTTCCGTGACGTACTCGATCAGAAACGCCAGCGCACCAGCCAGGATCGTCCCCAGCCCTCTGTTCAATCCTTTGCATAAAGTTGCTCCTGAACATTAATTGAATCACATATAATATACACAAAAAATGAAAATCATTTGGCTTAAACGGCTCTGTGTCGAACAACTTAAAAGAGCTATGAGTTTATTCATTTCACATTCGAAGAACAATAATTGTGAATTTTTTTTTTTTAAAAGAGAGGTATATACAATTAATGAGGATTGATTTGAGTTACCTGCAGTGAACTCAAGAACCACAACCACAGTCATCACAGCCCAGATGGCATTCTGGCCGATACCTTTGAACAGTGGCTGAATTAGATACAGCAATGAAACCAGTGTGAGTGATAAGCCAACTTTGAGGGAGTGAACCACTCTCCTTGGATCTTCCTTTCCAACTTTCCCGATCGTTTTCCATGTCAAGCCAGGCAATCCCTGTATTTTCTTACAAGAGATCTGAGCTTTTTTCCCCTTCGTGGGATGAGCCATCTTCTTTCTTGGCTCTCCCACAGCCACAAGCCCGCAGCTTTCTCCAACTAGAGTAATAAACAGTTAAATATCTGATCCATGATTGTGGAAACTATTCTAAAAAATTGGGCACCAAGTGACTTGGTGATTTTTGAGAGCTAGCTAGCTGTGCGTGCTCTCTTAATTTCTTTAAAATACACCTTTGGTGGTTGAAAAACAATTTATTATCAAGTAATGAAAAGTATAGTTGCTGGTGAGGTTATTTAATAAAATAAATGAAGACGGGAGCTGTATCACATATCACATGACAGATTGAATGCTTAGCTGGTCATATGTGGCACAATCTTATACCTAAACATAAAAGTAATTTATGCATCTCATCTAATATAGACCTAACATAGACTCTCTTCAGCCGAAAATCAATGGTCAGAAGCTTCCTTCCCCTTCTTGATGACTTGAAGCTTCCTTTATTTTTCTTTCTCTACCTATTTATAGCATGATGATTCGAACGGTACTACCTATTTATAGCATGATGATTCGAACGGAAGGTAAATCTCATAAAATTTCCAGTCATTAAGCTGACGGGCAATACAAATAAGAGAAGAAAATTAAAGCTTAGGAAAAGAGAAGCATGTTTTGTAACCTTCAATGTTCTGTCAATGGTTGAACTGAACCTGTTACCTGTCATGTTGGCCGGCACTGGCATCGAAGCACCATCAATTTCATCTATATAAGAGGAAAACAGATTGCCATTATAGAATGAACCATTTGCGGAGATGAGAATATTTCCATTGCAGAGGATCCGGGATTATGCAACATTCCTCAATGACAGTGACAGATTACTAGTAGGAAACAAAAGAAGTTACAGGCATCAACTAGTTCCCAACAAGTTACCAGGGATGATATGAAAACCAGAAGGCAGACTTGAGAAGATTATTCGCTCACTTCTGCTTTCTGCAGAGTCAATGACAAAATAACTAATTGCAGTAATTTTAAGGTGAAAACATAGAAGCCTGAGACCAGCTTTGCTGCTTATTTAGATACATTTCATCACGCTGACGCACACCACATCACAACAATGAAAAAGAATAATATCAAGAAGCCAGAGTTTAGGAGCCGCAGCCCAGTTGGAGAAGCTGCATATTTTGTCTGTCAGAGCATTGTGAGAACACGATTTTTGTACTCAAGACATGTCTACAAGCTTGCACCAAACACACGGATCCTCTGTTCAATTGGTACCCTGCAGCATGGGCATGTAGCTTTTCCCTTCTTTCCATAATCATTGTTACAACTGGCACACAGCACTTGATGAGCACACGGCAGAAATACAACAGAAACTTCCTCTTTCGTGCAAATTAAGCACTCTCTACCATGGCCAACTTCTTCTTCTGAAGAATCCTCCAATTTATCCAATTCATGAAGCAGCCTTGCAATAGTTTCACCATGGGGTTTTGTCCCATCAGAATTTGCTGGCGATATGCCCTCGGATTGACGATGCAGCTCAGTGGATTGCAAAGAAGATTTAAGCCGCAACAGTTCCTGTTCAAGTCTTTGAAGATCATCCTTGTGACGCTGGAAATCTATCTCTATCTTCAAGCGCAATGCCTCAACCTTTCTCTTATTATTAGCCTCAGTTGCTTCCTTGAGGCGCTTTTCCTCCTCCAATTGGGCTGAGGCTAGCTCTTTGGCCTTCTGCTCCTGCCTCCACTTTACCTGGTATGGAATTGAATAACCTCAATTGTTGGCTTGCAAGTAAAGGACAAATAGAATAACTTCTTATTACAATATAAAATGACAGACCAAAGAGAACTCTTAACTTATTTATGGAAGTGCAAAAATAAAAAGGATAAAAAAATAAGGAAGTGCTCAATTTCAACACAGGGAGAGAAGAGAATGGTGTGAAACCAAGGGGGCTTGAACTTGAACAAAAAAACATAATTTCTGTAATTTTGGGATTCCAAAAAGAAACGAGGACTTGCCAATAACATGAATGAGAAAACAAGAATCAGTTTACATTCTTAATACCAACTTTTTAGTTACAAGGTATTAGATTTATTGATTAAGATGACTTGAATTTGACCAAAGAAAAAGATGCTAATATGCTATGATTTCCAGATACAAAAGAAATATGAACTTGTCCATAACATGTGTTTAATCACATGCATAAATACAATATAAGGCCTTCCTAATACCAATGTGTTTTCACATAAAAAAAAAACAATGAATTTTAGTTTCAAGGCACTAGCTTTATTACCATTGACAAAGATTGGGAAGTATTCCTCAACAGAGAAAGGTTTCAGCTTAGCATGATAATTTATGAAGACTGCCCTAAGAAGGATATGCATAATTAACAAGCACAAAATTTTGAATGCACCTGAAAGCTCAAGTTGGTTCACTTCACTAACTCATAAGTTGGTTTGTATTCAATCAAAGAGTTCACTTTGCATTGTGGTCAAACTGTTGGCAGGCACTAAAAAAGGAAGAGACAGGGTCAAATCAATATAGGATTAGCCATGAAGACTGTGCCTGAACTTGTAATTTTCAGTTTCCCATTTAAATAATCCAAATACACAAAAAAATAAGCAAGATAGGGCAAAAAGGGGAAACCAGTGTGCAAAGCTCCCACCATTACTGGGTCTAGGAAAAGGGGCTCCCCACCCCTCTAGGGAGCTGCATGGGTCAGAACCCCCTTTTTCTGGTCATGACACCCTCTTAGATCAAACCATCAGAATTCTGAATATCCAGCAGCTGGGATAACAAATCTTGGACGAAATTTAGAAGAATAATGGCTAGTTTCAGGGCTTTTTCTTGAGAGACAAGAGTTCCAAAGAATAAGAAACCTCCATTGTTAAAGAGCTTCAAATGAGTTCAAGTGTTTCTTTGTATCAACAGTGTAATCATAAGACAGATTGCCTCTACTTTAGGGAAGTTTAGAAAAATAGCAACATACAATCTACAAACAGGGTGGCAGTTAATTCAAGGATCTAGCCAATGGTAACCTCTTCCACCATGTAGGTTGAATTTGTTCTAAGTTTTGGAGCCGCTACGCAAGTTGTTAAGCTAAGAAATCTTTCGTTGAGATATTTAAAATTGATTCCATTGATAAGCCCATACAGTTGCACTGTGATAATATTTCAATCATGTTGTTCGCTAAGAACAATAAAGTATCACAGGGTCTAAACACATGGAGATTAATAATTTGACGGTGACAGAACTTGTGAAGAAAGTTGACATTACAATAGAGCATATAGTGACGGAAGATATGATTGTTGATCCACTAAGGGACTTTGACCTAATGTTTTCAAGAAACATCAGACATGTTGATAATGTGGGTTTAGTGGAGTCTTTCAATGTACCTGGTTAATGGTTAGTGGGAGTATTGTGATTGTTTTATTTATCTTGTTTGGATACATTCTCATTGATGTATTTTCATTACTTTATGATGATCATCCATTATATTCAGTCATAAAGTTCTAATATCTTTATTGTGAGATATTGTTGGATACATTTCATAAAATCTAAAAACCTGTGTCACTCTTAAACAAAGGCAAGCACATGGTACATTGTACATGAATGTTATCGTTCCTTCGTACACTACCACATCCAATTCATTTCGATAAGGTTGACAGACGTTTGCGACCATAGAGGCTACTATGTCATTAAATGATGTAGCCGTCACTACAATTTGATATCTGAGATATTGTTGAACCAAAATGTACCTTAAGAGTGATCTTTGGACAAATTTTGTTTTTTAACTTTTGGGCCTTTAAAGTTTCAAAGTGATCTTCACCTGAAAACTTGTTTTCTTAAATTCTTTTACAAAACTAATCACAACTTATGTTAGTCAAGGGGGAGAAAGTTAGTTTTTTTATGGGATGGGCTGACTTGTTATTTTTATTTTATATTAAATCAGGTTAAGAAAAACGGGTTTGTTATGAGACATCTGGGCTTACAGTCTAAGTTATAAGGGCATGGGCAGAATAATCTACATAGGCAATAGAAACTCATAGGTTAGTGATGGGAAAACTTATAGGCCTTCTATATAAAGGATGAATCTAGGCCTCCCCTCTAGTCTAAAATATTAGAGCAGTTACGTTCCCTTACCCCGTTAGAGAGTTCTAAAATACGAGAAAGGAGGTGGAAATTCCTAGTGCAAATCATTCTCAGGAAACTCCATTTTAAATTGCTATGGATGTCAAGACAGGATTGTCTACTTACCCAAAAGTTTATAATGGTGTTCTGAATAATGATGCACAAAAATTTGTGTATATGACAATTTGTGGTACATTCACTACGTGCATTTGGAAAGGATGCCTCATAACTTGGAAACATAAAATGCATGAGAAGTAGTGCAAGCAGACGAGGAACCTTGACTAATATAGTCAACCAGTTCTCTGCAGTAGTGCAAGCGGAATCTCAGCACTCTTCTTTCGTGCTACATGATAGAACTGCTACACAATGCATTAAGATACATCTGCAGAAAGATAGACAGAAGGATAATCCCGCACCTTAGCCTCCTTCTGAGCTGTCTCAATCTGAACCAACTGCTGCTGCAATTCTGATATCTTCTGTTTCTCTGTAGCTATTTCCTCCTGCAATTTTGTTTTCTGCTTCTCCCAAGCCACAAGCCTCTTCAGGCACTTTTTCTCCCGCTTTGCAACCTCCTCACGAGTTTTAACTGACTCTGATGCACTTAGCTTGGCAGCCTCCATCTCTGCTCTAATTTCCGCATTCTCCGTCTCAAGCCGCCTCACAGCTGCATTTGCACGATCCACCTGACCACTTGCCTTCCTTAAAGCATTTTCCATTTCTGCAAGCCGCTTCATAGTTGTGTCCTCAAGGGTCTGCTTTCCCTTCTTCAGTCTTTGTGTCTCATCTCTTTCCATCCTTAACATCTTCAGCTCAGTAAGATCATTACTCAGTTTCCTTGCAGCTTGCATTGCCTTCTGGTGGGCCCACTCCTTGCGCTCTTTCACCTGTCTCTCAAGATCCTTAATTTGTTGAATTAAGCTAAAAATCATCTCATCTTTCTGATCTTCTGGGACATACTCCATATTCTCATCAAGATTCAAATCACGAAGTTTAGTCAACACTGAATTAACTTCTTGGTTTTTTGAATGTGGGAGCTCTTCATTTTGCTCACTCAGGACTTCTGGCCCTGATACAGCTGCAGATGAGGGATCTCCACTTGACAGAGAGCTGGCACAAGCTTTAGACGGCCTTTGTATCTGTTTTGAGTTTGCTCTAAAGCCAGCAGCAAACATTGCGACATTCCTCTTCAAGAGAGACTTCATAGAAGGAGTAAGATTGAACCTTTTTGGACATTCAATTTCTTTTTGAAAAGTCATTTCCGATGCACACGAGAACATCCCATTTACAGGAAATTCAAAAGTACCGCCATTTCCAAAACCCCAACCTCCATGGAACCTACATAATGCCGGGGCAACGCCAACTGGATTGTTACCAACACTCTCTACATTACTAGGAGCAGAACTGCCACACCCCTTGGCATTATTAGCTGAGGGAAGAACTGGAATTTCCATCACACTGGCTCGACCCACATGAAGATCACTCATTAGGAGACACCACATGGCATCCCCTTTAGTCAAATGAGGCTTGACTTGTTGTAACAAACATACCATAGCTGCAAGAGAATACTCTTCCAACTGTCTCAAATCAACAAAATTCAGCTCCGGATCCTCAGAATTCCTGGTATTACCACCACAACCACTACTCAAATAAGCCAAAGCATTGTGTAAGATATTAGTCAAGACATCCATTCCACCATAACAATGTCCATTCCTTAATACAGCTTTTAGGGCAACATCCTCATCGTATCCCAACCCAACCAGCTTCGAAATGGCCTCATTGTACAAAAACTCCAGATTCTTCAACAGTATTTCCTCTAATTGCTCCTCGGTACAGTATCCCCAACCGCTATCATCAAAATTGGGGTTGGGGTCAGGGTTAGTGTTTGTGTTCTGGACTGATTCGTTGAAACCCAGTTGGTAATTCAACGCCCTCGCACCCGGCTCGATTGAATTGGTGTGATCGGGGTCGGGCTTTGCCGATCGGGCCCTCCGATTGGCCCGGATGTGCTTTTCTCTCGCGGTACAACCCATTGAGATTCGCAAGAAATTTAAATTTGTCCACACACACGCCGTATACCTATGAAGAACCCTAGAAAACGAAGAAGAAAATAGCGCGATTTAGCATGATATTCACAACAAATATGTATGTAATACACACTTGAGGATACATATACAGTTTAAATAATACACGTATGAACAGATTCAATACGATTGAGAGAACAGACTCACTCGCAGTCTGGCAGAAGATCGGGGTTAGTAGTAGCTCCAGGTAGACATCAAATACAGAGAGAGAGAGAGAGGGAGAGAGAGAAAGAGAGAGGGAACGTTAAGGTGAATAGAAAGGTCATTCATGCCATGGCTCATGGGAGTCTCATGAGCCACGTGGCCTGCGGAGGTTAATTGGGTTGCGTTTGGACAGTGAACTGAGGCCCACCTTTGGGCCCAATTCAGCAGGTTTAAATGGGCCGGGCTACTCACATGAGCATGGCCAGGTTTAAGCCCTCACCCCTGGTATATAATAAAATATGTCAATATCTGTCGGTAAAAAATGAGACTTTTGACTTTTGTTGTTGCCTTTGTTATCGTATATGTTCTGTTGTTATAATTTTTTAAGATGTCATAATGAATTCAGCATTATCAGATATTAAGGTGAGGCATATCGATTAGTACCAATCTATGCCTTAGTCAAAATGAAAAGCCAAGAGGATAAAAAAAAAAAAAAAAATAGTAAATTTTTTTTTTTATAAGAGAACATTGAAGATCCAGGCAGCTAGCCAAAGGTTTATAAGGTTAAGAAACTTGGCCTGCCTGCCAACCCAATGACTCAAAGGCAGAGCAGTCTTTATTCCCATCGAGCCAGGCGGATATACATGTGAGCCCAATAACCACAATCATCTTTTAGGATAAAAAAATTATTTTTAATAATAGCCCACCCCATTTTTAGCTTCCAACCCAACCCAACCCAACCCATTTATAACTTCAAAAAATAATATTAATCTATTCCTCCCTTAGAAATTATAATCATCCTTATTTGAACCCTAGAAGTATCTCCCCATTCAGATCCCTCTCTCTTGAATCCATATTTTTGTTCGTCATAACTCTCTTATCTTCCTCCTCAATTTCTTAGCCGACCGACTTGTTGCTCGCCTTACTCAGTACATCTTCAGCAGACACGTCCTCATCCCCTCCTTCTTGCAACTCTCTTTCATTTTTTTTTTTTTCTAATTTTCTATATGAATGAATGATTGGTAAATAGTGGCTCTCAATTTTTCTTATGTATCCCTAAATTATCAATTGATTTTGTGTATAAATTTCAATATTTGTAATCCCTCTATTATTATTATTATTTTTTTTTTGGACACATTTTTTTTATTTTTCTTGTGCTTTCCCCAATTATCAATTGATTTTATGTATATTTCAATATATGTGAAGCCTTTGGTAATCTTAAGGGAATTGCATTTAATAGGTTATGAGATTCCTTTAATTTATTTTTTGGTGAATTGAAATTGAACATAGGGTGCCTACTTGCTATTTTGAATTATAATGTTTTGGTCAATTGGAATTAGACATAGGGAATTGTGTTCAATCTTGAGTTGAATATTTTCATTGTTTGATTTAGGGGTGTTTGCGATTCGCTCTGGCCGATTTTGAGCTGATTAAATGCACCAAACCGCAAACTCGATTTTCTACGGTTTGATTTTGTGAAGAAAATCGAACCAAACCATACTACATTTTGCGGTTCGATTTTCGTGGTTTCAGAAATAATCAATAGAAAGTGAGAGAGAGAGCATACCAGCGACTGACGATCGGAATGAGAGGAGGAAGAAAATGGGGCGATGGGCGTTGGACTGTTGCAAGCCTGCGATGGCGTGAGATGCTGATTACTGAGAGCTTGCGACGACGTGGGGGCGCCGGTGGGTTAGTCCTAATCGACTATCGTCCAAGGGAAAGGGAGAGAAAGAGGATGCGGCGGGCGTGGGTGGGTGCAAATGGCTTAGAGTTAGGGTTTGGTTGGGGGGAAAGGGGAGAGGAAGAGGGTTCTCCTACCCCTTTATATTTATAATATATAAATTAGATATATTTTTTAAATTATATATCATATATGCGGGCAGTTCGGTTTTGAATCGAACCGTCGGTCTGACAAACAGCGAACCGCGCGGTTTGGCTGTTTTCCAAACCAAATCGGACTGCCAGTTCAAAAAAATCGGCTGATTTGACCAAAAACGGCAGTCTAGCGGCTTTTTTGAACACTCCTAGTTCGATTATTGAATTACGCTATTTTTTGTTTGTGTATCTTAGAATTTAAAATGGAATAATAATTTTTTGCAAATAAAGGAAAAACATTGTTATCCTTTTTTAGAAAGAGAGATCATCAAACTAGTGAAAGCACTTCAATTCCTAGTGTGTAAAATCAATCTAATAAATTTACATCAATTGCTTTTATGCAACTTCTTTCAATTTCATTTCTTGGAATTCAAGTTTTTCCATCTTTAAATATTGAATTTCAATATTATTCTTGCATTGAGCAAGATTCGAGAAAAAGAAAGCAAATTTGTGAATATCCTATTAATGCACAAAATGAGATCAGACAAGCATATCTACTAACTGTACCATATCAACCATTACTTTTGAATTACAAAAGGACCACTTTTAGAAATCAACGTTACAATTTTTAAAAAATTAGTTTAATCAATTTAGGTGGTTGGAATATTCACTTCAGAAAACAAGACATAATGTTTCTACTGTTTTCTATTTCTAAACGATGATAATTCATCAAATATTTCGATGTTGACTATTGTGGGATTTGACAATTAGAAGAGGGTTAACCAAGGCAATAAATGTGTTTTTTTTACAATTGGAATTGATTCCTACAATTTAGGATGTTAGTGTTATTTGGGAATTCTTTTTTTATTTGAATAATGTTATCAATATTATTAATTATTTTTTTTAGCACATTAATGAGTTGCGAAGTGCTTAAAGAAAAGAGGTTGAGCATATGTTGGGTATTAAAAAGCGTGACTCTAGAAGTAGAGCCAATTAAATAGGTAATTTGTAATGCGCTAGAGCAACAAGTTAGAGTTTTCATTATGATTATGTAAAAAACATGATAGACATGTACTCTACAACTTGTAAGGTGTTTGGATATCTTAAAGTCCATTGTCCAAAAGCAAGCTCTCGAGCTAAAGTTTGTGGCACTCACAAACACTTTGTATGTTTTGAATTTGTGTTTAATTTGTTTTTAATGAACTAAATTATGAGAATAACTAATGTTCTTTGTCAAGTCCTTTAAAAAAAATCACTAGACATTTTGTTTGCTATGAGATATATTTCCTTCAAGAACTAAGAGAAGAAGTTGGGAAGAGTTTTTTCAATAAGTAAAAGGTTTTTGTTCAACACACAACATTTGCATATCGGACCTAGATTCTTCGTATCTAATTGGTCGTTGTAGTGATAAGACTACATGTGAGCATCATTATCACTTCGATGTTTTCAATGAAGCAATAGATTTCATATTGATGGAGTTATGTATACAATTTAATTATAAATCAGTATAACACATTTCTCTCAGTGTGGCTTTGGATCCCAAAAATTCATTTAAATCATTCAATAGCGATGATATTTGTACGTTTGCAAAGAAGTTCTATTCTAAAGATTTTAGCAATTAAGATATTCGTGGTTTAAAATATAAGTTGCAGTATTATGTTCATGATGTAATTTCTAAATAAAGTTTTCAAGTATTACACTTGCTGAATTGTGCCATGACTTAACCGAGAGTAGAAGGTCAGAACATACATTATGATAATTAGATTGATCCGTTTTGTATTGACATTACTTATTTCTACTACAGCTTTTGAGCGGGCATTTTCAGCAATGAAACTTTTGAAGATGACACTTCGTAACTTCGTAACAAAATAGAGAATGACTTCTTTACTTATTGTATGGCAATCTACATTGAAAAATAACTTGTTTTCACAATAGATGTAGATTTCATTGTAAATGAATTTTTTATTTCAAAATCTCGTCAAACACAAGTTTAGTGAAATTTTGTTATGCTGACCTTTTCGTTATAAAAGAATTTTATTATATTAACTTTTTAAAATTTCAATCTCTCCCAACATAGATTTCTAGGTTTGCCCTTGCATCGAGCATATCCAAAGAAGCACTATGAACTACATGAAGATCCAGCATGAATGAGCCAAAGGTATGGCTACCAAAGCCATGACATTCACATAGAGCGAGATAAAGAAAGGCATAGCAAGCACTAGGGGATGGGTCAAAAAGTATAGGCCATCTTTTCCAACTCACGTGTCCAATAGGAATGGAAGCAACGGTCCAACAAGAAGAGCTAGTTGAAATAGTTTTGAGATCTCAAAAATGAGAAGTGAATGGCCATTGAAGGTCATTGCACTCCTTTTATGAAAGGCCATGACTACTGAAGTAATAGATGGACAACGAGCTCCTTAAACCACCAAAATGAATCATAGATGGAATGGATGAATACTTGTGGAATTATCAAGTCCATGAAATGACTCAACCTCCACCTTGAAGTTTGCTGAGTTTGAAGACATTTTCTTATAGATATCGAGTGCCAAGTTGAGGAATACTAAATTAGGTAGATGGTGACATATCCTTTGAGTCCTATGGACTAATCACCAAGGTGGTGCTCAAGAGCCTTAGAGGACAAGCATCTCCATAGCACAAGAAACTCTTATGTCACCATCTTAAACCCCCTAGTCCTATGGATTTGGAGCCATTGTGGACCAATTATTGGCAAAACATAGAGGTTTAACTCGATTGCTCAAACTAGGGGTTGGACACATGAACGATGGATGATGGAGTGCATCGGATAAAGAGTATGGTGGTGGGAGGTTTGGGTTGATATTGAGAGTGTAAGAGTAGCGAATTACCATTAAAGTAATAGCGAATATGAGGGATCAATGCGAAATGTAGTTTTGAGGAAAGGTTTATGGATTGGTCATGGCTAGATTGAAATCGATGATGGAGGCTTACGAGTGGGCCAATTCAGCATAAATAGGGGTTGTGGGCCTTGGAGGGAAAATGAATTTTAGAAATCAACCATTAACAATGAGGGGGTGGGCATGGTGGCAGTAGCAATTTAAAGGGGTAGCTCCTTCACATAGGAGAGGTATGAGTAGAGCATGAAGGTTAAGAATATGCAAGGGCTGATCATCTCAACCGTGACAAGATTTAGGGTTTAGAATTTAAAAAAATTATATTTTTAAAAAAAATACTAATTTACGATGTTACATTTATAAAATAATAAAATACCCTTCACTATAATGAATATTTTGTGCCTTTACCAATGCTATAGATTATACAAAGCACTGCCCTTTTCATTCTTTAATCGTGGCCATTATATTTGCTTTCCCTTTTTAATTGTTTTAATAAAATCATTAAACTATTTTATGTGGGATTGGAAATTTTTTGTGCATGCGCCACATAATTTATAGATATAATGGTGATTTTATCTATAAATTCACCATAATGGTTCATCAAATAATATTGAAAAATGCTAGTGGTCAAGCTCTTGATTTACAAGGTTTAATTAAGTTCCCCAATTCTTAAATATGTGATTTTAAAATGACTACTTGTCCCACCCCTAATGGTAATGGTGGATTCAAGGCCTTTCGCTTAAAAAATATGTTTAAGGTTGTTTCGATACATAACTTAATTTTATAAATCATATTTATGTAACCCAATAACTTTTTATAAATAAAAGTTCTATAACCTTTTCTATTCAAAATAAAAAAAAAATACTAGTGCAGCCCTCTCTGACATATATATATAATTATATTTAAAAGATATAAAAAAAATAATTTTTTAAATAAGTCTCAACAAGTACATCACATTATTGGGGTGTCAAAATAGTAGGATTTGCCTTCATGATATGTTACAGTGGTAAAGTATTTGGAGTTTTATATGCAGTATCGAGGTTCGAATCAGTGTGACTATTTAAAAAATAAATTTATTATTGAAAGGCAGTAGTAACGCTAAAAGATAAGTCCCACGTGAACTGCATCAAATGTTTAGTTTTGAGTATATATAAATTTTATTCACATGCGAATTTACCCGTAAAGTGCATCAGGAGAAAATCATTTGTCCCTGAGGATAGTTGAACGAATCTCAAACACTTCAAGTGAATCAAAAAAAAAAAAAAATCATCATGAGTTACTTTTAATTGCCAAAATTAATCCGATTTTATTGTATTAGACAAGTCTTTTTTATTTCTAAATATTTCATTTAATTTAACCTTATACGTACATTTTTTATGAATAATTATTTGAGTACAGAAATGAATATTTTTTATTATAAAAAATTAAATCAAAATCCATGCTTTAGTGATGATAGCATTTAATATTGGTTGATTTGATGGGCCAAAGCTGATGAAGAGGAATAACAGAGAAGAAAAAAAAAGAGTGATTAAAAGTGTTTTGAAATAATTCTTTAACGTTAAAACTAAAGGGAATATTAATAAATTAAATGAAAAAAATGAATGATAATTGCCTTCATATATTAGCTAAGATGGAGGCCCTTTCATTAGCATAGCATTCTCTTGCCCCTTTAAGGCTTTAAGTTTATGAGGTGGGGTTGTAAATTAACCAATTTTGATACTTCATAAAATAATGAATTTGTTTCCATGTGTTGGGTGCCCTTGAACCAGTGTCAATTAGAATAATTTTTAAAAAAGATTGACGAGAGCTATCTATTTAGTTAATGTTTTTTAAACTAAGTTATAGATAAAAAAAAATAAAATATAAAAATTATTCTAACTTTTTTATCATTTTTAATGTATTTGTTAAATTTATTTGATGATTATTAAAAAAAAAAAGTCACGTAACTTTTTATCTGATCTTTTTTCAGATGCTCTTATCTTTCATCTTTCCTAAAGAAACATATTTTGGATCTTACATATAAGAAAAAATGAAGCATATGTCCTATAATATATTTTAACAAATTTAACAAATAATTTAATAAAAATTTTAAAATACTTCACATAACATTATCTTCCTCATTTTAACAAACACTATCTTAATATAAATCTGCAAACACACACACATTTCTTTAACCTAATAATAAACTTACTTTATTAAAAAATATATTGAAAATTGTCTAAATTAAAATCCAAAGGACTTTGGCTATTTTAAACATATATGTATAAACTCTCATCTATTTTTTCTCATGAATTTTGTTACTTATACATGAGGTTGATATACAAATTGAAAAAAACGTATATCACGATATTTTGACATTAAAATATTACGAAATTTTATTCACCCCTTTCTCTCTCTCATTCCCTTACTCCGGCAATCGATTCTCTTATCGTTGACCGTTTCTTAGTACTGTCAATCTTCTAGCCATTACATTCTCTTTTTTGCCACCATTACATGAAATAAAGAGTGTGCAACAATGATAAGAGAAAAATGTAATGACTAAGGGCGAGGCAACAACAAGAAAGAATTGAGAGTTAGCTATGAGTGACGATTGTTGGAGCAAGAGAATGAGTGATTGTGCAATTTTATAATTGAGTGATAATATTTTCGAGTTTTACTTTCTCTATCAACCTGTACGTGTATAAGTAGCAAAAAAAAAAAAATTTATCTCCTTTGTCATCAACTGTTTAAAAAAAAAAAAAAAAAGAAAGCTTCTGTTTCTGTGCCCATTTTCAGATTTGGGTCAAAAGGGCTAAATCGGGTCGGGTGCAAAAAAGCGCCCCTTCTCTCCGTTTCGAGTGTACTCCATCACCGAACCGAGGGGGAAGGAAGAGGGGAGAGGGAAGGGGGTGACGACTAAGACATCGCCGGCTGGTTCGACGGAGAGGGAAAGATCACCTGAGACTTTCTCCCCGCCGGTGAGCTTCTGATCTCTCTCTCTCTCTGTTTTGTTTCCTCCGCACAAGCTCATATGCACAATTTCTTTCTCTGCAAATTCCCTCTCAAATACGCATAGCTCACTTCTTCTGTGTTTGAATTCGCACAATTTCTTCCATGTATGGGCTTAGTTAATTGGTTAGTTTAAATTTGCCCAATAGAATTTTCACACGAAAATTTTCAGGTTCTGTTTAGGTCGTTACCTTGCGAATTCACGTGTGGCTCGGCAACATCTAGATGCTTGTTTAAGTATTTCAGTTGTTCACTTCGTGAATTTGATTCTCCCTGGTGGGGATTAAATTGCAATTCATGCGCTTTCCTGGGCTTCTTGTAACTTGTCATCGAACTTTATGGTAAAAATGAGTGCCTCCTGATTGATGCATTTCTCATGATATACCCACTTCTAAACGACTTACATGAAAAGATAGCTTGGAAGTCTATAGCACATGAGTTAATGAACAAGATGATGTACAGCAATATAGGACTAAACAATGCTTATCAACATTGAGAAAATAAAAATACTGGAACTTATGAATATTTTGATCCATGTTTAAGTTTGTTCCTTGAAAGTCATTGACTCATTGATGAATGGTGATCTAGCAGGTTACACATCTGCTTCATTCTAGATTGAGAAACAACATGGGTGATAAAATAGGGATTGGTGATTCAAGAGATAGCATTAGCACCAGAAAGAGAAAGGCTTCCCCTCAAAATTCAGTGGACCAGAAGTTGAGGGTATATATTTGGGACATGGATGAGACTCTCATATTGCTCAAGTCCCTGTTAAATAGAACATATGCAGAGGCATTCAATGGTTTAAAGGATGTTGAAAAGGGAGTTGAAATTGGAGAACAATGGGAGAAGTATATTCTTCAGGTCTGTGACGCCTATTTCTTTTATGAACAAGTAAGTTGGATTGGCTGTGAAAGCTATTTTCATTTATGTAACATTCCTTTCATGAATGCCACATTGTGATTAGTTCCAGAATTTTATTATACAATTGAACCATCATCTGTTCTCTAGCTAAATTAACAACTGGTTATCTAGATTGAAAACTGCAATGCTCCGTTTCTTGATGCCTTCAGCCAATATGATGATGGGCAAGATCTCTCTAATTACAATTTCAGTGAAGATGGTTTTAGTCCACCACGTGATGACATCAACAAAAGAAAATTAGCATACCGGCATCGAATGATAGCACAGCAGTACAAAAAGGTTTGATAAATAATTTTGAGTAAAAGGTTTGTCCTTGTACGGCATATATATATTGTGTCATCTGCAATTTTTTTACACCTAGGGTAGCAACTCCCTAAAAATTTAATTTTTTCTTTCTGTTCATCTTTTATGTCTTTGACTGAGGTTTAGGCAAATTGTCGTCAGTCAAATGAATCAAAAAACTCCAAGGTCTCTGAAAACTAATTTGGTTTCATGCCTAGTTGGTCAACATCAGAAGTTATTTTCTTACTGAGACATTTAATATAAATACATCTAGATAACAAAAAGAGTTGCATATGTCTGTAGACATAAAAAAAATGTTTATTGTAGAGTCCCTAAAGAAGTCTTATCTAGGGCTTCAAAGAAGAAAAGAGTCCAAATTACTTATAAACAAGTCACTAGAAACATGTATCATCAAGTAGAAACGTGTGTTAACATTTGTGGAAGAGATATATAGATTTTTTCAATTACAATTGGATTATATCAAGGATTTGTATTGAGTTCTTAAACCTTTGCTCTAAATGACTTCACAAAGCACATCCAAGAACAGGTAGTTGCTTTCGTGTATATTAGTTATAGATGATATCATCTTGATGGATAAGATAAAAGAAAGCATGAATACTATGCTTGAACTATAGAGGGACAGCCTAGAAACTAAAGGCTTCAAGTTGAACTAGTCAGAAATCAGGCATATATATATAGAGAGAATGTAAGTGTAGTAAAAATAAAAATATAGATGATGTTATGGTGAGAATTAAGTCAAGTTGTTGTTAGAAATCTCATATATGAAAAAGGAGGGGAGATTATTCAAGATATGTTACTCATGAAATTATGACAGGGTTGTTACGCTTGAAGCAGTTTGCAGATAGAAGGCGGAGCGAAAGGGAGTTCAATGTGGGGGATATCTAGTCTACTTAAGGCTGAAGCACGCCCATCAGAAGGCTCTTTCAAAGGGACAGGTCACTAAACTCTGTCCCAAGTTTTATGGACCCTTCCCTGTTACAGCCAGATTTGGGCAGATTGCCTATCAACTCCAACTACCAGATCACTGCCAAATTCATCCCGTGTTTCACATGTCCATGCTCAAGGGGTCAATAGGCACACAATCAGCTAGTCCATCCTTACCTTCTTTCCTGAAGGATATTGATCCTATTAAGGAACCAGTGCCAATGCCTATAATCGATCGGAGGGTCATATACAAGCAAGGGGCCCCCTTGACCCAAGTTTTGGTGAGGTGGTCCCGCCTCCACCTGGATAACAACACCTGGGAGTACCTTCTCAAGCAGTTCCCGCATGCTGCCCAGCTTCTCAGCATTTCTTGAGGCCAAGAAAACTCTTAAGGGAGGGGGGATTATCATGTACTTAGGTTATGAGGAGTTGTACCATAGCTGTAGGCTGAGGGAGGTTTGCACCTAGGTGGTTGTAACCAATTGTTCTAGAAGGTAGAAAAGGTGGCCAGGTAAGCGTACGGAAGATTCCCTTGGAAGATTCCCTTGTGGTACTCGGTATAAAGGCCTATTGAGCCTTAACCGAATTATCAATTATCAATACGATTCCAGAATTCTCTCAATCTTCTCTCTCTCATTCACACTCTCTATTCTTCTGATTCTTCCCCAAAATTCTTCTAAATTTCCCTCAAATCTGATCCAGACCTCACCAAAGACGGTGAGATACTCATTGCCACACTCGGAGGTCTGACATGATGCTACTTTTCTTATCATGCAGCTTCTTTTTTCGGTTTTAGAGAGCACTGTTTTTTACATCTAAAACACTTGCCCCTGGGCTGTTGTAAATTGGGCAACAAATCTTCTAATTTTCCATTTAACATCTACACCCTAGGTTCTGCAATTTCATTGCAATTTAATGTTCATTCTGTTGTTGATAATTTGTTTGAGTTCATGAATAAATTCTCTGTACTTGGTTTGAAATTGGTTTTCTGATTAAAATCTGGTAGTGTGAGAACTGGTAATTGAGCATTGTAATTTATTCAAAAGTGATGCCTTCTGACTTATCCCATCTGAGCTCTTTCCTTTTTTTAATTATCATTGACCCTCTTCATCACCTGTCCTGTTCAAGGATAACCTACTTAAAAGGTTTTTCTAGTAGCACTGTTATCTATAATAATGAAGTCTATGTTGCAGGGTTTACATGGTATTCTTGGTCAGGATATGATAAAGTTCTTAGATGATCTCTATGATGGGACTGATAGTTATACGGACAGATGGCTCTCTTCAGGTACATTTTATTTTAGGATGATGCTTATGCTGAGTGACTCCTCCCTTAATTATTCACTTGTTTAATTGTTATGGTTCTGGGCTTTAGATATTTGTGAGAAGAACCTACGAGATAGATGTGTAATTGTAATTAACAACAATGATATGTCAAAATGACATATTATTTGTATTAAAGTTGGCAACTTGATCTGTTGCAGGAAACCCAAATTGTGTGCAAATGTCTGGTTAATAACAGCATAATAGGAATATGTTTGGATTTGAGGTGTCTGAAATGGTAGCACCTTCTTAAAAGTATTTGTGCTTGGAATGCCCCTAAATCTTGTTAGGAGGCAGGATATGATTCCCCTGGTTAATAGATGCCATTTTTCATTTGTTCTTTACCTAAAGCCCTTTTCATTAAAATGCCTTGTGGGTAGGTTATAGGCCTGAATGCAATTGACTTAAGAAGTGTACTTCGTCTGTCTCCTCCGTCTAAGGAGTAATATGTCTTTTTGTTCTTCTTCAATTCCCTGTGTGACTTTAGTCCCTTTCTTGCCTAATGATTCTGCATGATGTTTATTCTTTCTTGTCTGCAGCTCAAACCTGTTTGGGGCAGTGCTCAGGCAGGAATAAAGAGTTAACTTCCAATGCAGACTCAGCTGATGGAATGAGTGACTCCCCTACTAAATTTGAGCACGTCAACATTTTAGTGACTTCCGGATCACTGATACCCAGCCTTGTCAAATGCCTACTCTTCCGATTGGATAACTTGATAACATATAAAAATGGTTAGCTACTATTCCTTTATTTGTTTTTTCTTGAAACGTTTATGGCTGATTTTGTATCTCTATGCTGTGCTTTTTGGCAGATTAAAATATTTTTCTACAATTTTTTTCATTAGATCAAATACCAACTTGAAAAACAGGGAAATTTCTCATACAAGGCCTGCTCGTATTTGTTTACTTCGTGGTTATATAATATTTATTATTGCTGTCTTCACCTCCATATGATCTAACATTATAACCTCTGTAGTTGTTCTCTTTGTTTCCCGTTTTCTTTCTCTGAAATTTTTTTATACATTGTCTTTTTCCTGGAAGATATTCACATTAAAATATCAAAGTTATTTGTAGAATGGGCATCTAAAAGCCGTTGTACTGATCTTGAATTAAAAAAGCTTTGAATCCCTATTAGCTATCAATTTGTGTTAGCATTGGCAGGCTATGGTATGACTTGATTTTTTTATCTAACTTTGTTATGGACATGGATAAGCTATCCATTATGAATATTGCTTGGAGGATTTAACCAGACTCTGCAGAAATTTTATGAGAAAGTTCAACTATGTTGCATCATCTATCTATTCCTCTTTGTTATACCTTAAACTGAAGTCATGTTTTACTTGTGACTGCCAGTAGTTTCCTCTCTTCTTCCCCTAAACTCGTGCTTTGCTCTCTTTTCTATTATTTTAAAACCCAAAAGTAGTTCATGACGTGAGGTAGCGCTATATAAGTTTTTTTTTTTTTTACACTTAACAACATGACAATGTGCGAACTACATGGAATTAGCCATACAAGTTTGAGTTGACTTTACTGATTGCCCATGCTATCAGTGTACAGCTCATGGGAAGTGGGAAAGCTCCAGTGTTTCTCATGGATCAAGGAGCGGTTCACCGGCCTGAACGTCGAGTTTTGTGTGATAGGGGATGGATGGGAAGAGTGTGAAGCGGCACAAGCAATGAGATGGCCATTTGTTAAAATTGATATACAACCAGGTGGTTGCCATAGGTTTCCAGGCCTCACGCTGAGAACATTAAACCACTATTTCTCTGTTGTATATGGTGATTCTGATGCCAAAAAAGAGGATGAGTAAGTAACTTCATTGCCCATGATACTATTGTTATTCTTCTGAATAGAAAAATACTTCTGTTCAGATAAAACTTAAACTTGATGTGTATAGCAGCCCAGATCCTTTTCTCTGCAGAAAATATCAAGTTGTCTTTTGGACGAAGGATATTGTATTGTACCTGATGGAACAAGATGATGAATTTTGATATTTCACCTAGAAATTGATACAAAAACATGAGGTGGCAGTGGCTGGTGGGTGTGTGCTTACTGATAAATTATGGTGTTTTTGAATGCAGTGCTTAGTGGATGTCTGGACGAGTGTGGTCCCTGTCTGGGATTCATGTTTGGTGGTGGATTTTTACAGAAAAAATAAATAAATAAATAAATCCTATTACGTAATGCGACAATAAGTCATGTTATATGTTATTTGTACAGAGGAGATTGATAGGTGAATGTATAGTCTGATATATTATGATATTTTAACATCAAAATATTGCAATATGTTGCAATTTTTGTTCATTTTCTTCTGTGTCTCTCTCCCCTTCCCTTCCTTTAGCAATCGGCCTCTGTCGCCAACTCTCTTGCCGCCATTCTTTGCCTCTTGCCGCTGAGGTTGCAACAAGAGGGTTGGCAGCGGAGGTCAATTGCAGCGGCAAGGATGCGGCGGTGACGCCGAGAGTAATGGGAGAGATGAGAGTTTGAGAAGGGGCAAAATGATCATCCAAAAAAAAGACAAAAGGGACAAAATGGTCTTTCAAATTATCTGTAAGCCCATCTATAAAAATTCTACCTATAATAATAAGATTATTCATGCAGCAATCCTGACAATCTTGAAGTTTGGCCTAAAAGCATGGAATACTTTTGGTGTTTTTAAAAATAATAATAATTTTGTTTTATTTACAAATTTTGTTGTACCTAATTAATTATGGTTAGTTATCGTTAATTAAAATTTAAAAATACCCTTACCCTTTGAAGAAAAGGTTGTTCAAAATGGGATTAATGGCTACGTGGGTGCCTGTGCACCAAGCAAAGCACAAATGAAAATAAAATACATATATATTAATGTCATCATGATGTCTAGATGTACTTTGTCAGTATACATAATCCACGTTTGCAAATGTCAACATTAAATCTAAAGGCTAGAAGACAGCAGGAGATACGGAATAATTCTATGATGATAATAGGATGACAAATGGAAAGTTCTATAATACCCCGACAGGAATTTCAAATTTTCAATTATTAGTTTTAAGTTAACTATTAAGAGGTAAAATTGGTGATTTCTTTTTGCTATTCCAATCAAATGGGAGCAGAATTGTACATTAGCCAGTAAGTGATTTTGGATCTCAAATTTAGATGAGTAATGCATTATTTTGAGAAGATTTTATAATTAATAATGATTATTTAATTGACTAATGAGTCAAAACACGTAATCAAAAAGATATTTACATATTTACCTCTTTCCTCTTTTCAACTATTTAGGATTCAACTTACAGTCATAAGGCATAGCTCGAATGATAGGATAAATAATATGTTGGTATCAATTTAACAAATTATAAGTTCAATTCTCTACCTGTGCAAGGGTCAAAGATCCTATCTACGATTTATTTTTCCTGACATAATTGAGGACAAGAGCACTGCAAATCTCGCAAAGACAATTATTTCAAAAAATTTAACTTACAAATGTAAATATTAATATGCATATAAAAAATTAAAACTAAAAAAAAAGGGATATGGGAGAGAAAAGAGGGAGGGTCGGAGGGGACTTTTAAGGCAGGGAAGGGGGTTTTACTTTTAGGGTTTGAAACTGAAAAAAAAAAAAAAGGAAAGGGACCATGGCAAGGGGTTAGGGGTTTTATTTTTGGGATGTAGTTGGTTTTCGGTATTAATTAGACTGGTATTAGATCAAATTAAAAATTGACTGAAATTTATAAATAGATGGTAGATTCGAACTACATACTAATTGATTATTTAAACACTCTTATTCTAGAGTGAGTCAAAAAGAGAATTATTTTAAGAAATTTCACAGGCTTTACTTGGGAAGAAAGTCAGAACCTTAGTAAGATTACAAATCCTACATCAATTAGATCAAAGACTTGTATTAAGACATTAAGAGATTTCTCCCAAATAGTAATTTCTCACCCATCACATCTTTACGCACAAAATTAGTTAAATATCTAAAAACCACTCAACCAGAATCGCAAAAGCAAGTAACAAAATCGAACTTCCACGCAAAACTGTGGCATGCATAAAGTAATTAATTTGAGAAGTGTTGTATGTTAGTCACTTGGGCAGCTTGAGCATGGGATTAGAAATAATGGAGCGAGGTTACACAGATTAAGTGGTTAGTTTACGATAAAGTTGAGATTTATATTAATAGATTATGAATTCGATTTTTTATCCTATGCAATGAATTAAAATTTTTACTTACGATTTTTTTTTTTATCAAAATTAAGAACACAAATAATGAAATCTCAAAAAATAATAGAGGGAATGTGGGGGAGGAAGATAGGGAATATCCAATTGGGAAAATGCCAAAAAAAGTGGAACTAGTAGTAGTAGTAGTAATAGTAATACGAGTAGGAGTGGTCCCGTAGCCTCTCTCTCCTCTCTCCCTCTCTGTTTGTCACTTTCTCTCTGTGTGTGTGGTTGTGTTTGCTTGCTGTGCTCTCTCGTCTCTGTCTCAACCAAAAAACAGTGTTCTCCCCACTTCGGAATGGTCGCTTCCCACTTCCCAGAATTCACATTATTGCTTCTCCTTTTTTTTGTTCTCTCCGTTAAACTCAATTTTTTCTTTTATTCTTTCCAATTTGAAGTGTTTTTTTTTCTTCTCCTTTTCATCTCACTAGCAATTCTCATCCAACAAAGTTTAGATTCTATGAATCAATTTTTTATAAAATAAAATAATAATAAAAAAATCTGATCTATGATGCCATCACTTTCTGGTTGATTGAGGAGTTTTTCTCTTTTAAGCACAGATATATATTAGCAGAAACTGATGAATTAAGTGAACCTTCTAGATAATCTGGTTACTAAAAAGGGAAAGGAACAAAAACTTGGTACATAATGTGTGTAAAGGGGAGGCTACAATTTTTTAACAAAAATAAAAATCCTATCTTTTCGTTTTCATAATTGACAAGTGAAAGTTACACATGGCATGATTTGATCAAAAAATAAATAAATAAAACAACAATAATAAATAAATATCAAGTTTCGATTCCACATCAATCTATGACATGGACTTTTTTGGTGCCTTTTGTCTCATCGCTTATGTGTGTGGTTGATTGTCCTTAGTTTCCTTGTAGTCGACCTTGCATTTGCATTTTCCTAAGTTTAAGATTGTAAATTTAACTTTTATTCTTATTAATTAATACTTATGTAATGTCACACTATAAGATTGATTTATTTATTTAAATGAAGAGACCAATAACATTATAAACGAAATTCTATTAAAACATGAGACTAACTAGATGTTTTTAGAGAAAAAGGCAAAAAGGGTTTATCAGTACCCTAGACTAACAGTAATTCTATATTATCTCATATAACTTGTGACATTTCATTTTAAAGCAACCTTATGTTTACTATCAAAACTCACTCCCACTGTATGTTTGTGTGTGTGTATATATCAAAGTAATTACAATATAATTTATTAAAATTTATCAAACTGTTACTCACCTGCCATTCCTAAAAAAATAGTAAACCAAACCACCACCTCACCATCAAATACATTTCATCCTAATTAATTAAGATCGATCGAAGACACATCCATACAAAACCACCCAAGAGAACAGGTTAATTAAGTAGATGAATTGGTCAGGCCGATTGTCTACACTAACTAGTCATATATATCACGCTGACACCAACCACATTCACCAATCCAATCTTAGATATCACACCCCCAAACCTACCATAAATATATAGCACCCAAACACGGCTTATGTTGCTGTCAATTGTTAAACAAAAAAAAGCTGCCTTTTTAGATCCTTGAAAGAGACTGCAGCAGGCACAGAATGGCATCCTTACTGCTTTTCACTTCTCCCTCCACTGATAAAAGGCCAACAGCGGAGTAAAGCTGCTGTCCAGAAGGGATGAAATAAAGACCAAACGACCACCAGGTGGTAGCCCATACAGTTAACAGTGAGCCATAAAACTCTTGAGATCGAGAGATCAATTTTTGGAGGTCTTGCATTCATTATTATTGCGGCTTGGTGAAATCCCAGCCAATATAGACCATAGATTTAATGGGATAGAGGTCTTTGATACTACTAAGAATGCACTAGTAAGATATTTTATTCAAGAGTAATGAATAGTTAAATATGCAAGCATACTCTGACGGACAACTAATGTACCTACCCATCAAACAACAACCAAAAAGCCCTACTGAATTAACCATACTAATGGGGTCTCACACTCTATCTAAGAGCCCAGCTTTTAGCAGAAATATAAGGTCTCACTCACAGTCTCACTACTTCTAAAGCAAAGGAAAAGAATCACAACACAAACTAGAATTGTCGATCAAAGTGAATCATAACTACAAAAAGGATCACTGCTATATCATTACAAGTGAGTTTTTTCGCTATTTGGGGTTCACTGCACGATCAATTGGTAGGTGAATGAAACCAACGAATCTTAATGCAAAGGTGATTGGCCATTTGGCATGGCACAATGGGGAAGAGGACCACCATAAAAGTTTCTGTAAATCCAATCACAAGGAAAACAGGGTGGCCTGGTGGGACAAATTCAAGTTTCTCTATGTTCAGTTGGGTAACGTGGCCCAGTCCAAGTTGTCCATTCCCAGAAGGAAGGTGTGTGGCTAGCATCCGTTGGTTTTACTCCATAATAAATGTATATACGTGTTCCTACAACTGCATGCAGAACGAGAGAGAGAGAGAGAGAGAGAGAGAGAGAGAGAGAATGGACTATGGGGACCCAGAGCTTCTGATAAAGCTGACTTGATATGCTACCAACAGAAACCGTAAATCACCACATTTATCCATACCAAAAGGGAAAATAAGAAAATGAGAGCTCCCCTTAATCTCAGATAAAAGAAGGAAAATGGTAAAAACTCTCCTGTTTGATAGTTACACCAACTCTTCTATCTACTCTTGTTCTTTAAAAGTCATAACACCCCTCTCTCTCTCTCTCTCTCTCTCTCTCTCTCTCTCTCTCTCTCTCATCTGCAACCGCTAAAAGGTCTGTGTTCATCCAACAGTACTGTTCACCCCAACTCTTGCTCGTGTTTCAATTTCATTTTCTGTGACTCACCAACATAAATGCATCTGTGGATTACAGATGCAAAGAATTCAATGGGGCCTAGTGATTTGCTAGCTATAACGTCCTGTGACATTCTTTCTCCATCTTCATTTTCCTGGAATTGTGAATCTAAATGAGTGCTTTCTGCATTTCAACTTAGTGGTTCTCGTGATTTCTTGAACAGTCTGCTCATACATTTCTAGTTTTTCCACGTTTCAGCCAATGATAGGAATGGATGAAGAACTCCTGATTCAAATGCATGAAGAAAGGTTTTAAGATCTGGGAAGGGTGTATACCTCTGTGACTGTGACAGTGACAATGCCAGTTCCTCTCGCTCCTTATCCAAGGCCTACAGTGCCATTTTCACCTCCTGCAAACGGTAAATTACTCAATTGTGCTTCTCGTTTACTTGTAAATATCATTGAAGAATGCGAAAAGGAGCAAGTTATATACAACATAGGAGAAAGAAAAGAAAGAAAAACTGTAAAGAACCATCTTCAACAAAATTTGTCTACTCGTTTTATCCTGAAACTACATAGCATTCTTGCAATGAAAATTTATGGAATACTTCTTGTAAAGTTATTATTACTTGCAGATGATACAATAATATGATTCCAATTTTTTATTTCCTTTTCTCCCTTCTTTATACAACTTCATCTAGAACAGAAGCTCTGCAAGGTAAAATAATCGAGTAAATAAACAAGAGAGATTCATAAAATCTATTGACAAACTCTCATGCACCAGCTTAAACAACAAGGATTTAAGACTCCAAGAATGGGGCATGCAAGGAATTCATCAGTTATAAATGAAGAGCACAGTACATATATTTTTTGTCCAAACCTGGGATTCTCATCAACCTAGAAACCATAGAGGCAGGTTGGACTAATGAAAATATAAATTTGCACCAAAACAGAGAGTTTCCCTGCTCGCCAATCAACTTAAAAGCTATTTTGATTATCAGGTGCACAAAGCCAGCTTGTATGTTCTGGTTGTCGAAACCTTTTACTCTATCCAGTTGGAGCAACCTCCGTATGTTGCGCTGTTTGCAATGCAGTCACAGCTGTGCCACCTCCTGGTACGTTTCCTTCTTCCTCTGAAATTTATAACCCTGAAACATTGTAAAAATCAACCCAATCAATTTTGGTCAGTTTATCTTTGATTTCCATGTTAAGTCCTATTTTATGGTATATACATCTTAGCAACTTGCATTATTGAATTATTATGAGAAGGCACGGAAATGGCTCAGTTGGTTTGTGGAGGTTGTCACACCTTGTTAATGTACATTCGAGGAGCAACCAGCGTGCAATGCTCTTGCTGTCATACAGTCAATTTAGCCTTGGAAGGTATATAACCACGAATGGCATGAATTCATAAGATCTACTTTCATTTTCCTATGATTTTTTTACTAAGCATCAAATGTATTTCAAAACAGCAAATCAGGTGGCACATGTAAATTGTGGGAACTGCAGGATGCTGTTAATGTACCAATATGAAGCTCGATCAGTGAAATGTGCAGTCTGCAATTTTGTGACTTCAATCGGGGTCAGTAGGAAATTCCCTCTTGCTATCTCTTAGGTGTTAGTCAATTTAAATAGTTACTCATGTCCATACAAGCATTACTACACAATTTTCCAGTCACGAAAGGAAATCAAAACCTCAATGTTCCCAGTTCATTACTTCATCAAATAAAACGTGAATGAATCTCAAAGAATCCAGGTCCTGATCAATCTTAGTCATGTTCATTGGGGAGACAATAGGATAGGAGATATGATATGAAGAAAGAATGAGAACAATAAATTGAAACACTTTAACACAAAATTTTCCTTGTCACTGAAGCAAAGCAAATCAACAATACCTGGATGACCTTGCTCTTGTAAGGTAGAGGACATGCTGTAGCACAACTGCTTTGAGATGGTTCTCTCTATTTTCTTTCATCATTTAATCAATTTTGAAGATATATTCTAGCTTGATAATCTAGATCTAATCATGAACACAGGCAAATTTCTGTAGATGCATATTTACAGGGGTAGCAACACTATGGATAGAGATCACAGAATTTTAGTCAGTACATATCAATTGCATTAGGAGATCCAATTCATTGGGATTACAAAGCCTGTTTCCAAAGAGACTTCATTGACATCCCTCAATCACAACAGCAACACTTGGATTTCAAAACTTTTTTCCTCTACAACGTCTACCATCTCTATCCACAATCTCACCTAATTCCTAAACTCCAAGCTCTCTAAGCTTTCTTCATGCAGAAAAGTGTTCTGCTGACTCATAAAGGTGAAAAACTTCAAGGTCAAGCTAAGAAATTAACACATTTTCAGGACACAGGTTTGTTTTCTTGGCAACTTCACTCTCAGCATGTTCTGACCTGTTAAATAATGCTATTGTTCTGAATCTCCAACTCCAGGCAACAAGAATCCACCTGCCAGCCTCTTCTCCTAAAGTCCCCAGCCTCTCCAAAAAGGAATAGACGGAAGAAAATAAGTGATCAGATTAGGGGGAAGGGGTAGAGAGAGAGTTCTATACTAATGTACAATCACACGAGGACAATTTTTCTTCTACATTCTCTATCAGATTTTTCTTTCTATTTCTTGATTTTTCATCCAAGTTATTATTCTTCTTCAATATCTTCTTTCAATTTCTCTTCATTGTCTACTTTAAGCTGATCCTGATATTTTAAACTTCAATCCAGTAAATGATACTAGACCTGCAGTAGGATAAGTGGATCGCAATATTTACATACAGTTTGTATTTACATATCACTGAATGTAGTTTAATGAATGGTGCAGGCCTCAACAAGCACCACCGAACAAAAGTTCAACAGCTAAATCTGTGTGAAAGTTAAGGGGGTTATTACAAACTTCTGCAGTTTCAGTTTTGCATCTAAAAGCACCCCCAGTCTTTGCATATCTGACGAAGCAGAGCATTCTCACCCACCTATCTGTATAGAGTTATTTTTTCCTTGCGTGACTTTATTATAGTAAGAAGCTTAATCTACTTGGAATTATGAAAAGTATTGTACAAGAAGACTCCGAGATTATAAATGTAGGTTGACTGTTTTTGGATAGTAAAAACAGGCATTTTCCTTTATTTAGATATGCATCGGAGGCATAAAGTATTTCCTTTTTTTCTTTTTCTTTCTATCTTTCTTCTTCTTCTCCGATAAATGATTCTAAATTTCAAATTGAACAGACAAATAAACAACTGAGATCATTAACGAGATAGGGAAAAGGAAAAGGTGAAGGTGAGGATCATATGAAATAACCACTAAAAAATTGACATATGCATTTGATTTGGATTATAAAGCGGAACAGAAAAGAAAAGAGTGGCTTGTATAAATATGCTTTCAGTTCACTCAAAGATATCATTTGTTACATCCAGTAGATAGTTTTTAGTGATCTATTGAAGAAGTTAGTTTTCTTAGAGCCCTAAAACACAAGTGCAACCCAATTTCAAGTAAACTCTCTGCTTGTATTATATTAAAAGCAGACATGAAAGTACTATCTAGAACTGCAATCATCACGAGCCTTAACCTACTAAGTGGGGCAGCTACATGAATTATAACCGTCCAATCCAGAACTGCAACCATCTACTTTAAATCTCACTGGATGCCCAGCAAGTTTGTAATAAATCAATATTCCCCAATGGGGCAAGTCACGTTTTAGAGAGAGAAATTTAAAGGTACATTTTGATATTATACAGGACTGTCATTACCATGCAGGCCCATGTAGATGCTTATTCATTCTGGATTTTTCAAAACATGAAAAGGATGGCAAGCAAACCTAGTTGCTTTGCAATAGGTTCCTCCATGTGGGTGAAGCTGACAAATGGAGGTACTGAGTTCCACCAGATTAACCTGATTACAAAGATCATTGAGAAAGCAAACATTACATGTCATTAAAGAGATGACAAATTCTCTAATTTTCTATACCAAAGGTGCCTTGGCTTTACACTTAAAGAAACAATCCTGATAATTTGTCCGATCCATCCTAACCCCATAAAGCTCTCCAATCAATTGAATCTTTTCCTCATTCAAGTAGCACCCAATTCCCTGAGGAGAGTGAAACCTTCAATATTAATTCCATTAAATATAGTGATCTAAACATATCATCTTCAGTCTTCATGAATCAGCAGTTTCATGAAGGCCTCTTTAAGTTAAATGAACATGCTCCACTGAAGCAAAGTCATTGTGGATATCCTCAATTTTCTGTCTTTAGATTGCTTCCACTAAATGGTTTTTTATGCACGGAAGATCATATACAATGCAAAATACAATTGCTGGGATTAAGCTACACAAACAAACTCTATGCGGCTCAGCTTCAATCACCTGGCATTTCTCTATTATAAATGTCAAGTAAACCATATTTTCTCCTCCCCAGAATAAGTAACAATGAAAACGAAATCTCCATGTATTTTATCATTCATGAGAAGCCACTGCCAAGTACAAACTGATGCACTGGAAAATATATAATCTCTTTCTAGAGAGTCTGTTTCATTTTCCTAGCTACATGATTTTAGAAAATAGCCCATAAATTAAGACCAAGGAAAAAAGAATAAAATCATATCTATCCAAAATTACATGACAAACTTTTCTGGAAACTAAACCCACCACATATATTAATTAATTCTGTCAACAAATAAGAGATGGGTGTCAAAGGTTGAGGAAACATATCTACCAATTCTTTAACAATGTAGTAAATTTTGGTTAAATTTTTCATCCACCTTAATAATAACAAATTGTCCCAATACAAGACTCACAACATGGGTTTAGCTTCTCATTTTACCCATTCACTTCCCATTTTAGTATTCAGAAAGGGCAATCAATATTGGTCGATTATGGAACCAGTAATGCGCATGTTACAGTAAACTGTTGTCTTTAAAAGTACCACGTAAACACTTCCTTGTCACATCACCCAGAAATTATTCTCTTAGATATTGCTTTAGTCTCAGAGGTAGTTTATCCACTTCTTTTACTGAAAGAATAACCATTATAAAAGTCTGGTTTTTCTTAGCAAACGCCATCATCGACATCTCTCCCCATCACATTACCCCTTGTACAACTAAGGATAATGAAATCTGATTTCCCTTAACTACTGTTTATTTACTAGATAAGGCTCTTCATGTTTTAACACAACGAACCACCATTAGACATTTGCTCTCTTAAAGTTAATGTAGTGATGGTTCATTAGAGGAAACAAAGAAAAGGAAGCACTCTAAATAAATTTTTACCATCACAGGAAACAAAGAAATGGAAGCACTCTAAACAAATCAATACTTATGTTAATCAACTGTATGCGTGTGGAGTCCAAAATACTGTAGATTTTTCCTCACTACAGGGGCAACATAGGATTCATCTTCATCCAAAAATCAGGTTCGAGTGAGAGAATAATCTGACTAGAGAAATGCTCAAGGCAGGGAATATTTCAACCAAGGCAAGTTTGGATTATAGTAACCTCACTGTCTTCCTAGTTGCACATTCAAATATCTCGACTCGTAGCATTTCACTTTGACAAACACTTAAGAAGGAACAAAGAAAAGAAATAAAGTTCTGACATCCCAACAAAATGATTATAAGTGATTTTTCATGCAACAATACTCAGCAATTAGAATTCATTATGCAAAATGTGCATAAAAATAGGTTACCATTATGCTGCTAAAATAGAACTGGAACATGATTAAGTTCCTGCAATTTCTTACAATAGTAATATTTTGAGGACCCAAATAATACTCAACAATGTAAGCAATTATTACATTTCAAGTGAAAATTTAAACTAAGAAATAGCAAGCTGCCATTACATGCTCTCCTTTATGATAAAATTAGGAATATATTCAGAAGTTGTTTTCCAGAGACGGGAGGATGTGAAATAGAAGTTAGAAAGATGTCCACCTGGACTGTATTCAATATGTAGCAATTAACATAATACTTAAGGTTTATGCAGTCTTCCCAAATGACTCAATCATAAATTTGAGGGATTTTCTCCTGCTCAGCCAAAATTGGAGGGTGAGCCTTGGTAGCAATGGTAAGTGTTAAGCTCAAGGGTAAGTAAATAAAATTTTGATGATAACAAAAATACTTTTATGATATAATTTTTTTTTATTATTAGCCTCAAATGGGAACAGAATCACGTGCGCACAACACACTAGAAATTACGCCAAGAAGGAGAAAGAGCAGCAGATTGCTTGTTTCCTTTTTCATATATCAATAATAATAATATATATTTTAATATCCTAATTTCAACCTCTTCCAATTCAATTGTTGAATTGCGGCTGCCAAATTGCCGCCTTTAATTTTGGCGTCTTTGAAATTTCCTTCAATCCGCCACACACTGTTTCTCTAATTTTCCTTTTTTCAAATCTTCAATTAAATAGTATATAAATATGTGTGGGCCCCAAATTCCATCATCTTTCCAATTTTCCAATTGTGCCGCTCCAAGTCTCCATCCAGCTTGTTCTCCAATTTTCCACTTTATTATTATATATACGGTGACTCATCAATGCCTCCTTAGTCTTTAATATTAAATTACTACTTTAATTCAATTACCTCCTTTGGCAATTGTGCGTCTCTCTTTGCTGCACACCTAAGAAAATATTTTCACATTTGTTTTTCTTGTTTTTCAAAGTCATACCCTGATTTCTCTTGAAAAACTTGTTCTTGGAAAATGTTGTCCTTTAACATTTACTTTTGACTTTGTTTGCAAATTATTCTTTGCTATGGTTAACTTTCAACAGGTGCTAGCTAGAGGTGGAAAATGAAGAAGAATTTTTGAATTTCAAAGTATTGTTTATTTCTTTATTTGTAACAAATAGTTCTCTGGAGATGTGTATAAATTCAAAGTGAGTATGAAGGGCTGAAGTACACAAAAAATACAATACAGTGAACAAACTTGACAGAACATTCAAACAAGAGGGAGAAGGCTCAAGTGCTGCAGGTTTGCTAGCTAGTAGAATTCTCGAATTGTTGGTAACTTATTTGAGATTGTTTTTTGGTTGTAAGTTTGTTATTGTTACTCACTTGTTGTGTGAGGGGATTGTATTTCGTTAGCAGGTTGCTAAGCGATTTTTGCTTAAAGTAAATGATTGTGTTGGTTCTAGCTCCAATTAAAAGCTAGTGTTGGTTCTAGCTCCAAATTCAAAAGCTAATGTTGATTCTTTTTAGTAGAACCTCAAGTTAAGTCTTGGGAGAGAAGAGTAGACTCATAAGAGTTCGAACCTCTATAAATTCTCTTGTTCTTTTTTGGGCCTATTCACATTACATTCACCACTTAATTAAGATCACATTTTAAGAGTTTTTAAAAAGAGCTAAAATTATTAATTCCCACCCCCCCCCCCGGCGGGGTATTTATCTGGGCAACAGTAAGGTTGCTGCTCTTTGATTAAAAGGTCATGGATTCAAGTTTTGGAAACAGCCTCTTTGCAAAGAAAGGTAAGGCTGCACACAAAAATGACCTACATTGATCCTTAGAAAGAAGGGAGCCACCATGCACTATGGATGCCTCTCAGCCAAAACTGAAATTTTATTAATAACTGTAAGAACTTTAGCGCTCCAATACATAATAAGAAAGAATCTAAAAGTTGAATACAACATCCAAAAATTTCACAATATAATTAAAGATAAAGCAGAACAAAACTGCATCAAAACACTTAGCGAACTTACAGAGACTAGCAACAGAAATAAGCCAAAGTGTATACAGGCATAGAAATCTTGTAAGCACCAGATTTTGCTAAGTAATCTGCAAAGCGGTTTGATTTTCGATAAATATTTGCAAAATCAACCCCTCTTAACTGATCATAGAACATATATGATAGAACCTTTCCTGTTTGATTGAATTCAACTCTTACAGTAGCTTACAATAATGGAGAATAGCAAAGATCAAGAAAGAAAACAACAAGAAATTAGGCCTATTCGAGAGGGCCTCACTCTCCAATGGTTTCTTCAACAAATTTTCCACCCCTTCTCTCTCCTCCACTCTCCCCTTTTATATCTCTCCCCTATTCTGTTTCAGCCACGTAAAATAATATTCTCCTCTAACCAACTTCTAACTCTTTTGCCCCTGACCCAATTTCCTTAGCTGCCCTTATCGCTTCTCTCCTTTTATGTCTTTGATAGGTAAGACTAATGGGAGTCCTAACAATACTCCTGCCCACAAGTTTCACCTTGTCCTCAAGATGAAATTCTGGAAATTGATGTAGGATCTGCTGATAGGGTTCCCAAGTGGCCTTTAGGGGTGGCAAACCCTTCCATTGTATCAGAACCTCAAGGCTCCGTAGATTTTTTCCCCGGCCCGGCCTTACCCCCAACAAGAATTCTGGTTGTACCTTCAATTCCAACTCAGCTGTTAGCTGGTCGGGAAAGTCAGCAATTTCCTGCACTGCTCCCTCCGCTTTGCGAAGCTGGGAGACATGGAATTCTGGATGGATTGCACACGAAGGTGGTAAGGACAGCTTGTAAGCCACCTTCCCGATCCTTTTCTCTACTACGTAAGGCCCGTAGAACTTAGGAAACAGCTTCTCATTCATCCGAATAGCCAAGGTCTTCTGCCGGTAGGGGCGAAGTTTAACATAAACCAGGTCACCCACCTTGAATTGCACATCCCTCCTTTTTTTATCGGCTATCTCCTTCATCCTCGCTTGTGCGCGCAATAGTTGGGACTGCAGCTCCTCCAAAACAGAATCTCGTTCCAACAATTGCTTTTCAATCATCGACACAGCTGTGGTGCCTTTCTCGAACCTCAAAAGTAGGGGAGGTTCACGCCCATAAACTATCTGGAACGAGGTCAATTTTGATGAGACATGGAAAGAAGTGTTATACCAATATTCCACCCATGGTAGCCAGTTGCACCATGCCTTGGGCTTGGAGGAGGAAAAACATCGAAGGTAGGTCTCCAAAGTGCAATTTAGGACCTCCGTTTGGCCATCGGACTGCGGGTGGTAGGCTGTACTTCTTCTCAATTTAGTGCCTTGCAACCTGAATAACTCCTCCCAAAAATGGCTAACAAAAATTTTATCTCTATCGGAAACTATAGAACTTGGAACCCCATGTAATCGGACTATCTCCTTCACAAAAATCCCAACAACACTAGCTGCTGTAAAAGGGTGTTTCAAGGCAATGAAGTGTTCGTACTTACTTAGGCAGTCCACAACCACCAAGATAGTATCCATCCCAGCTGACTTAGGCAACCCTTCGACGAAATCCATGGACACATCTTCCCAAACTCAACTAGGAACCGGAAGTGGCTGCAGCAGTCCACCAGGTGATAGAGCCTCATATTTATGCTGCTGGCACACTTGACACTGCTGAACATATTGTTGAATGTCTCTCTTCATGCCCACCCAATACACATTGGTGGCTACCCTTTTATATAAGTCTTGAGAAAGCCAGAATGACCCCCAACCAGTCCATCATGGCCTTCCTTCAACATTAACGGAATTAATTCCAACCCTTTAGGAAGATACAATCTGCCCTTGAATAGCAAATGGCCATCCACCAGCGCATAGTGGGTTCTGCTGGAAGGATTTTCCTGCAGCTCTCTAACAATCTGTTGGAGTATAGCATCTCCTTTCACCTCCTCTTTGAGTTGGTCTAGCTGCACTATTTGGGGAATGGAAAGGGCCACCAAGGTGGTAGAAGAAGGGAGGCGTGAGAGAGCATCGGCTGCTCGATTCTCCAATCCGGAATGATATTGAATCTCAAAGTCGTACCCCATCAGCTTCATGACCCATTTTTGACACTCCGGGCTAACCATCCGCTGCTCCATAAGAAATTTAAGGCTTTGCTGATCCGTTCTAATAACAAACCTGCGCCCAAGTAGGTAATGTCGCCATTTTCTCATTGCAAATACTATTGCTATCAATTCCCACTCATACACCGATCTCACTCGACCCGTGGGGCTTAGGGAATGACTGAAAAAAGCAATTGGGAGCTGCTGCTGCATCAACACTGCCCCTAATCCCTGCCCTGATGCATCAGTTTCAACCATGAATTCCTTTGAAAAATCCGGCAAAGCCAACACGGGCAGATTGGTCATTGCCCATTTGAGGGATTGAAAAGCTTGCTCCGCCACTTCATCCCAAAAAAAAATTACCCCTCCGGAGGCGGTCGGTCAATGGCCGTGCCACCTTCCCATAATCCTTCACAAATCTCCGATAATACCCCGTAAGACCCAAGAATCCTCGAAGCTCATGTAAGGATTTGGGGCTGGGCCAGTCCATCACCGCCTTAACCTTAGAGCTATCCGCAGCCACCCCATCTTGAGAGATGACGTGCCCCAAATACTCAATCTCCCGCTACCCAAACTGACACTTCTTCGCATTGGCGTACAACCGGTGGACTGTTAGGAGCCCCAACACACATCTCAAGTGTTTCTTATGTTCAGCCATATCCTTATTGTAAATCAGAATGTCGTCAAAAAATACTAACACGAAGCTCCTTAAATGCTCCTTAAAGACCTCGTTCATCAATGATTGGAACGTAGCGGGGGCGTTCGTTAGCCCAAACGGTATAACCAAAAATTCATAATGCCCCTCATGTGTGCGGAATGCAGTCTTAGGAACGTCATTAGGTGCTACTCGGATTTGATGATATCCTGATTTCAAATCCAACTTGAAAAAAATAGCAGCCCCATTCAACTCATCCAAAAGTTCTTCAATAACTGGAATTGGAAATCTATCGGGAACGGTTATCTTGTTTAAAACTCTGTAGTCAACACAAAATCTCCAGCCACCATCCTTCTTCTTGACCAGCAACACCGGGTTGGAAAACGGACTCACACTTGGTCGGATAAGTCCAGCTGTCAACATTTCTCGAACAAGCCTTTCAATCTCGTTTTTCTGAAGATGGGGGTACCGATTGGGCCGCACATTCACAAGTGACACTCCCGGCTGCAATGTAATCATGTGATCCCGCCTCCGGTGTGGGGGAAGCCCACACGGTTCCTCAAAGACATGCCTGAATTCTGCTAAAAGCTCCTGCAAGCTGCCAGGAACTGCCCAGCCAGCAACTTCCTCTTAAGTAGTTAAACTCCCCAATTCCAACAGCACACCTTCTCCACCCTTTCTAAATGCCCTGATCATTGACTTCAATGTTACCAAAGTTTTTCTAAGGCTAGGATCCCCATACAGTGTGATAGTAGTCCCCCTTGCTCTAAACTTCATGACTAATGAGCCCTAATCCACTTGTGTTTCCTCGAGAGTGGCCAACCACTTCATTCCAAGGATAACGTCCGAGCTCCCTAGCTCCTATGGCAGGAAATCTTCCACTACTTCCACATTTTGCAACGTTAAGGTTACCCCTCTACACACTCCAGCACCCTGAACAGCCATGCCCGACCCCATGATCACACCATAGCCCCTCGTTTGCGACCTGACCAGTCCTAGTTTCTGCACCAAATTTGACGCTATAAAGTTATGGGAAGCCCCACTGTCAATGAGAACCACCACCTCCTAGCCTCCTATTTTTCCCTTGATCTTCATGGTTTGTGGAGGGGTTAAACCAACTACCGAGTTGATGGACAGCTCCACTACCTCTCCTGTTTTGATGATTTCACCTTCCTCCCCTGAATTCTCCCATGTTTCAACTTCACCTATATCTTCCTCTTCCTCTTCCTCTTCCCCCTCTTGAATTACCATCACCTGCAGCTCCTTGTTCTTACATTTGTGCCCAATCATATATTTCTCATCACAACGAAAACACAACCCCTTAGCTCGTTTAGCTTGTAGTTCACTCTCGCTTAACCGTTTAAATGGGGAATTGTTCCACTTACCGGTATTAAGTGGCCGATGAGAGGAGCCGGGAATGGTGGTAGTTGATCGAGGTGACGCCACCGGGGAAGGAGAGAGCAACACTCGTTAGTGGTTGGCGACTGGAATTGCATGGGCCTGTGACCAGGCTGCGCCTGGACTGGAATGGCCCCTTCGCACCACCAGATTTCTTTCCTCAATTCATTGGGCTAGGTCCATCATCCCCTCCAGCCCAATTGGCCTCAAAACTCTCATCTCCGCCCTTATGTCGGCCTTCAATCCATTTATAAAATGACCTTACAGCAGCGCCTCTGGCATGTCCTCGAGAGAAGCAGCCAAGGTCTCGAAACGAAGGCGATAATCCTTGATGGATCCCCACTACCGGAGCGCCAGGAATCGTTCTTCCACCGTGCCTTCCTACGTGGGCCTAAATCTGTTTCTCATCATCGCCTTAAGCTCCTCCCAGCTTCTCACCCGTCGCCTTCGTTGTTCCCACTGGAACCAAGCAAGAGCTGCTCCTTCAAAGCAAAGAGCAGCGAAGTCCAACTTCTCTGCATCCGATAGCTGATTCACGGCGAAGTACCGCTCAGCCCAAAACACCCAACCATTTGGGTCGTCACCCTCAAATATTGGCATCTCCAGGCGTCGGACCCTTCCATCGGACCTCCCATATGGATCGAACTCACCGCCAGCTTCCCTATGCCGATTTCCCAGCTCCGGCGTGGCCTCCCTAGTGAGTGTCGAACCCACCGGTATGTGCTCGCCCGACTGTTTCCCCTTCCTCCCTTTCTCCTGGTCCTCCCATCTCTCCATCAACAAGCCAAATTGTTCCATCATCGTCGCCATGTTTTTCTCAATGTTCTGCACCCTCTGGAATTCTTTTTTTCATGGATTCTAATCCCATCTATAGTCCCTCCATCTTCCCTTCAATCTGCTGTTGATAATTCTCCATCCTTCCTTCCAGATCCCCCACTCTCTCCGAGACGGTCACCCCCATGGATCGTTACTCTAATACCAGATTGATAGAACCTTTCTTGTTTGATTGAATTCAGCTCTTACAGTAGCTTACAGGAATGGAGAATAGCAAAGAACAAGAAAGAAAACAACAAGAAATCAGGCCTATTCGAGAGGGCCTCACCCTCCAATGGTTTCTTCAACAAATTTTCCACCCCTTCTCTCTCCTCCACTCTCCCCTTTTATATCTCTCCCCTATTCTGTTTCAGCCACGTAAAATAATATTCTCCTCTAACCAACTTCTAACTCTTTTGCCCCTGACCCAATTTTCTTGGCTGCCCTTATCGCTTCTCTCCTTTTACGTCTTTGATAGGTAAGACTAATGGGAGTCCTAACACAATAGCACTAAAAATCTCCCACAAACTCCATGGCCCTGTCTCCTTATTTCAAATCCACAACACTGCCACTCCTGAATCAGATTCCACAATCAAACTAATAAATATTACTGCATCTGAATTTGACATAAATTTTCCAACATATAAAATTCCTCAATTGACTTTTTAGGTTTAGAATTATCTTGTTAAATCCAGAAGGATTCAACCAGCATAGACTTACATCCATTATCAGTTGATTCATAAATACCTACAACCCGATACCATTATCTCATCTTAACAACATGGTATAATTCTCCTAACTTCCAAACTTTCTTAAAAATAGGTTCATTTACGACCAACCATGGGGACCAAAAAGCAGCATAACAAACAACAATCCGCCATGTTTTCATTAGCCCAAAAAAACTATACCCCTAAGTACTGCTGGAAAAAATTCTTGGACACATTTAGGATTGACCATGGAATCCCCCACCAAGGGAATATATTATTCCAGAAAGGCCAAGACCAAGAACATTTGATAAACAAATGGTTGATATTCCCAGGATGATGCATGCACACAAACGCATCTCAGATGCGCAATATTTTTTCGTTAGACTGGGTTTGATGTGTGCACACAAAGATGAAGCATAAAAACAATTCCCTGGATATAAAATCAGACAAGGCAGAGAATCCAAACTCAACCCTGATGCACAATTTTCTACAGAAAGATACAAGCTAAACAAATTATATACCATAAGGAAGGAGTGTTTTATAAATATCCTTATTTTAGCATCCAACTCAAACTATTTACCAATCTAGCATCTGATTGCACGTCGGATGTCATGCAGGGAGTTTTGTCAACCCGGTAAAGAACCCCACCACGTGGTTGAACTAGGTGGTCTTTGTCAACACTAAGCAAAAATTTTCTGTGTGGAATGGATACAGCCGAAGACCCCCTGGTTGAACAGGGGGTTTGAGCTAACAAGAGAACCCCCTGCTTCAACCAGAGAGAGACCTGCTGGTTGAAATTTTATCAGAGGATTTGTTGTGGCCATACAGTGCCTGTGTAACTCGATATTTTGATGTTTTAAAGCATGAAGATCAGTTCTTGGTATGATGTATGTAGATATCTTGATTTTAGAATAAGTTAGAAGTATTGTCATGTTTTTGAGCTGGTATATTATTAATATTCGAAGCACTTACTACGAGTTTGAGCGAGTGAGCATGCACGTGTGCATGTGTGTGTGTTGAGAGTTTGTTCGAAGTTGGGATGTTGTTATCTGTAAGATAATGGATAAGTAGTTAATAAGAAAGGAAAACGTTAGCAAGAAAAATGAATTTAATTAAGAGGGGTTAGCCAATCAAGGAGCCATCTGCCGAGTCAACTAAGGGCTCCAAAATATCTAGAGGCTCGACTATTGAATCAGACAGTCGACTGTCAGGTCAACTGTACAAAACAGTAAGTTAAGGATCAACTATAAGGTCAACAACCAATTGTGGAGTTCAATTTCACTGATACGTCAACTGAGGATTGAGACAACAAACTGTCAAGTTGACTGCTCAAATCAGTGTCCTAAAAAGGCTTGGACTAAGCAAATCAACTAAGGATGAAGATTTAACTAACCTAGCCACAAAAGGTTCAATAACTCAAAACATAAACTAGCATAAAAACAATAAGGGATATTGGAGAATCAAATGTAAGCTACAGCTAAAGGAGCAGGCTTCATTGGAGGATTGCTCAACCAGACAAAGGGGAGGCCAAGTGTTGTTACCTTGAGCTAGGGGGAATAGCCTGTGTTTTACCGATGATCGCCCCCAAAACACCTTGGCTCAATGCTAAAGAACCTCATGCATTAATTCAGCTACCTAGTCTTGGCTTTGTGTAGGATTTGTGAAGTGTAACCTCCACAAAGCCAAAAAGTGAGACCACCATGCCTTGGGGAAATGACAGGCTAGGCCAAATGTCCGGCGGAACCATGCATCCACTCTATCGTTCTTCCTATTTTCGATAATTCTAACTATGCAAAACACTTATAAGTGAAATATATTAAAGAGGTTCAGAATAGGTGGAGTGTTGTATATTTATTCCTTCCATACTTTTCCACACACGTTCTCTACGGAAGCTTCCATTCTTTACTACGAAAATCTTATTTCAGATACCCAAAAGCTAATCAATCTTATTGAATAAAAACAATGCTTTTCAGATGCCTTGAAATCTTAAAAGTATAATTTCAGATGCGATTGAATTAGATCTCAAAGATCAAAAACATATGTGTGGCTTCCTCTCAACAGTACCACTACCAGCAGGCCTCATTGTTCTCGAATTAATTCCTAACCTGTTGCATAAGTGGTGCTTCCCCACACAATTTCATTCTCACCAAGCCAAACCTAATCAACAAGCACTGTACTAAATACAGTAAAAATTGGTAATAACACGAATCAAAGAACATACCGTGCCTGCAGCTACAAGCGAACGGGAGCGAAATATCCTGAGGCTCTGCAGTCTGTAGTGCAGGTCCTGCATGTAAATCGATCGACATAACTAAGAATCAATGCAGCACTGTGTACAACGCACATAAAGAGGTATCTATACTCGAGAAATTGACCTGAGGAATGAACGAAGAACTTGTGAACGAGTACACGCTGTCGTCGTGAACAGAGTGACTTCGTGGCTAGGGACCGATTGTGAATAGCCGCTGGTAAGGATGTGTAGGAATTTTAATAAAATTGTAAACGGTACGGTACATAGAATACATGAATAGCAACAAAATAATTGAATTTGATTTTTCTAATGATTTTTATGAAATAAAATTATAAAAGCTTTCTTACGCGTTCATCCCTTATCTATCCAAATCTCGAATAGTGATGTCGAATATAGTATATGAGCGATCAAAAATTTTTATTGTATCTTTTTATTGGATTTTATGTCTATTTATAAATATCTCACAGATATAAATATGTATATCTCTTTAAAAATTTGAATCTAATTCAAATTTTAATTAATTATCATATCATATTATTAAAATTCAAATATAATTGAATTTGAAACAAATTTAAATTTTAAATACATAACTTATCATTGGAAAATTTGTCCCAATATAATTGTAATTTTAACAAGATGATTGAAGCTTCGAGCACGATTGCGGCGGGAATGACAAATAAGGATAATGCTACACGAACATAAAGTTAGAGAGAAAGTTAGATAACTCTAACAAAATTACATATATAACCGTTACTGTAAAAGACAAGTTCACCCTCACTCTTACTTTCACTTTCACTCTCTCTCTCTCAAACCCACCCCCGTAAATTGCAGCCTTCACCCCTTACATCGTCGCTCGCACTGTCATCGCCGTCGCCCCTGCCATACTACTCGCACCATTGTCACCCAAGGATGGCACCACCGTTGTCACCCGTTGTCTCCCTTGCCAAAATTGCTAGCCGTCAACCCCTCCGCTTGCATAGTCATCTCCCCCACCCAACACCTCATGCCGTTGTCGTCACCCCCACCACTGGCCACTGACCACCGTCACCCCTCTCCCACACCACCGCTCCAACAACTATCGTCGAACCACCTTGCCAGCCACTTGCATAACACCGCCTTCGCCCCTACATGGTCGCCTGTCCCTTCCGTCGCCCACCCGCCAACCACAGAAACCCTTCACCCCCACCTGCCGCTGCCACCGTCCGCCCCCACCGGGTCGCCTCCCGCACATACATTTATATATTTATATCTTTTTATTTTCTACTTTAATTTTTCTATTTTCTTTTGTTATTTTTGTATGTGGTGATGATGACAATTTGGTTGTGAAAATGAAAAATTAAGAACAAATGGTGATTTTAGTTTTTGTAATTCTGAAAATGGAAAATTTGTTATTTGAGTGTAAATTTAGTCCTTGAAATTTTTTTAGAATTTATGTAATTAATTTTATATTGTGAAATTTATGTAATATAATTAATTTTATTTTATGTAATATATTTAAAAAAAATAAATTTGTCATATTTCAGTCAAGAATTAACTTTACTGGTACTGTCAATATTCGTTTTGGTCTCTTATGTGAAAATAACAAATTTTTTAATATAGATTTTATTAGAGTATCTTAATATATATTAAAGTAGAAGAGTACCTGCACAAAATTTTTCAGCCCAAAATCAGCTTCTATTTTTTTTTAAGAAATAAATTAATATTTAAAAGGTATACATATTTTTTTTTGGAATAATCACTAATCAGCTGTAATTTCTATGTCATTACATTAATTATTCACTACCATCATTAATCAGTTGAAATAATTAGATAATTAATATTTTAAATTTATGTTGTTATTAAAATGAGATATCATTTAGTTTTTAATATGACATTCACACTTCCTAACAGTCACACATTATAGGATAATCAAATAAAATTAATTTAATTACAACTTTTATGCAATTAAATTAATTATTCACTCTCATTATTAATCAAATAATTAATATTTTAAATTTGTATTATTATTAAAATGAAAACATAACAAAAGTATGCTCCATATGAAGCTAAAGCACTAGAAAAGTAAACACAACCATAACTCTCACGTCACCTTCACGGATTTTTTTTTTGCTCTTTTATTTTTTTATTGGTTTAATTTTATTTTTTTTTCAAAAAATAAATTAATATTTAAATTTTCTACTATTATTATTTAAAATAACACTTCATTTAAAAGATATACGCAATTTTTTGGGGATAATTACTAATTAGCTAGATACAGCTTCTATGTCATTACATTAATTATTCACTATCATTATTAATTAGCTAGAATAATTAGACAATTAATATTTTAAATTTATATTGTTACTAAAATGAGACATCATTTAATTTTCAATATGACCTTCAGACTTCCTAACAATCACACATTTTGGGATAATCAGCGGGGCAACTTTTATGCAATTACATTAATTATTCATTATCATTATTAATCAGATAATTAATAATTAATATTTTAAATTCCTATAGTTATCTTAATATATAAAGTAGCAGACTTCCTACACACAGTTTTCCTCCAAAAAGTTCCCTCTAAAATTTGCATGAAATTTACATGGGTTTTCCAATACTATTAATTAATCAAAAATAAATATTTTATGTCATATATTCTCATCAATTAATCCCTCAATCAATCAAAAATAAATATTATTTCTAATAAATATGAATAGACAACTTAAACTATTAATTAAATCATAAAAAATTGCTCATTTGTATAAAATCTTATATTTTTTTATATAATATATTAAATAAATTATAATAGTTTACAAATATTTTTTTCCTCTAAAAATTAATCTGCCAAACTATTTTTTGTCTCTAAAATTTGTATTAAATTTGCAAGGATTTTTCAATACTATTAATTAATCAAAAATAAATATTTTCTGTCATATCATCTCACCAATCAATCCCTCAATCAATCAAAAATAAATATTATTTATGTGAAATATGAATAGACAACTTAAACTATTAATTAAATCATAGAAAATCGTTCATTCGTATAAAATATTATCTTTAAATCTTATATATCCTATATAATATATTAAAGCGGGATAGTCAGCCAAAATATTTTGTCAAGTGGCAATCAATAATGAATTTTTTCCTTCAAAAGCTTGCATCAAATCAAATGTAGTGATTAATTAATTATTAATTTTAATTTAATAACTATATTATAGTTTTAAAAATATGATATCTTGGTTTTTTAATGCTAATTAATTAATATTTAAGGTATCACATTTTCAAGACTACGGAATAAATCAAAATCCATATAACATATTTTCAATACTAATGCATGGGTTTTTCGATACTAATTAGGATGTAAGATATCACATTTTCAAAACTATGGAAAAAAATTAATGCATAGTAAAAGAAAAATAAGTCAAAATCTATATTTTAAAGTTTTGTTATCATTGCAAAAATTAAATTTTAAGATAAAAAATTAAAAATTTTAATTTTTTTTTAATTAGTATTGGAAAACCCATGCTTCCTCACATTTAGGAGTTTTAATTTATATTTATATTTATTATAAATTTATAAATAAATATACAATATAATAAATAGTTTTACTTTAATAATTAATTAATCATTATCTTTAATTTAATGCATGAGTTTTCAATGCTAATTAAGATTTAAGATATCACATTTTCAAGAATAATGCATGAATTTTTCAATATTAATTAAGATTTAATATATCATATTTTCAATATTATGGAAGAAAATTAATGCATTGTGAAAGAAAAATAAGTTAAAATTCATATTTTTAATGTTTTGTTATCATTACATAAATTAAAAATTTTAAGAGAATTTTTAATTAGCATTGAAAAACTCAAACTTCTTTATGTTTAGGAGTTTTAATTTATATTTATAATTATAATTATAATTTATAAATAAATATATAATATAATAAATTATTTTACTTTAATAATTAATTAATCACTACATTTAATTTACCGACTACATTTGTTAGTTGGTAAATTTCATTTTTCGACCACATCATATAAACTTGATATTCTATAAACCCAAACCCCAAACTCCTCACACAATCAAAAAAATAACAAAATAAAGAAAAAAAAGAAGAATATACAAATCTATGTAAATGTATGTGTGTTTTGCCAGGGGGCGACCCAATGAGGGCAGATAATGACAATGGGTGGCCGTCCGAGCAATAATAAGGGGCCAGTCGTGGCCGTCCCAGCGGCGATGTGGTAGGTGCAAGCAGTTGCTCGCGGCGGAAGGAAGGGTGACGGCTGGGGGGGGGCAAGGCGATCCTAGCAGCTAGCGGAGGGCGATGGCGATGCGAGCGGCTAGCGAAAGAGGCGATGGCGATCTGAACGCCGTTGTGGGGGGGCGACGGTGGTCTGTGGCCGATGGTAGGGAAAGTGAGTTTGAGAGATGGTGGTTTTGAGAGAGAATGAAAGTGAAAGAGAGAGTGAGAGATTTGAGAGAGTGTGGTTTTGTTCTTTGGTGGGTTTGAAAATGGGCGGGCGAAAAATTAATTCAAAAATATTTGAGTGGGTATTTTAAAATATGTCAATTTTTCGCGATATTTTGGTATCAAAATATTACAAAAAATTAAAGTTGTTCACCAAGTTGTCCATCTTTATGTTCGTGTAGCATTATTTGACAAATAAAGCCTGTAAATCCAACACCATCATGATGTTTTTCTCTGTTCAGTCTCTACAAGCGACATATGGCACGTAGATGATAACTGAAAGGGAAATTCTATTCACAGCCTCCAAATTTACTCTTCACAGCCCACACACATTGCCAATCCTCCACCAATTTTAAAATTCCTATTTTACCCCCACAGCCCACTCTCTCATCCGACTACCCCCGATCGCCAACCGTCGCCTCGTCTCTCTCTTTTTCTCCCACACCATATACACACATACACACGCATGCGGTGGTCGATCCACCGCCATGGGAGGACACACACACACTCTCTCTCTCTCTCTCTCTATATATATATATATATATGCGACGACCGTGAGATAGGTAGGCAATGGCGTCCGACCCACCGCAATCATCGCACCCAGTCGATGCCTGGTGCGATCGTGCCCACAAACTGGGGTCAGGGAAACTTGCCTTCCCCAACCTCTCGCAGTTGGGGAACCTCTCGCGCAACCCCCGATTGAATTGGGCGATCGAGGGCACCGCCACCAACTGCATCCACGGCGGCCACGATGGTGGCGAAGTTGCCAGGAATATAGGATAAGCTATAACACAGTCACACTAGACATCTATTGGCAGGCCAACATGGGAGAGGTCGATACAAAACCCATCAACTCAGTGCAGGCCGCATTATCTTTGTTTGGCGAGAAAAATGAGTAGAGGAAGAAGAAGCGATCTTCCAATGGCAGTGATGGAAGTTGAAATCCAAAGTATTTAGAGGTTAGATTTTGTGAATCATCAGAGATTCAATTTGGGCTATGTACAGCTTCCTCTTCTAATAATTCAATTCTAGATCTAGTCTACTTCATGTTCATGGTAACTACTAACTGTAATGAACTCTGTTGTTAAACTCAAAAATGAATGTATATTGGGCAAATCCAATTCGAAGCAAACACATACACACAAAAACGCATGCGCATGGCTGCGACCATGCGTTTTCGTGTGTGTATATATATAAATGTATCTGTGTTTGTGCGTATTCGGGGAGAGAGAGAGAGAGAGAGAGAGAGACGGGTGTGAGAGAGAAAGAGATGGAGCAGATGGGTCGCTGTGAGCCTGCGATTGTGGTTGTGCCTATGAGGAGTAAAAAGGAAGGAAGAAGTAAATAGGATTTTTGAAAGATGTTAGTAAATTTTAACCGAAGAAACTGTGAAGAGCAATAATGTGGATTGTGAATAAAATTTTCCTAACTGAAATCATTTTTGGGTCCGTAATTCGTAAATTGCGATTGCAGTTGTGGACAGTCTCATGGGTCCGGGTGCTTAAAAATGGTTCCTCTGGATTGAAAGTTTGTTTTATTTTGAAACAAATACATTTAAATCTCAATTATGTAAATTAAATATAATTATTAAAGTGCTTACATTAAAATTTCTTAAATAACATATACAAATAGCAGTCAACGGTAGGATTTGAATCTAGAATTCTAATTTTTTAGTATCTATCTCTTGCCACTTAAATTTGGTTGAAGCGTCTGAAAATTATTAGTGGTTAGCACACAAAAAATTTAAGGTAAGTCAACAAATTACTTTTTATATTTTAATTTAATGTCTAAATTAGTTTTTTTAAATTTTAAAATAGTTAAATAACTACTTGTATTTTAAATTAAATATTGAATATACCTATTTACCTATAAAAGGGTTCATAAACCCTTATCTTTTTAGACTCAAGGTCGAAGATAGTTTATGTATAAAAATAATGATCTCAAAAACTCGAATTCGAGCCCAACTTGTATCGTGACTTGCAATCTCACAATTATACTTACAAAATTATTCGTAATCAAATAATCCTACCTCACTTAAATTGGTGCAAAAGCCCAACAACAATCTAATTTGGGTATAATCAACGATTTATATTCCATTAATGTTTATTAATGAAAATATAAACATTATTAGATAGCATTTAGACAATATCCATTGATAGGATTGACGAGATCCAAGTACAAAAGTCCTAATTTGGCCTGAACCAAATAAACAGAGTTAATTTGATCATTCTCTTAAAAAAAAAAGAAACCTACTAATTATTTTCTTTTCTTTGTATATATTCCTAGAGGTGTGCAAAATATCGGTCTAACTGAACTAACTGAACCAAATCGACTGAAATTGTCGGTTCAATTTGGGTTTTTTTCTTAATTCAGTTCAGTTTGATTAATTTTTTTGAAAATTTTAATTTTTTAATTTCAATTCGATTTTTTTGTTAGAAATAAATGAACTAATCAAACCGACCGAACTTTAAGACGAAGGCATTTTTATAGTTATAAAACAACGCCATTTTCAGCCCCTTGCACGATTTTCCAATTTGTTCAGTCTATCAGTTAGTTCGATTTTGATTGAGTTTTTTTGTGTTTATTCGGTTAGTTTTATATGGTTTATATTCTGTTTTTTCGATTATCAATTAGTTCAGTTTATTGGATTTAATCGGTTAATTCGATTCTATTTAGTTCTATGATTAAATTTATTCGGTTTGTTAATTTCGGTCGGTTCGAATAATTGAGATGTGCTTATATTAATTTTTTTCAAAACTTTTTAATAGTTTAAAATTTGGTCAAACCATGATGTTAAGTTAAAAATATAACTAGTTTTTCAATTAGTTCAAGGTTTTTTTTCTTTCTTTCTTTAATTTTGAAAATGAATATTTTTGAAAACAACATTTTTGGATTTTGGAAATTACATGCATAACTTGTAAGACATCAAATAATGTATGAATAAAAAGATTTAGGATAAATTGCTCCCACACCCCTTATGATTTGAATTGAATGCATGCGGTTGTCTTATAATTTAAAAATAATTTGGGTGGTTTGTACGTACGTATCTTGTGGTTTAAAGATGATTACAAAAGTATCTGTGGGTTTTTTTTTGGGTACCCTTTTCATTAGTCTTGATTGGAGACAACATTAAATAAATTTAATTAATTAAAATGAAACTTAATGAACTTAAAATTAAGCAAATTAAAGTTATAATTAATCAAAACATAAAATAGAAACAAAAAAAAATAAATTAGGTAGGCCATGGTCCAATCGCTAAAAACTATTAGTAGTCGACGATCAACTATAGGTTCCAACGATTGGATCAATCACACGTCAACACTAATAAGTTTTCTATCTAAAATTAATTAAGGAGATAGAAAGATAATAAGAAAGAAGAAAAAGATGAGCAAAAATCCTTGATTGCTCGAAAATTGGGTGAATTGAGAGTTAAAAAACTTATTAAATCGGATTCTTCATTTTTCAAACTCTTGAGGTTTTCTTGTATAAAGAAAATACTTGTTATAAATATATATGTTGTTTGGGAGTGATAGCAATATAAATACACAAGATATATAGTAGTTCAGTGTCTCCAACACCTACGTCTACTCTGTCAAGATCAACCCGAGACTTGATATTTCATTATAACCACACCTAAGTTTTCCAACAAATTCACCTATGAAACTTTTACACCACACCAAGATTTTCCCCTTAACTCACCCTGAAAATTATTACAACAATACACCTAGATTATTTGGGCTCTAAGAGGCCACTCACAATCTACAACTAAAGGGATTACAATGCAATCCTAAGTCCAACAATCTTAGACAAATATGGATATAAGTATAATGAAAAATATACAAGATAAATGAACAAATATAATGATACAATTTTTACCATACTTGAAGAGAATATCTCATTTGCCTTAGGCTTCAAAGATTTGATTTTGAGCTTGAGTCTTAGATTGCTTTAAATGAGATCTTGAGAGCTTGGCGTGCTTTAAAATAATAAATCTTGATAGTGCATTAATCTTCTCCAAAAAACTCTTATTGATATATATACTTAAATTTCTAACGAATCTGTAACGGCTAAAAAAATCTAACCGTTGAAATCTCACAATCGATTGTTTTAACCGGCTGTCAACTCCGCGACACCTACAATCGACTCTCGGAGTCGACAGTAAACTCTCATTGGCATACAATCGACTGACCAAAACCTACTCTCGGCTACCTCAACTCTGCATAAACCACAATCGATTATCCTTCATCGGGAGTTGACTTTCAGTCTAGATTTTTAGAAAAAATTAGATTTGCTTGATGATACAATTTATAACATGTATACATTACAACATATTTATATTTTTAGAAAAGTAAACATTCACATTTTCTTTAATTTATATGTTACATTTCATCTACTTTAATATATAAATGTAAATAAGAAAATACTCTCCATTTGAATTCAATAAAAATATCTACAAAATCAAAATTCATAACAATGAGAAAATAAAATTTTGGTAATAGTATAAATTTGGGATTTGACAATTTTACTACTTCTAAAATATATACCTTCTATTTCTTGAAAAATTTATTAAAAATTATTTTAATAACAATGAATATTAGCTATCAAAATACCGAGAGATAATTTTTTAAAATAAAAATATTTTCTTATATGTTCCCTTATAATGCGTTAATCTTCCAATTAGAACAAATAGTATTTTTTGATTCATTTTCATATACAAAATACTATAATACTTAAAATTTGTTTTCCACAACAAGATATATCAAAAATTTATTAGAGGATTTAAATATACTAAAAATAATTTTACTAAAATTATATTTTGTTAAATATCAAAATACATAATAGGTTGATTGAAGCAATTTAGCTCAACAGATACTAATCTACAACTGTTAGGGGTGTGCAAAAAAATCATCAAACTGCCCGTACCAAACCGCACCGCACCAAATCGTGCGATTTTTTGGGGGTGCGGTTCGGCACGGTTTGAGAAATTCTCAAACCATGCGGTTTGCGGTTTGTGATTTTTTTGGTTCGATTAAAACCAAATCGGCCAAGTAGTATATTAATAAAAAAAATTAAAAATATCTAATAATTTAAAAATTAAAAATATATACTTTCTTGACCATGAATTATATTGTGGATTTTTGTGTTATTTTTATATTATGAGCATGTGGTTATGTTGTAGATTTAAAACTTTTAAATTTGTATTTTTTATTAGATAGTAATTTATTTTAGTTTTAAACTTCAAGATACTATAAAAATTTAAAAATTATGATTTTATGCATTGATTTTTATGTTTTAATTAAAAATTTATAAGTTAGTAGAGGAAACACCAAATGAAACAATAAAGAAGCACCAAACCGCGGAAACCGCACCAGACCGCATCGCGAATGCGGTGCGGTCTGGTGCAGTTTGTGCACACCAAACCAGACCACGTGGTCTGATTTAATGCCAAACCGCACATGCGATTTGGCTTATTAAATCATTCCCAAACTGTCCAAACTGCATCGTGCACACCCCTAACAACTGTGCATAATCATTCCCAAACTGTCCAAACTACATCGTGCACACCCCTAACAACTGTGCATGACAAAATGACACACCACCATCGAAAACAACCTTGCCACACACATCAAAACCTTTATTGTTCTTTCCTCAGCCAACATCCCATTTTTTGATTCTCCATAAAAGCCCTTACTCTAACTTATTACCTATCTCAACCAAAGCCAAAGAGTAAAGGTGAATTGGTTAATCTTAACATTTGTGAAGGTGAACTTACCTGGTTGCTTCAATCTTGACCTTATGGGGGTTGAACTTGTTGATTTTAAGGATGTCAATATAGCTAAAGGACAAAGATATGACAAATAAATGACCAAAGCTTTGCCAATCACCCCATATTTTCCTTGTTTCAACTCAATTGAGAAGCGATCATATGCATATTTTGTGGTGGGTGGAGTTCCCTTTCACTCTCTTTCTTTTTTTTACAACGTTGTTCGTGGTGACCTTTCTTGTTATAGGTAATGTCTGTAATTTCTTTCTTATTCTTTTTTATTTATTATGATTAAAGATAAATTAGTAAAAAAATTAGATAAAATATAACTTAATTAATGTTGTCTTTACTTGAAAAAAAAAAAAGAAGGTATCTAAGTAGTAAAAGACCTCCAAAACAATTTTTAAACTACAAGTGGTCTGTATGCAAACAACTCAAATTATAGGAGATCTGAGTGCTATAACTAAGATTTTCTATAATATATATACTTTTCATTAAACTTCTTGTTAATCTTACAATTTCATAAATTATTTTTAAATTAACATAAACATACGTAAGGTATAATAAGTCTTTAAAGAGAAAAAATTTGCAAAAATAGTCAATGCACCTTTCAATTGTAGATAAAAATGTTCATGAAATCACAAATTCAAAAAATTTATTTGAAGAGTTTTAAGTATCTAAATTATCCCTCATAGTTAACTTTTTAATATCTAAAACCTTTTGAATAATTATTTTTAAACTTGCAAATTTATCAATACTTCTATTAACTTTTGGAAAGTGCACTGTGTAACGCCCCGTGAATCATAATTTAATTTAATTATTTTTTATTGGGATAATTTAATTTAAAAAAGAATATTAATATAACTTGTTGTTATAAATAATAATGAATTATGTGATTTTAAGAAAATAAGAAATTAGGGTGATTAATTATTTATTCTAGAATATTTTTGGGAATAAGAAAAAAAATTAAAATAAATTAAATTGTGTGATTTTTGAAAGTTCCGGGTGTTAATGTAAATATTATAGGGGGTGTGTGTGTAAATTTTCAAAGTTGGGGCGGGGTTGGTGCGATTTCCATAAAAGGGACTAGGGGTCCCTTTAAATTTAATGCAGCATGGTATATGTATGAAGGCGTGTGTGGCGTGGGTGGTTGTGGGTGTGTGGGGGAGGCAGCTGGTTGCGGGTTCGAGCCTGCGGGTGCGCGCGTGAGGCAAGGGATTTTCCTGATTTTTAATCAACTATAGGCGTCCGACCGAAACTACGCCGTTTCGGTTGAGGCGGTGGCCTCCCAGCAGCTGCCACATGGCTCCCTTTCGTCCGCTTCTTTTTGCACGAATTTAAGCCCAATTTCGGGCGCTTTTGCTACAACAGAAGCAGCAAACAATTGGAGAAAAAGGCAGTGCGCGTGTGCGAAGAAATTAGGAGATTTTGGTGAGGAAAATCAAGATTAAATCAAGTTTAATCGAAGTTTTAATTAGTCAGGTAAGTAGAGAAGCTAGTAATAAATATTCTGTGCGGTTGGAATTTCGTTTAGAGTCTAATTTTGTTGATTTTGACAAATTATGTGGGTGTTACAATTTGTATAATTTTTACCGTGTTGGGTCAAAACAAGCCTAAGGATATCTTCGTAAAGATAAGTTCTTTATACCCTCTACAACGTTCATTTTGTTGTCAATTTACTTGACCTCCCTTCGTTTGTTTCGGCCGTTAATTGATTATGGAATTTTAAATGGTTTACTTTAAATTTAATTTATTAAACCGGCCTCGTGGATTATATTTGTTGGTTGCCTACGGGGGTTTGTGCCACCCCCATGCCTGTGGGAATGATGTCCTACTCACCAGGGGATAGGTTCTTAGTTGTTCGGGTATTATTATGGATTTTGGTTGTTTATAGGCTAGAGCGGTTGGGCAGTGGGGGCAAGGGTCGACTGTTCGGTGACATTGGAGTGACTGTTGCACGATTTTTCTTAGGCCGTCGGCTGAACACTCCTAGTCACTGACCGTTGACTGGTGCCAGGCACTGTTGTTCAACTCTGCCATTACGTGGTTATAGCATGACTGATTACATTTTATTCTTGTTACATAGTTTGGTATGCACATAGGTACGAGCTACATGTTGGGATTTTCATGATCTAGTTATGCTTGGCCATAGACATCCTAGTGTTGTTAATTACATTTTGCACGGGCATATGCATCGCGTGTGATTTACTATGTGGGCAAAGCATCAGCCTGATGCCTGGATGTATGAGCGTCAATGTATCTAGTTAATGCTTACTACGCCTTGCATTTTATGTGCGCATTGCATGGTTACGATATATACAGTGATCTCGGACGGGAGTACCGTTCCGAATGAGCCTAGAGCTTGGTTATTTAGTGGCTCGGGTGTCAGGAGTACCGACCCGAGGAGTGCGCACAAGTTTGTTGAAGACATTGGTTGCCTTTCAAGGCAGCAGTAGGTTGGTATGGGACTTGGGTGCCGGGTGTATTGTGTGGGCCCCAAGGACCGGTATGTGTTTTCTTTATGCTATACTGTTGTGTTGTAGTGTCTCATGATTTGTGTGTATGTGTGAGACTATGTTTAGGGTGATCTCATCTTCCATTCACGTTATAACCTTTCTTTTCTTATAACCTGCTGAGTCTTGCGACTCACCTTGCTTTCCATCATTCTAGGTAAGGGTAAAGCGAAGTCCGAGGGCGATGATCGTTCCACCTAGCAGCCAGCCGTATCGGTAGAGAGTACAGTTAGCTTGCCCCCATAGTCTCTAATATTTTGTCAGGATTTTGTTTCTCTATTTTTTACTATGCCGGGTTGTTCCTTGTATCTTTTATTTGTTGGCACAGGTGTTGTATATATATTTTTATATACTCCGTGTCCGTTGTTCTAGCGGGATATCTATATGCGTGCATGTATATCGTTTTTGCTTCCGCTATTATATTTCTTATGTATGCATGCCAGGGTAATTTCCTCGTCTTGTGTTTCATTCATTTTCTCTTCCGTAAAAGCCTTCATTCGGATAGACCCAGTGGTTGGGATATCCGGGCGGAGGTGCTTACACACCGACTGTTTTTATAAAATCTGTATTAAAAAAAACCTTAGACAAATTTTTGTAAGATTAACAATGAGTTAACTTAATGAAAATTGTATTTATAATAAATGTCAAGTGTATTTACTTAATGAAAAATGTATATATAATTTATTTAATTTAGTTTTGTTACATACTACCTACTTAACAAAACTAAACATAAAGCAATTATTATGTATACTTAGCGCAAAAAGTAAGAAATTAAACATGAACTAATTAAACACCCACCAATATTCATGCTTCTTGTAGATGATATCATTAAACCTACTTTACCATATATATATATATGTATACAGAATAAAGCTCTCAAAGATCCACCTGCAGGTTTAATTTATGAATGTAAAATCAAACATAATATATATATGGTATCCAAAACCCATCAAGTTTATGAATCCATCCACAAAATGGAAATCCATTTTAGGAATTCCAACGGTTTGGGTGGGCTTAGTTTCCAAGAGTGGGTATGATCGATTCGGGCCTTTGGGCTCCGAATTCCACGTCACAAGCTCTTCTTTTATTTCAGATGTAATAATGTATGTGCGCATTTGTAAGTATGAACTAAACTATTACTTGAATCTAATAATTAAGCAAGTAAAAAAGGACAGCCGACTGTATTATTATTATTATGTATTTTTTTAAAAGAGTATTATAGTGACGTGAAATGTTTGAATTGTTATTTTAAATTGGATTCAAATTTAAATGCAAGGCAATTGCAGTCTGGTGTTTATTTTTATTTCATACGATAATACTAATATAATATAATATAATAAAAATAGAAGAGAGGGATAAGATAAGCGAGTCCTGATGAGTTGGGTAGTGGACGCACGTGGCGGGCACAACAGCTTGTCATCGATCGTGCATGTCATACAAGTGGCACGCAAGCGTGGCCGCCCTCTTCCTCGTTTATATATATATAAAATAAAAATCCTGGCACAGGACATTCCCCCCATATTGGAGGACCTAAACTAACTCAATTTACAGGCCAGCCAGCCAAGTACTTAAGGAAGAGATCCAAGAAATATCAGATATGCATTCTGCCAAGGAGAAGCTACGCAACAAGGCCAGTGCGGCCAAGGAGCACGTCGACAAATCCAAAGCCCAAGTACAAGAGAAGGTTGCAGCATTTTTTCCTTCCTTCCTTCCTTAATTCCTTGTTCGTTTTCTGTTGCCTAATGCCTAGCTAAGCTAGAGAATGAGAAACTGAGAACCTTTTCGGTTTTTTGGGATGTTTTGCAGATTGAGAAAGCAACAGCTACATCCAAGGAAGAGAAAAAGATAGCTGAAGAACGGAGGAAAGCTAAGGAAGCTGAAGCTAAGATGGAGCTGCATCAAGCAAAGGCGGAGCACGCGGCCGAGCGCCTGCAACCCCATCATCCCCTTCATGGTCACCATGACCCGCCGGCTGTCGGCGCCCATGGCCGCCACCATCACCACCACCAGCCTGTCGGATCTGTGGATCCGGCGACCGGAACCACAGCTTCGACATACCCACTAGGAGGTCACGCTCCTGGACACCATATATAGTAGCTAAATATATATATAGGTGGTCATCAGGCATGAAAAGAGAAAAGAGAGATTAGCAGCCGACCGTGTTCCCCTTGTTTGTTTGGGCAGTTCCCCTTGCTGTGTTTGTGATTTGTGGGTCTGTTTTGCTTTGTACCAACACAAAAACGTTGTTTGTTGAATGGCGGTGCTTTTATGAGGCTGTTTGGCTTACCCTTTTTTTTAAGATGGATTTTAAGCATTTCTACTTGCAAATTATGTAAAGTTTTAAAGTTAGTTAGTATTGAACTTGATAACGTATGTTATTTGTATAATTATGTATTTAATTTAAAAAAAATGATAATTTATAAGAATGTGACAAACAAAATTAAAAGAAAGATTAAATAATATAAATAAAATTTATAAAAATATTAATTTTAATAAAAAATAATTATAAATTAATGTTTAATTAATAATTTTATTATTATTATTATTATTATATGTTGATAAATTATGTATAATTATTAAAAAATATATTAATATAATAGTTTATATTTAAATTTAAGTTTAATTTATAAAAATATTAAATATATATGTTGAAATATTAAAATATATAAATATTATAAAGAGAGAGAGAGAGAGAGCTGGTGATGTAAGTAACAAAGGAGGAGATATAGAGGCAACGGCAATGCAGTTGGAGGCAACAGTCGAAATAGGCAGCGATGGAGAGAGATGGCAATAGAGACGAGACTTGTACGTTTAATGTTTTTAATGTTTAAAGATAGAGAATTGAAAATATTATACTGCATTTTTTTTAATTTTTAATTTTTAATTTTTTTTATTTTTTTATTTTAATAATTTATTTTTAAAAAATTAAAAACAAGTTCTCCTTGTCATTTTAAAAAATTACTTTTTAAAATAAAAAATTAGAAAGTATTTTTCTTTCAAATTTTGAAAATAACTTCTTAATAATATTTTATTTAATAAATTTGATTATTAAATATTTAAAATATATACATTAAAAATATTTAATGTTAATATATTATTAAAAATATATACATTTTAAAATTAATAAATTTTGTAATATTTTTTCATTAAAATAATAAAATATAAATAAATAAATATATTTTAAGTTTAGAATTTATTTTGAATGAAAATACTCAAAATAATTTTTTGTTATTTTAAATTTTTTTTATATTTTTTATTTTTAAACATAATAAAAAAACGTATTTTTATTATTTTAAAAAATTAAAAATTAAAAATAGCTAAGAAAACATAACCTTAGAGTTTTTAAAAAATAAAATTATAAAACATTTAATCAACGAAATAAATTGATAATAACGTTTTAAAAAAATTAAAAAAAATAAATGTTAAAATAGTGTTTAATTTTTTTAATTTTTAATAAATATATAATTAAATAAACTTTATAACGTTTAAGATTCGATTAGCTTATAAGCAGCCACTGCCCCAAACAGCCCCTATATCAGAGTGACAAGGATAAGCAGGCAGATGTAAAGAGGGACGGATCCATGCATGAGTCCCAGCCGTTCACAATTAAAATTAATTTTTTAATATTAAAAATTATTTTTAATAATAATTTAATTAAAAAAATTACAATCCATTGTAATGTGTAATTTTATACCTCAAAAAAAATTTTAACCTTCCCCATTTCTGAATCAGCCCCTGCATGTAAAGACACTACAAGCCAGATACTGTTCATATAAAATGGCGACTTTTACACAGAGAGAGAGAGAGAGAGAGGAGAGAGAATGAATCCCCCGCCCATCCCTTAAAAGACATACCCCCAATAAATTTACCACGCACGCTCGCACACTTTAATAACCTGCCAACTGTATATACAAAAATTTATATGTAAGCTTCTGTTCAAAAACTAAATATTGAACTAAGAGAGCTGTTTGGCTTAGCCATTTTTTTCATAACTTTTAAGTTATTTAACTTTCAAATTAAAAGTTAAATAGTGTTTAAGTTGATAATGTGTTTGGATAAATGTGTTTTTAAGTTATCAATTAATATTTATGTGTTTGGTTTGAAAAAGTTGATAAGCTATTAAAACTTGATAAAAAAACCAAAATAGATATGATATTAAATGATGTAAAATTTTGTTATTAAATTTACATAACTATTAAAAATATATTAATACAATATTACTATATATATATTATATATGTTATATATAATAATAATATATATTATTTTGTGTTATATATATACATATAACATATATTATTGTTGTTTTATATATAGATATATATATTATATATATATACATACCTGCACCAGCGAGAAGAATAGGGTGATGGCGCGACCCATCGACGACGGCTTGAAGTGGCTATGCTGGACGACGCCGACGATGGAACTGGAGGAGGGACGATGGCGACAACAAATCTAGAGAAGGGACGACTGCGAGGGTGAATCTGTGAAAGAGGGGCGCTGACGAATCTACGAAGGAAGATGGAGAAGAAAGGGAAGGTGTACATATTCAAAATGTTTGAGGGTAAAATAATAATATTCTTAGTCAACACAATAGCTTCTTTCGCAGAAATTGGGGGATACCAGCTTTCCTCAAAATGCTATTATAGTGGCGTTTCAGCTACCCAACTTTTAAGCTAATTTAGGTTGCCAAACACTTCATCCAAAATCGCTGCTTAGCTGAAAAGCTAGTTATACAGCTTATAAGCGATCAAATCGCTAAGCCAAACAGCCTCTTAATGGTTGCAAAAGAGGCTACCATAAGCTCCATCAATCATCTGCTACCCGTAAAAGCAGAACCACGAAGTTTTAGGATCATAGAGATTTAACAAATGACGAGTTTTCTAATCCATTATAGACAGGGAAACTCCGAAAGGAAGTCCCTAAGATGATGATGACTGTAATGGTGAATAGTTTCAGCACTTACATTTTCAAGCCAGTTTACAAAACATTTTTTGGATTTTTTTTTTTTTTTTTTTTGGGGGGGGGGGGGGGGGGGGGGACAAGGTCAGAATCAGATGGATTACACAAAACATTACCAAGAAACAAAACAGGAAGAAATACCCGCAGAAAATCTAATGGATATCTAATGTCAATCAGACCCACTGCAATCTGCCTTGGAACTCCACTCTATGTCGGACTCTACCATCGGCAAGTTCTTGCTTCTTTACTGTGGCTAGTCTGGCATTGTATTTCACTTCAAATTTCGGAAATGATTGGTGCTGATCATTTTGCCCAGGCAACGACTCTGGCAATGGCAAAATCTCATCAAGGAACTCGTCTGCAACATCTCCATCTTCATCTATCCTAAGACGCCTTGCGTGCCATCTCAAACCCTGAAGAAAAAGCACTACTGATTCAAACACAATAGTTGCCAATTAATTGCGAATACTTCAGAAAGTCCAGCCAGAATAACCCTTAGTCACAGCACATCCTAAAGCTGGTAAATAACTTAAAAACCGTATCATGGAAAAGAATCGGTGACACAACAGGAAAACAAGACGCCTTCCAGGATGCTGCGAATTGCAAGAGAATGAGGTTAGAGGAATGAAGAATGCCTAATATCTTCCCAAACAGAGGAAATCAATTTGTCAAAAAGAATCCATGCTAGGAACTGCAGATCAGTACCATGTGCCTAATCCTCAACCTCAATTTTCTTGCCAGGAAGATGGCAAATCTTCAAATCCTGTCTAAATAAATATATAACTTATTTACCTCTAAAACCAGATAATTCCTTAAACTACCATATACAACCATTAGGTCTTTAAACTATTGTCTATGCAACACGAAGTATAACTCTACTGTCCTGTTCAATTACTAACGATGATATCATAAATCCATTAAAAAAATGTGATTTTGCCATAATCTTGGTCATACGACATCTGCTGTGAAATTAAAATATCATAATTACTCTGTTATTAATGCAGGTTCCATAATCTCACTCTGTATGGAAATGGATGGAAACGTGAAAACTGAAAAGTAGAATAAGATTGCACGCGTTATATATGTGATACTGTAAGGATTTTGGTGTCGTAATTAATAGTTTGAGGAGTCAAGTGGTATCTGTAAAATACTTTAGAGACCTGCAGTGTAAAAAGTACTGATCATACCAGGTTGTTTAGAAACCTACGGCCCCTGAAACCTCTATCCAAATGCAGAAACTGCCAGTCTGCCATAAATCAAGGGATTGATATCCTCAACCCATGGCAGAACCCTGATATCACACTCATTCAAACATTTTAAAGCATAACAAATATAACTTGATATACATGTACATTTGACCATTAATGGAACTAAATGCATTTTGTAACCTAGTAACGGTTGGGCAGGTCAAAAGGCCAATCTACTAAGTCTGGAGAGCTAGGCACAAGAACCAAGAAAAGATCTATGATACCATTTACATCATGTACTAGTAGAAATAATGCCATATTGAATTCAGCATTATTTGGTGCCAAAAACTAGTGCACAGGTCCCAAACAGAAGCTGAGTTGTGAACAGCCTTCAGAAAGTCGTTAGCAGAGGTAGGGCCTGTCACAGAAGCAGAGTTGTGAACAGCCTTCTTGGTCAACAAATCATTATAAGCTCACAAAAATGTCAATTCTTCTGAAGTTGTGAACCAAACTTCAGAAAGTCGTTGGCAGAGATAAGGCCATAAGGGCCTGTCACAGAAGCAGAGTTGTGAACGGCCTTCTTGGTCAACAAATTGTTAAAAGCTCACAAAAATGTTAAGAGTCTTCCAAAAGTTTTTTGCAGAGTTTTGAAGAATCATATTTTGCTCACCTGTGTCACCAAACCCCTAATAGATCAATACCTCTATAAATACTGGCTTTTACCATCTTTATTTACTCCAGCTCAGGGCAATGTGTGTGGCCAATTGGTACAGAGCACAAGATTAACAGCCTGAGACTTCAGTCTGTTCATACCAGCCTAGGCAACAGCATTAACACCACCATCCTGCAATGGCCTGGAGACAACCCAAAAGCTCAGGTTCGCTTGATATGAGGGCTGGCCATCAAATCCCAGGTACTATAAGAAAGCTGGGTGTACAACCATCAGTCTAAGCTCAAAACAGAATAATTGCCTGAACTGCTCCCCATAGGACAATCAATGAACAGATAACACAGGGTAGTTCTGATTCTTCGGAATAGGGTAAAAAAGGGAGTTCTGTAACTATATGGTTACCAAAAGGGAAGAGAAACAGACCAAGCACCTGGATTATATGGTTTGTTTCCTTTTCTTATTTGCTAGAGAAGAAGTTCTATGTGTGGTAGCAGCAAATCTCATCATTTTGAGGACTTGAGGATTGTCGAGCTAGAATTCGGGTAGCCAACCCCACATAATAAGATTAAGGCTTGATATATAGTTGGTTGAGAACAAACAAACAAACAAATACAATACTGTATAGTCAAGTCAATAAATATCCTATACACATTTCTTCAATTTTCAGTATAGTCTTTGTCTTTAATTTTATTTTTTTGATACATAAATTGTGTTTATTTTTTACTATAAATATATTTATATTTCATATCAATGATAGAAAGCAACCATTTCCAAGTTTTTAGTTTTTAAATTTGGTTTCAGCTTTCTTTATTTTTTATTTTTTATCTTGTGTGTGTGTGTGTGTTCACTTTATGTTTTTAGTTAGAAATTAAAAACTTAGCAACATGTTTGAGAAGTGAGAAACTTTGTTACCGTGTAACTTGTGTTCAATTTTAGTTTTTTATCAGTTCCTATTTCAGTTAAAAAGTAGAAACTGCGTTTGATAACTTTATTTCATTTTTAAGTTTGCTTTTGGTTTTATTTTTCTTTTTCTCCTTCCTCCTCAACTCAATTGCTAATGGCAGTCACTCACACATCTAGAAGTGGCTAGAGATGCGGGTGAAGGAGGGGGGGGGGAGGAGAATTGGAGAATTCACTGGAGAGGGTGGCCATTGAGTTTCCCCATTGCGAGAATATGGGAAAGGAAGGTAAATGAAATAAAAAACGTGGGAACAACTTTTGGTGTTTCCAAATAATTTTTCCTTTTCTAAAAGCAATCAAATGCAATTGCCTATTTCTAATTTTCAAATTTTTGATAATAAAAGCGGAAAACATAAATCCTACCAATCAAAACTAAGATAGTAATTTTCAAATAATATATGCCATGAACTAAGTACCAATGAGAAATGCTTATATCTATTCCAGTGTAACTAAAGGCGTGCCTAGGCGCAAGGAATGCTCCCAAGAAGGTGCAGACCAGCCAGATGTGCCTAGGCCCTCAGGCGTAGCCTTAGGCTTAAGCACGCCTGGCTTTTTTTAACTGCTTTTAGGGTTTATATTTTACTATTCATCACTTTATTTAATTTTATACTGTTTAGGGTTTATATTTATTGCTCCAACTCCAAATTTGACAATGAGTAAAAAGGCTACTCCTTCAAAATGCTCCAATTGAATTTGAACTTGATGAAAATGGAGAGGGAGATGATGTGGAAGAAAAGGATATTGGAGATGATATTTCTAATTATGAAAATATGAAAATGTTTGATCTTGATGATAAGGATGTTTTTAGATTATTTAAAATGCATAATGAGTTAATCTTAACTAAAATTTAAGACCTATAAATTGTTTAAGATTTAGTTTAAGATGACTTAAAGACTTTTAAATTGCATCTTTTGGCATTTTTTATTGTTCTTTTCATTATATATATATATATATATATGTGTGCATGTGTGTGTCAATAATAGATTTTAAAATTTCTTACAAAGTTTTCAACTTTTGTGATGCTTATATGCGGGTTGTTGAAATATGATGGGATGTGCTTTGTTAAAATTTACAAATATGTACCTTGTTTTAATATTTTTTTTAAGTTTGTATATGTTGAATTTTTTAATTTTATTGATAACATGCTTGTGAATATGTTATTAGGAATTAAGACCTATTTTATACCATATTCTTCAACTAGAATATATATTTTTCTTTTTTCATTTTTCAGTTAGCATGTGCCTAGTTCCACCAAGTGTGCACCTCGCCTTGCGCTTCAGACTCCAACACCTTTTTGCCCCTTAGTACACCTTGAGTCTTTTATAGCACTGATCTATTCTACACTAACTCTACTCATAAAATAACAAAAAAAAAAAAAGGAAAACAGAAAAAATTGTCCGCCAAAATCCCTAAAACAAAAAATTCTAAAATTAAAATAAAAAAAAAAACCACTTTAAAGTTATGCACATTGTTTTAACTGCATGAACAATTTACATCTATGTTTTTTAACTTCATGAGCAATTTCCATCTTAATCTTTTAAGTAGTAATGTTGCTCTAATTTGTTTAAATGATGGACAAGCACGTTCGGGGCCAGCCTAGGCAGCAATGGTAAAATGGCTCCTCTATGATTGAAAGTCATGGGTTCAAGTTATGAAAACAATCATTTTCAAAACAAAGGTAAGGCTGCATACAAAAAATGATCCTCCTTGACCCTCATAAAACAGAGAGCCTCATGCATTGGAGATAGCATCAGATGAAGAGGTAAGCACTAGAATCCAAGAATTGTTTCTATAAAAGTTAAAATGAACTCATCTGGATTCTATAAAAACCACACATTGAAGAGTGCAGTCCATATTGAATGTTCAAAATGAAGTCCATGCCAAATGAATAAAGTGAAAAGAAAAAAGGGTAAACTTGTCTTTATTACAGTTAATATGAATCTCTTTACAGATTCTCTCTCAAAATGGTTAGCTTTCAAAAATACAGCATTCCAACTGCTTGTTTCATTTCAATGAGGCAGTTCATTTGGTTATCAACTCAATCTAGTTCCATGTTCCTTAAACCACACAGTTAAATAGAAACACCTTTTCACCAAGTCCTCCTATCAATTTAGACAAATTACTATAGGATTTTCTTTTGTAGAACTTAGAAACCTGGGTACGAGCATAAGCAGAGTTCTGCAGGTAAGAGCAAAAGAGGACTTTTTAAGATTGGCCACTAAGGAGAAGCTGTGTTAATAAACTATGCTACATTGCCAAAAACTCAAAAGTATATTAGCATGTAGTTTCACTAACTCATTATCTACATTCACATGATTCTTGCCGAAATCTCTCTCATGCATGCCTTGTCTCTCCATCAGTTGATTAACAGTAATATCAAAATTCCTTTTGAACAGATTTAGCAGCGAGTCTACATTTTCCATTTTTTCCCTCTGATAGATGCATAGAGTTTATGATCATACACATAATCTGGTTTCAAATTTTAAAGAAGTAACAAGAAAGACAATATCTCTGAAAGTCATGCCATTGATCACAAAGGAAGAATATCTGGTTCAACTGCACCAAATATTTGCTATGTGATGATTGCTAAGCTACATATACTTCTAGCTTAATTGATAGCCTATACTGGCATGAAGCCAAACCAAAATCTTGGTTAACTTCCTCAGTCTAACAAGCTCTTCACCTTCATCCTCTTCCTTTTTAATAATCAAAATTACAATTATTCTTCAAAATGTTTCTAAGTCAACAAGATACTTGGCTACTTGTTCCACAGTCCACTTGGGATACTTCAATACATGATGCATATATGTTCAAAATTGAAGAATATTAACTTTGATGCTACAATTAAGAACACTCAAACACCAAACAAATGTTAATCTTTGTACCCAAAACAAGCACTAATAAGTAATAACAGCCCAAAAGACCAGCTGCCACTTCAATCTGGTATAGACAGACATGAACCACTATGAGCTAAATGTTACAAACAAGGCAAGACAACAAGCTTTGAGAATTTAAACCCATTAACTGCAAATAAAGTAAAGGGCTTTCTTCAATGTACTTAATAGTTAATACTCGCATCCAGTTCACTGTAAAAGTTTCAATATTTTGATGCCACTAATTAATAACTACTAGCAACTTTTTCCTCCCAGTAGCGTACCAAAATTGTTTTGGACCATAAATGATCACCAGTTACGGGCATATTCCAGAAAAGGGAGGATTCCCATGCATACAAGTCACTTCAACTTGGCCACTGAATCTTCAGTTAGGTGTCAATAGAGAAACTACTGGAATGTGCCTCAGGATTTCTATTCGTCAACTCACATGCCCTTATCTTCCTTGTCTCCTAAGATCCTTCAAAATCAATGTTACTGATTGCAAAACAGTTGCGTTAAAAGGAAGTCAGTTTTTGTAGGCCAGCAACAGAATTAAGCCCCCATAACTTCTTAGGAAATTCCAGTGAGCGGATTTGCAGCGACCAGGGTTTTGAACCGCCAATTCATAAACACTTACACAGTTTATTGTGAGAACTTTCGAGAAAACAACACAATTGTCTTCAAGAGCTAGCTCCTCACATAAAATTTCACATAAATCAAAGCAAGATAGTATAGATCATCTAAACAAACAGGAAAGCGAAAAATTCACCTGGACACCACCGCTGCCAACGCTACAAGGAACGAGAACCGGTCCAAGTTGAGGCCTGTCAACGGGTACTTGAACAGCCACGCTAAAGCCTTTACGAGTAAGATGAGGGTCTACTCCGTTCCCATCAGCATCAACATCGTCTTCCCCTTCGGCCTTCGCAAACCCTAGAAACCCCGCGATCCTCTTGAAAAACCTCATCTGCTTGCCAATCTAATTACATACGTGGAGATACATCTGCACTTCGCCGATGACGCAGAAGGTCGTGAGGGCGCAAAGGCGATCGGCGCCGGCGGCTACACCGTCCTGGAATATTGGGGAAATGATTCGGGATATTATTTTAGAAAGGAAGACGAGAGCATGCAAGTCTTGCAAGAAAAGAGGACACAGAATTTAAAGAGGTTTTCTCACTTATATTGCGGCCCGGCTGGCCCGCGTGCGGTCTGTCCGAACCGGTCCAGAATATGGCCCGACGAACCGGTTCCATTCCATCATCCCATCCACCCATCCGAAATAGTAAAATTATCTGTATTATTATTATTCTATTATCATTATCTTCCGAACAACTACACACACGCATATTATTTATATCTCATACGTTCTTAATTTATCTTAATATCCTTTAATAGATTCTTACATATTTTCTCTTTTATTTGTGCCCTCCATAATTATTAATTGTTCAGTGTTATAAGGTGCCCCCCCCCCCCTTATTTTCCACGTCAGCTTAAACATCACGTGTATAATTCACAAGCTACATATATCTTATAAAACCTAAAAATATTATTATTATTGCCCCAAAAAAAAGAATCCTTACTAACCCCTTGCCAATAAACCAAATTTTAATTTTAAAAAATATTTTATAATTTTTGGCTCAACTCATCTATTTCTTAGTCTAATTCAACACAACTTAATTATTCTATAAAATGAGACGTGTTGGCTCGATTCAAATATATAGGGTTATATTGAGTTAGGGGTGTATGACCCATGATCTAAAAGACTGTTTAATTCATTTAAAGAAAAAATTATAAAAAATAAAATAACTTTTATAATAATTTAAGTTTTAAATTTAATATTTAATTATTTAGTCATTACTTATTACAAAATTATGTACTAGTCTCATTAGTAGTATTACAATTCATTACAATACATTTAAGTTATATTTTTAAAATTATGAGTTTGGTTTAAAAAACAGTGTCTCGTAAATTTAAAATTATGAGTTTAAATTATAATTTTATAATTATTTAAATAACTTTATATAATAAAATTTATAAATTTAATTAAGAGGATTTCAAGTTAGAAATAAAACTGACTAGTATTAAATAAGCCAAACATAATATTTTTTAACTTCTTTAGATTTAATATGGTATTTACTCAACTTGTTATTATTTACCTTATAACTAAATAAATAATATGCATCAAATTATATTTTTGTTGAGGATGAGTAAAAAAAAAATAATTCTTGTCAAAATATGTTTTTCCTAAAAAGACTCATCAAAATAAAATTTTACAAAAGAACTAAATAAATATTTACTCATACAAATATACAAAAAATTAAATACTTTTACCTCAACCCAATCTGCAAATGTGCGCAACGCATTTGTAGGGAAATCCCTTCAAATATGTGTGTATTTCATTAAAATAAGTTGCACAACACTCTTGGGGTGATGTTTTTTGTGATAGTGTCTGACGTTCAATTTTTTAATTTTGTTGGAGGAGGTAAATTATGGAATGTGTCTTAAGGAGATCAGAGTTCGAACTCGCATTTTACTGAGATAATACCGACATATCACGGTCCGTCTTTGTTATGTTCTAGAAGACCAATTTCACAACGCTCTTGCACCTTATAATTCGTGCAAATGATAAATCACAAAAATAAAATAAAAATGATGAGTGATAAAATTCATGCAAATGTTAATATTAAAATAATAATAATAATATTATGTAAAAAAAGAAATTAGCAGGACATGTAACCCCTCACGTACATGCATACATGCATATATGACGTTTATTTCTTCCTTCCTTTTAAATGTACAATTCTTTTAATTGTAGAATTCCCTCATGAAATCACTGTAAACCTACCACAAATTCAAATTACAAACAACACAATCATTTTCTTTTACAATTATTTCAAATGGATTCCTAAAAGGAATTATTGCAAACCCATCATTTCCTTCTTTAATCCCTTTAAATTTACAATAAATTGAATAGTGAAATTCACGAGCCAATTTGTCAAGATTCATCCTTGCATGATATCCCTACAAAATTGCAAATGTACCACAATTTGTGAAGTTTGAGTGTTCAAATTTTAAGCTTTTATATAAAGAGTTTTAATTCATTATATTCAATACATTATTATTTATTTTTTTATTTCACTCTCTTGCTATCTTGTTCTCTTTCTAACCATCTGCTCGAGTCTTTTGTGTTACTTTTGGTTATTTTAATTGCTATATATTATTTATATTTCTTTTTACTCTCAACTCCAAAACCCTAAATTAGTTTATTAATATAGTTTTGTTACAAAAACATTTGAATAAATCACACCAACTATCACAAAACTTTTTAACCTTTTCGATTTTGTTCACTAAACTTTAATTATTTGCAATGTGGTCACTATAAAGTTTGAATTTTCTTGCAATATGATCACATTTAAAATTTTTCGACAAGCCCTCCACCAGAGTTGGTGATGCTGATGTGGCAAACAAAAAAATCCACATGTTGAATGTGCAATGGAAACCAATAAGATTTTGGCACATGATAGTGCAAAACCCCAGAAAACCCATCTCTCTCTCTCTCTCTTCTGGCCCATAACCTCTCATCTCATTCTCTTCGATGAAGATTGCCACTACCGTTGCCATTGCAACCGTCGCCATCAACACCTCCCCCGACATTCTCCTCCGGTTAGCCGCTAAGTCATCGGTGTTGCCTCTGACTGCTTCCCCTCTACCTCTGATTAATAGCTACTTCACTACCACCTATGATTGATTTGCCTCCTCTTTTGGTCAGCTGCTAAATCTTCGTTACCTCCGATCACCCATTGCTTTGTCGCCGCCTCCGACTGCTTTGCCTTCGATCACCTACTGCTTCATTTCCACCTCTAACTACTTCACATCTGGTAAACACATATTTCCTTTATTTTTTCCTTCTCTTCTATCCCTCTTTTTCACCAAGATTGTCGTCGTTACCGTTGCTGCCCTCACCATCAAACCTTTCACTTTCTCATCTCTTACGTTGTGTTGACCATCTCTGCTGCTTCGTCCGTTCGCCTCCAATCACTATTGCTTCACCCGCCACCTCTAGCTACCACTGCTTTACCAATTTGCCTCAAGTCATCGCTACTGCAAACATGGAGGTACCTTGATAGTATGTGCTTATTGTTTAGGCTATGTTAATTTTTTATTATCTAAAATATCTTTGTTGGTATCATTTCTTGATTTAAGCTAATCAAACCCAAAAGCTATGGTTTACATTGAAACAAATTGCAAATCAAAATAGGGTGTAGGAGAAAGCGATTACTGCTACTTTAGCAATGGATTGAGTACACAAATATTCAAGGGAAATGGAACCAAAATATGGTAAGCTTAAATTTTCGTTTCCTTCTTCATGGTTTGAAACTATTATATATACATTAAATTATTTGTTGAGTGGTTGGTGTAGTTAGATACACATAATAAATCAGGAAAGTAACTATAAATTGTATAAAGTGATTGAATATGTTATATTGTTATTTAATCAACTTAAGTAATGTGATTTGTATAGGTAATACTTGTATGACACTGTTAGTTTTGTAATTTGAGTAAAATTTAACCTATTTGATTGTTTTACATTGTAGATACATACTCAAAGTACTTCATAATTATCATGCATCATGGTGGAAAGCATGGCACTATGGGGTATAGAGGGGGAAAAGTTGAAAAGAACTAAAGAATTGTTATTGGTTTATGGAGATGGTGATATCCATATTGATGGGTATACATATTCAAATTTTCAGTCAAAGATTGATGATGGTAAATTGACTTTTGGTTTTATATTTCTCTTAAATGGTGGTATTGTAAATTAGAAAATTTTCAAGCAAGAAATCACAATGAATTCAGCTACTGAAGTCGAATATGTGGCAGCATGTGATGTTAAGGAAGTTGTTTGGATTCAAAAATTTGTTTCTAAAATTAGTGTGGTTTTGTACATTCAGTCACCAGTATTTGCGACAATAATGGAGCTATTGCACATGCGAATGAGCCATGGTCTCATTAAAGGTTTAAACATACCGAACGTTAGTTTCACCTCATTCTTGAGATAATTGCACATGGGGACGTGCAATTGCAAAAGATAGATTCAATAGGTAATGCAGCTGACCCACTGACCAAGACTTTGACTTACTGACAGCTTGATCGACATTTTGAGAATATGAGTATCTGATACCTACCAAAGGTGATGCACTAGTTTTGCATTTGATATAAATTATCATTAGTGCAAATGAGAGATTGTTAGTGATGTGTTTTAATGCTAGATTTAGATGATGTATAACGTGTGTAAAATACATATGATATATCTTTGTATATATTTAATAAAATACAAGTTTATCATCATTCATTACTCTCCACTTTTGTTGTATGAATGAATTCCTGGATTTTTTGTTTAATAATCTAATTCTTAAGGTGTTAAGAATACGTGATGAGATTCTCTAGTAATTGGATTTATTAAATATTCTTGGTTCTTAGATTAATCGAATGGGGATTTTGATTAGTAGATTATAGACTACCACGATATTTACTACCTTGATTATTATGAAATACTAATGGTCAAGTGTGGTGAGTCACATGCCATATGACATGAAGATGTCTCTAGTAAACTTGTGGGTGGTTGTTAGAGTACAACGCAATGAATGTGACACTGATAACTGATCACATGACATTGTGGATAATGATCTTATCATTGAGTTGTGATTGTGTAATTAATTCTTAGACTTGAACTGGCACAATTATCTTGTGCATTGGTGTGTGAAATTTGCTAATGCGTCGAACTATCTAATGGTGAAATGAGGATGTTCATCTATGTGGTTTCGTATTGCTGGTGCATAGAAGCATGTGTTCAGGGATATGATCTGTCACCCTCATCATATTAGTAAGGTGAACGTCTTATGTGATTTATTATTTGTGTGACGGAAAAATCATTAGCCAAGGCAATATGATCAATCAAGAAAGTGATTCTTGAGATGTCATCTAGTTATACTGATAAAATATGATATATAGTTACTGAGTTTGTGATTTTATCGTACCATGACTCTTGCTCGGTCAGGACATTAATTGACGGAATGATTGTATTATATGGTAATCATCAATTGTAGCTGGCTCACTTTAAATTTGACTTCATTGCCTTCTATATTATGCTAGACCACTGGTATGTGCTTCTCAGGACCTCTCAGAATGTCACCAGAATATGGAGAGATTTTCGTGACAGGTTAAGATAATTTGACCAGTGTTAAAAATAGGTTTTGATGTTATCTAATAATTAGTAAGCAGTAAATCTAGAAAAGTCACATACCATATAATATGAGATCTGACATCAATACTGTGCACCTGTTGTGTTTTGGATATCATTAATAATTAATGGTGGTTCATAATAATGTTATTAAATGTTAATGACTCGATTCGTTAAAAGTTAATGAATCGGATAACGATTTCTTTGAAAACAACTCATTGTGTCAACAGCTAGTCAATCATTTTTCCATTTGGTGGAAATTAGTTGACCACGTTTAAATAACTGATTGATCGTTTTTGCCACCAAAGTTATAGATAATGGCTTACATGTATCAATCAATTGGCAATTAAGGGTGGCAATAGGAGGTAGAGAAATTGGAAGGGTGGTGAGGAATTATAGTGATAGTTTTGGCTTATTCACTTTGTAATTATGAGAAAATTATAGCAACGTAATTGTTATGTGCGAGGAAAATTTCGGAAAGCCCAGAGAGACGGATATGTATTGGTGAATCAAAGTTCTCAGGTTAGCACGAGATGAAGACCGCAACATGGTACTAAATAGCTTACTAGGTGTGGACAAAATAGGTCTTCCACGTGGTAAGAAAGGATTCGATCTTAGTGTAAACACAATTTCTATATCGACTTGACAATGGGCTACATGTATGTTGTTTATTGTATTTCATTGGATGAAATATTGTATTACTTAAATAACTAAATTGTGTATGGTGTGTGTATTTATAACTTCTACTATGCATATTTGATGTGTACAAATTTTTAAATTTACCTATGCCATACGTGTATTCCATCAGTTGATAATAAATGAGGTGTATGCTATTTTTGAAAACATAGTGATGGTCAATGTAATTTAGACAAATTATATAGGTGTTATATGAAATTCACCCTAAATCAAACTAACATAACTTTAATATGAAAAAAAAAATAAAGGGGGAAATCAAGAAGAAAGCCATTGTTGATGGGTATGAATCCATCAACAATGTTTCTTACTGTTGATGGTGGCCAGATGATAAAGTTTATTATCGACAATTATAAATGAAAAAGAAATATTGAGAAAGAAGAAAAATAATGAGCAAGACATTTTCATTAATTTCCATATATTTTAGATTCTAGACACTTAAAATTGGAATTGGCAATGGATTGTATTACATGAATTTTTCTTTGTTTATAATGGGATGATAAAGTTAAAAGGGAGACATACAAGATGAAAGAATTATGGGAGTCAACTTGTTTTGACGATGTCGTGCACCATTCTTGTTGGAGAGAGAGATGAGAGATAATATAAGCGAATAGACAATAGGTAAGGCAAAGAAGATGTGTTTGGCATGAGATGATGAAAGAATGAGATAGATGTAGTGGTGGTTGATAATTAACACCACTAATAGAAAACAAGTATTGTTATCATCATGAAACAAGAGCCATCACTAATAATTTTTTTACTAAAGAAGATATTTTGTTATTTGATAATATTTTTTAATTTTATTTTATTAACTTAATTAAAAATTAAGTAATGGAATTAAAAAAAATAAAAAAATTGACTCACCGAAATATTTAAATCACAAAAATATTTTTAAAATGTCCTTATACATAACGCAATTATTAAGTACCCGATATTGAGACGCGCGTGGCCTAAGCCGGAAGCACTTTTATTAAGAAGCTCAAAATATTCCTACTGAAAAGTCCTCTCTGGCCTTCTTTCTAGTCCTACAACAGAACAACAATTCAACATTTTCTTCGTATTTAGTAGGTCCCTCAAAACCTAGAATCGAAGACGAAAGCTCCTGATCTGCAATGCTCTGAATCGCGATCCAAACACCGGTCACGCTTGGCCTTGCAATCTCGACCGCAAAAAGCCCTAGATCTGACTCGATCCGTCTCTGGTTGGTCTCCGCCGATTTGCTTTCGGAAATTGAATCCGTCGGATCGGTGAAATGCCGGTGGCTGCTTCCGCCATATACTTCCTCAATCTCCGCGGCGATGTGCTTATCAATCGCCTCTACCGTGATGACGTTGGGTAACCTACTTTCTATCTTTCCATATGTTTGTGCATGTATATGCAAAATAGTCCCATCGAAATTCATTTGTTACGGCTGTCAGTAGTTATTTTGCACCATTTCGTTTGTGGATTGATGCGCAATGTTTTCATTCAGAATTACATCTAGAGAACTTAAGGCATTGAAACTTCTTTTCTGTTCCTGCTTGCAGAAACAACCAGAGAACTACATACTTTTGCTAAATTGGTCATAGGAACTGTTTTCAAGATACTTTTTTAGAACTCCCAGTTCCAGGAACAAGAAATTTTATGATGTTTTCACAAATAGTTGCCTGAGGTTTAGAAATCAGCCAAAAGATAACTGAAACTGGGAAACAGAATTGTAAATGCAACGGAATAGGGATTTTTTTTTGAGTTTTTTGGAAATTGTGATTCAATTTCCTACATGCGAAGATTTGTTTTATATTTTGGGGAAATTTTTTGTCTGCAGTTATCTTAATAAGAATCTGCGATTATCTTAACTCTGCAGGCATTTAGGAGTTTGAGCTATTGTTTAGGCTATGAGATGATTTGTTTCTTGGGAAGTGTTATTGGACTTGGCTTTGGGCCTCTGGTGCCAAAATCTGAAGAAGGCTAATATAACTTATATTGATCGGTAGATGAAATGAGCAGTGAAAATTTTGAACTGAAGTGTTCCCCGTAACATGTAGTTCAGTAGATCCCAATAAAAATTGGAAGGTGCTTCTTTTGACTATTTTCGGGTAGATATGTCTTTGGTAGGTCAGATTTCCTAGCTAGGGCTTGCATATAAATACTTGAGTTTGACTTATTGTCAGCTTGTTGGGCTCAACTTATTATGTGAAAGAGCCAAAGTTGAACTCTTTTTAGTGTTGGTTAATTTTTACACTCTGTTTGAACTCTACTCAATGAGCTTAAATCTGTATAAAATAACAAATAGCTCGTGACTTGTGATCAGCTTGATTAAAGCTCATTTAAGTTTGGTTGGAAAAGAAGACATGCCAAGCTAAGCTCAAACAACAAACTAAACTAGCTTTGCTTGTTTACAGTCCATTCATAACTAAGAAGAACTACTGGTACAATAATGCTAATTTATCTCATCTGAGTTATCAATAAAAGAAAAAGAATTCTTCTCGCATGATACAAATTGTCTAACACTTAAAAGTTATCAAGAAAAATTTGTATCACATTGTTTCTTGAGTTTTTTCAGCATGGCAGGAAGATGAATCATAACTGGAAAGAAGATGAAAATGCATTTTTCATTTTGTAAAAGGGTTTATTTTTCCCTGTTAAATTTTTTAATTCAAAGCTGGTTCTCATACATAGTTATATTTTTAATTGATGACATATCCATACTGATTTTTATGACAGTGTTCCAAATTTCTTCCATTTCCACTTCTTGATTAAACCTACAACACTTAAGTACAAGGTCTACCTTTTTATTGTTGACTTCCTTTAATATTCTAACGAATGGTTGCAAGTTTGATTTCATGATATATATTTGTTTTTGATATGCGATAATTGTGATTTCAACATATTGAGAAGCTAAGCCAGCGGTGGCCTGTATGTGTGAGTGATTATGCATGTTGGGCTTTGCCAAATTTTTTGTCTGAAAGTTATGCATGTTAATAGCTACCTGAAAACGTAAACAGTGGGTTTGTGATGGGAAACACATATTTTTCTATGCCATTTTAACTAAACTATTTTTGAAAAAGTAGAATACCAGATGCAGTCAGGTTCTTACATTCTAGATGCCATGATGCTTTGTTGTTGATGGGCCAAAAGAAACTTAATTGGATGCCTTTCCAAGTTCTGAAACGCACACTTATTTCCAACTGGGACGTGACTAAATTGGATATATGTTTCATAAAATGTTTTTCAGTTATTTAAGCTACTATGCATGTTTGTATGATATCACAGCCATATCACTTTTCCTTGTGTTCAATTGCTAATCTTCTTTTTCCTTGTAATCATTCTAGCTTAATCATTAATTCTGTTGTCCTGGTACTTAGCCACATAGTGGATCAAGGCAGATTTATTTTATGGCAAATCTTGTGTATTATTTACCCTTTGTGTTTATTGGCTCTGATAATTTCTCCAGGGGAAATATGGTTGATGCCTTCCGAATGCATATAATGCAAACAAAAGAACTGGGAACATGTCCTGTGCGGCAGATTGGAGGGTGCTCTTTCTTGTACATGCGAATTAGCAATGTCTATATTGTGATCGTTGTCAGCAGCAATGCTAATGTTGCATGTGCTTTCAAGTTTGTTGTGGAGGTTGTTAGCATTTCTCTTACTCCTAAATCCTGATTGTATTATGATTGATGGATTTGGCGCTATGTACTATTTCTTTTTAACCTCATTCTTTAGCGCAATAAGCAGCAAGTTTGTGCTTGCATAGATTCCTAGTTACTTTTATTATGGTACACCAATATGAATACGCAGAGCCTTTTTTTTTTTTTTATGCATTTAGTATATATGTTTTAATTTGCTAGATTTCAAAAGTGAAATATGTTACTATCCGGAGAAAGGCCCATGGGTGTAACTTGCAGGTGGTCTTTACTAAAAAATCTTGATGTTCTTAATTTAGTATTGATATCTGTACATTTTTCTTTTTGCAGGCTGTTGCACTGTTCAAATCTTATTTTGGCGGGGCCTTTGATGAAGATGCTATCCGCAATAACTTTGTTTTGATCTATGAGCTGTTGGATGGTATGCCATATGAAAATTATTGAATTTTAAGTTGCATTGTATATCTATTTCCTTCAGAATTATATTTATTTTGGTACTGCATTTGATAAGGATTCCAGTACAGTATGCTTTGGTGTCTTAGTGTGTGCAATTGCCTTTATCCTTGAATGGTCTGCTTGGAACTTAAAAATGAGTATTAAAGTTCACATGGAGTGGATAAACAGGGAGAAAAGACTAAATATGCAGGCATTCAAAAGGCCTGAAGTGAAGACAGAAGTATTAAAATGCAGGAGTGGATAAACAGGAGAAAAGACTAAATATGTAGCACACAGAAGACCCCAAGTAAAGATGAGACTCCTTATTAAGTCACCGGGAAATTAATGATTTTCTAGCAGCTTAATCAAAAGTGACCCATCTCAGGAGTTTTTACGATTTACACAATTTTATCGCAAGTATAGAAACCTAAATTCTTTGTCACAGACAAGATCGGAATAACCATCAACATCTTGGTTGTGGGATACCGTGGTCTTTCTCATTTATGCATGGCTTCTTTGATGTCCCCCTTTCATTCATATTGTTAACAAGATACTTTATACATTATAATGCCATTGGATTTATTATAATCACGTATATGTGTGCATGCTCCTTGACCCTTGCAAAGCGGGGAGCTTGTGCATTGAGGGTATATATGTGTGCACATTTATGGACTTGTAAAAAGCATGTGACAAAGTTCTTAGATAAGTCTTGTTGAGGATAATATATCATTTTGTAGATACATGTATTAGGACGGGCATGTGGAGGAGTAGTTGAAAAATTTTCAATTACAATTGCATTACATTGAGACTTTGCATTGAATCCTTACCTTTTTTGCTCTAGTGATAGGTGATTCACTAGTTACGTCTAAGAAGAGGTGCTTTTATTATTGTTACTTATAGATGGGATTTTGCTGGATGAGACAAAAAAATGCTTGAATATTAAGCTTGAGTTGTAGAGGGACAACATTTATGGAAGTACAACAACATATTGAGCCTTTTACCAATTATGTGGGGTCAACTACATGGATTCTAGCTTGCTAGTCATTTCTACCTATGGCTCTATGTTTTGTGAGGTCTTTACAACTTGTATCATACAATTCCTACCTCTTTTGCTAGATAGTGGTTCCTTCCATCCACTCTTATCATAGGAGTTTCTAACAATTTTCTTCTTAAATGATCAAACTGTTATAATTGTGTCTCATGCATCATATCATCAATGGAACCATTCTGACCTTATTATGAATGATCTCATTTCTAATTTTATTTATTTATTTTTTTTGTATAGCCACACATCCATCTTGCATCCTTATCTTCATTACACTCTTATTTTACACGTGTAGGCGCTTTATTTTCCAACATTATGTGCCATACAATTGGTTTTATAGTTGTCTCGTAACATTTTCCTTTTAGGTTCAACAAAATCTTACTATTACATAAAATGCTAGCTTTTCCATTTTAACTATCTTGTCTTAATTCTATGGATAATGTTTTCATTAATCTATTTATCTTTTTGGATGATTGATCTAAGATATTTGAGCTAGTTTTTTCTTGGTATGATTTGATCTTCCAATTTTACCATAACATCATTCACGTTGATATTTTTATTGAACTTACATCCCACATTTTCCATTTTCAATCTGCTTAACTTAAAATATCTAGATTCTTAAAGTTCCTCCATATCTCAAGTTTATTAGTCATGCCTTCTTTCTCATCCTCCAACCCAATTTCATTTGCATATAGCATATACCTAGGCATCTCTGCCTTGATACAATTATTTGTTCACCCATTACTAGGGTGAATTGTTAAGGGCTTAAAGCAGATCCTTGATGTAATCTAATTATAATTAGAAAAGCTCCAGTATCTCCTCTAAATGTTGTGGCATGTGTTTTTGCTCCATGATACACATCTTTATATAACCTGTATATATGCAATTTGTACTCTTTTCTTCTCTAAAAATCCTCATAATACTCTCTAGGAATTCTGTTATAAGCATTGTCTAAATCTATAAACGTCATATGCAAATTCCAAATTCTTTTGTTTATCTCCGTATCTTTCCACTAGGGCCTTTGCAAGTATATAGTTTCTATATTGACCTACCAGAAACCAAATTGTTTTTTTTTTGGCTCAAAAACCAAATTGGTTTTAGTCACTTCAGTTGTTCTTCTTTATCTTTACTTAGTCACTCTCTTCCAAAGTCTCATTTGTGGCTCATTAGTAAAAATATTAATGTAAATGATATTATAGAGATACTTGAATATCAAATTATTTCAAGAAAGGATCAGTTCAGTCATCTGGAACCAACTATTCAAAAACCTAAGGAGATTGTTGGGAATGTTACATAAAAAATCAATACAAGATGGTTAAAGTAGAAAATTGCATTAAGAATTTTATGCTACCGTAAAGTCCTTTGGAAGATAAAAGAAAAGTTTACTTGGATGACTTATAAGACCAGCTTTGTTGCATGTCATAAGATGTTGGGTAGTTAAGTACTAACACGTGCAAGATATGAGCATAATTGATATCACAATGTTAGAGTAGATGTGCAGCAGTTGCAAAGAAGATAGCATTAGAAATAAGCTTATCAGTAAGACAGTTGGAGTGATTCTTTAAAAAATAAAATACATGAGGAGTTTTTAAGATGGTTTGGACATTTGTGAGAAGACAATTAAAAAACTCATTGAGGGTGGGTGGTGGATGCCAGATGGAATGTAAAAAGTTTGTTGCGATAGAGGTAGAGGAAAACCAAAGAAAACTTGGTGAGTAACTCTTATGCATGACATGAAATATAATGGTTTTATGGAAGATGTGGTCAGTGATAGAGATGATTGGTGAGGTAAAATCCATGCAGCCCTACTTGGTTGGATTACGTTTTAGTGTTATTTTTGTTGACGTCTTTTTACTTGGTGTAAACTGTACCCTTTTGGAATCTCAAGTTATTTAAATGTGCTAGATTGTTCTTTTATTCTTACTTCTTAGTCATCACTGGTGAATAAGAGTGACTATCTGCCTGCATTAGCTCTTAATACTCTTGCCCAAAATGCAGAGATCATGGACTTTGGTTATCCCCAAAATCTTTCTCCTGAAATCCTGAAGCTTTATATCACTCAGGAAGGAGTACGGTCTCCATTCTCTTCCAAGGTTAGATATGTTTTCCTTGTTTTCTATTTTACCTTGTAATCCAAAAAAATTATATTTTTCACATTTCTTAGTGTGTTTAAGATACTTTGTTGTTACAAATATTGAAAGTGTGTCAAAAGCATGATGTCTTGTGTTATCTTGGATTGGTTTTACAAAAAGGATTCTTCTAACTTGTTGGTTCCTTGTGGGGAAAAAATAGCCTGCAGATAAACCAGTTCCCAATGCAACTTTACAAGTTACAGGTGCTGTTGGCTGGCGTAGAGAGGGCCTTGTTTATAAAAAGAATGAAGTAATCACATTTTTTCCCTCTTATCTCCTTTCTGGTCATATAGCCATGCAACTGGTTTATAAGTTATAATACTTTGTCCCTTAATAGGTGTTTCTGGATATTGTGGAAAGTGTCAATCTGCTTATGTCATCTAAAGGTGAGAATGTGTAGCCAGTGCTTCAGTTGACAGACTGTTAATTTGATCTCTCATGCATGTTTGGTGATTGTAGGTAGTGTTTTGCGGTGTGATGTAACTGGGAAAATTCTTATGAAGTGCTTCCTTTCTGGAATGCCCGATTTGAAGTTGGGTTTAAATGATAAAATTGGTCTTGAGAAAGAGTCGCAAATTAAATCACGTCCTACTAAGAGGTAACTTCTGAAGATAATCCCTTTCATCCTTTTCCTATATGCTTTTACTAGTACAGGCTAATTCCTGCCTTTGTGTAGTATTTCAACTAATCTTTTTTCTTTTTTTTTTTGGGGGGGGGGGGGGGGGGGGCTAGAATTTCAAATATGCTTTTATTCTAAATGATTCTGGTCTAATGAGTTCTTCATGTAGCTTGTTGAGAAATCATAGATGAGTTCTTCTTGTTCATGTAACATTAGAAAACTAACCAGAAAATGGACCCCTATACCTTTAAGATTTCTTGAATTTTTTAGATGAGTAACCATTTTCATATGTGTGGAAATAAAGGAGCTGTTAGAATTAGTTGAAGTGCCCTTGAGCATTGCTTGTCTATTTCATCACATATGATTTTCAACTCTTCCTATCAAACATGTAGATATATGCTGGGTTCACCTCTGTTCTTCCGCACAATTTGTTTCCCCCCCCCCCCCCCCCCCCCCCCCCCCCCCCCCCCCCCAACCCATTTACAGAGAGAACAAAATTATGACTTCGATTGGTAACCTGTGGTCCACGCACATTTTTAACAAAATCTAGGAGCTCAGCTGCTTTCTTTGTTTTACTTTTACTGGGCTATGAATGCATCAAAGGGCAAGGTCTGTAGGTGCTAATTGAGGAGTCTCCTACTGGCAGAGTGTTCTGTGTTTGGCAAGCTGCGACATTATGCTGCAGGCACTCAGCATGGATGGAAATGTTTCTTTGGGAAGATAGATTTTCTGGTGGTTCAGTTTAATTTTTGGTTTGATTTTGCATAATTATTTTTGGTTTAAGAGAGGAAGTTCTTTTCTTTTATCCCCTTGCAAATCTCTTGCCTTCTTTTTTCTTTTTCTGGTGGGTTGCATGTGCTGCATGGTCATGGCTTTCTCCATCACTACATAAACCATTACCTTGCATACTCATTTTATCACCAAGCAGGTGCATATATTTGAATTGTGAGTTCTTACATTTACATGTGTGCTTTAGTAAAAGAAGCTAATGCTCCCAGTTAAACATTGCACAAATGAACCATATGGACTTTTATAACATTTTTTTCCTTTATATTTTATTTGTTTCCCATTAACTCTTTTGTCGTCAATCGTCATTCTAAAATTATACTAGCTCCTTAAACTTTAGTTGTGCTCTCTGGGAGCATGGTCTTTCAGTTTTTCTTTTCTTTTTCTTTTTTAAATCAAACATTGAATACAAATTTCATGAATTTTTGAAAATCCAGGGGCAATTGCCAGACATAAATTAAAATAAAAATTTTCCCTGTAAATTTATTAATCTTTTAAGGTATAAGTCATGAAAAATTCAAAAGAAAATGATCTCTCCCTCAGTGTTTTAGTGAGTAAGCTTCCTGAGAAGATTATGTTCACATACTAACATGTATGTGTATACTTACTACTTAATGTGGCTTATCTGTGTACATATATATATATATATATATGTTAATGTGTTCTCAACTTCTCTGTCCACACTTGCCTTCCCTGCAGCTATGTTAGGGATAGGTCAATTTTTCTCATTTGCTTTCACATTCCCTAATGGACTGGGTTTTTGCAAGATTTCTTAGATGTCTGGAGGGTACATTTGTAATTTCTAGTTGTTCCTTTACCACAGGATTTCTTTTGGAAGCGAAAATTGATTTTATACTTGGATTCATCAGTTATTGTGATCAGTTTTGTTTAAAGGAACTGTGTTTTGGCGCTTGAGCATGTGACTCTAATTTGTGTTTCTGCTTGATGAATTACTCGTGCATTCTCTCTAACCCAATCTTGAACCGTGATACCTTGTGCAGTGGAAAGACTATTGAGCTTGATGATGTTACTTTTCATCAATGTGTAAATCTGACAAGATTCAACTCAGAAAAGACTGTTAGTTTTGTGCCTCCTGATGGTGAATTTGAGTTGATGAAGTAAGCTCACAGTTCTTTTTCAGTTACTTTTTGGGTCTTTAAAATTGATGTAGTATGTTTAATCTTTGCACCAGCAAAACATATTATCATGATTGCTTTAGTTTTTATTTCTTGATCATCCACTAACTGAAATTGAGTGAACTATGAACTTTGTAGCTGTAGAACTATAGGCGTTAACTTCTTTTAAGCTTTCTCCAGGTATTGCAAACTGTAACAATGAGATCTCAAGTAAATCTTGTTTTGGATAGATCCTGGTGATGCATTCTTAGTCAAGTTATTATGTTACCAACTTTTTAAAAATTTTATGCATTGATTCCCTCCTGTTTTGAATTACTCAAACACCTTTTTGGAGTGATTGCTATTATGGAATTTCTGTACATCCGATGATGGTGCTCAGAAATGGGACATTGCTCAAGGATGGGCATGGAGAATAGCAGTGAATTTTTAATATTGAAGCATAAACTTCAAAAAGGCTTCTCTACAAAGTGGTTGGGCCATCTGGGAACCAGGAAATTGGGTTATAGAAATAAGTGGTTTGTGTTCAGCTATTATAATAATCAGAACAAGAAGGGGAAAAAAAACATAGAAGCTATGACCCTGGGTGGAAACTGAGCCACATCTGATGAGACTTAATGATGAAGATTGTCTCTATTTCAGGAAACAATATTTTAGGTGTAAAAGTAGAAAATAATATTGTTTTATTAATTTCTGTATTTTAATTTGTATCTAATTTCTTTTATGTCCTAGAATCCTAAGGAATATTGAACATTGATATTGATTTTGAGTAATTGGGATTACTCTTGTTTCTTTTGATTTGGGTTCCGCATTACTTAGGCTCTATAATGAAAATTCAGTAAACAATTTTGTTAATCTGCACGCATCCAGCACAAGCATGTGTCTACAGGAAAAGGGGGGGAAGCGGAGGCTAGGAAAGAGGATTAAATACATGGTGGCATAAGCTGTGGGTACTCATTCCCCCCCTCCCAGTGCACACACCACCCCCACATGTCCACCCCAATGCCCAAAAAAGGAAAGAAATAAAGAAAAACAGGGGAAATAAATTTAAAAAAAAACAGGGTCCATTTATAATTTCCCACTCTTTCTATCATGTGCTTGTATTCAGTATGTTAAAAACAATGTCAATGGCTGACTTCATCAAAATAGCGAGCATGCTTCTGAAGTTTTGTTATATAGGACATGGTATTGTCAATCATATTGACCTGAAAATGTTGTAGACAAGTTCTGGAGTGTTAAAAGTTTTGGAGCCCTTAGTTGATACAGTATGTGTCATTTTTCTTTCTAATACAAGACACTGTTTTTGCTTTGGAGGCCAAAAGGAATTATGATGAAATATTATTAAATTATCAATGTATGGGCCACTTCTAAATTCAAGACCAAAAATATGTGCACGTTCATCCGTTCTTACCTAAGGCTTGTGTCTCTAAAAACTTGCATGGTGGCATGTCCATGTCTAAAGGAGACACTGTTTGTCCATCATTCCTTTGTTCATTGTTCTCATCAGAGTCAATCAAGTTTGTTTTATTTAAATTGCCTGCAGGTTCTCTTTTTCCCACTCATAGTTTAGGTCTATTAGATTTTCAGTGACATTCTTCTGTCGAGAGCATATGGTCAGGTTGTATTTTAGGACACTTGCTATTAATTAGGGTTGAAATATAAAGAGGAAATGTGATGCAAGGGTGTCCTACTACTTAATACACAAGATTCCTCACTTTGCGAGAGCCGGGGGAGTGTTGTAACTGTACACAGCCTTCCTCTTGCTTTTGTGCAAAAAGGCAATTTGCACAATTTGAGCCCATGACTTCCAGTCATTAAGGAGCATTATGATTGCTACCTAGGTTTGCACTGTGATGCAATTACACATCTGATTTGTAAAACATTTTTGTAGGATTTTCAAGGCTGCATAAGGTTTTTATTCACTTTTTTGTTCTGATTTTGTTTATTTTCCTTTCTGTTTCTCTTTTGGCTAGTATTACCATTTTCTACACTGCTGTATGTAATAACTATGTCATAACCTGTTATTTCTTGTTTTCCTTTTGTCCTCGATTGTGTATATGTAGGTGCATATTGCTTGCTTCTGGTGCTAAAATAAAATGAGAATCCTCTTCTGCGATATATCTTACATAAATTATTGCCTTAATTTATAAATCTATTATTCTCACAGGTATCGTATTACTGAGGGTGTAAATCTACCATTCCGGGTGTTGCCAACAATTAAAGAACTCGGTCGGACACGGATGGAAGTAAATGTTAAGGTTTGTTGTCTTCATCTTGAAGCATGAATTTCTAGATGTTGAGTGCCATTCTCTTATCATTTTTATTTTAATTTCAGGTGAAGAGTGTCTTTGGTGCGAAAATGTTTGCCCTTGGAGTTGTAGTTAAGATTCCTGTACCAAAACAAACAGCGAAAACAAGTTTTCAAGTGACGTCTGGTAAAGCTAAGTACAATGCTGCCATTGATTGCTTGGTCTGGAAGTGAGTATTAAAAATTAATTTTTGTTGTTATAGGGCTTGTTTTCAAAGTCTCATTGGTTCAAATATTTCACTTTTTGGGAGAGAATCACGGGTTATGAGGATGGATCTTTGTCCTAGTTAATAATGCTCAAGACCTTTAAGAATTCTGGTATCTGATGCTTAATTTAAAGAGGACATGGAAAATTTCAGAGGCATGTGAATTTGGGTACTTTGAACTCCATTGCAATAATGAGGTGCAATTCCCACCGGATTGATTGTAGTCTGTTGCAACCTTCCACACTCCACTTTGTCAAATAGTTCATCTTTTTCCATTTTGGTTCATTTGCCCTATCTTGTCTCCATAAATATTGGCTAAATTTACTAGCAACATGATGTGACTAGTTTCACTTCTTGGTGAACTCAACTCGAGTGCTCTCTAATAACACAAAAGCATTCAAGCATTGATACTAGTTGCTTCAGTTGCTTAGTCCTTAGTTTTTCATTTCAAGTAAAAATAGCTGCATTGTTATAGTTCCTTGGTCCTCCCAACCTTCATTGGGTTAGTCCACCTTCATGTTACTTACTCTAATTCCTCGGTCTCCTTGACATTTAACCAGATACCAAGGCATCGATCACAGGTGTACAATTGGTGCCTGCACAAGCTGCACCAGTACTTTGGCCTTAGAACCTTTGCCTTGACTTAGTGATTAGCTGTGCTACTCCAGTTTTTCGCTCCTTCTTGACCTTTCCCTCGAGCCAGCTACCAACAGTGCAACTCTAGTCCCTTGGTCTCTCCATCCTCAGCTCTGGGCAAGCAATTCTTTTGATTTTCTATCAGTTATAGAATTTTCAATAAACATCACATGTGCCAGAAAACTATTCTATGCCACTAGTTTGGGATACCAATAGTCATGGGCTAGGATTTGTGTGGTTGATTATACTAGTTTTCACCAACAAGCCATGTTGATATGCAAGGAAAACACCCAAGTCCTTGACTCAACCATGCCTATCCAAAACACTATGGTTCTATACTATGATACTATCCTTGTCTAGGATCTTTACATGGCACTCAATTATGCGTGCTCACATCAGTTGCTCTGAAGCGGTGTAGTATAGTCATCTTGTATGTTCGAAGGTTGATATTTCACATCATGCCAATGAATATATTGGTGCTAGCCAACCAATATTACCCTCTCTGCAAGCAATGAGCCTCAAGTTGCTTTCAAGCTCGAGGATCAAGGCAACACGGTCCATTGTGTGTACCCCACGTAGCCTTCACATGGCAATATATTGTAAGGCACTTGACAAGAAAGGTAAGGTCCATTATGCAATCTCGGATATGGGCTAGGCATTGATGTTTATTGGCCATATATTCGAACTTTAAGCATATGGCATTCAAATCCCACATGCATGCACATTATTAAGTCCCACTCATGTAAGCGAGCTAATGAATACTAGGGCAAGGTCATATCTAAGGATGTGCCTCTTTCATAGTACATGATAGTCAACACAACACCTCGCTAGCCTTTTTCGTTCCTGGCATGCATGTCACTGTTTGGCACGCTTGTGGGGCCTTGCTTCAATGCATGCTGAACCTCCGCCTAGGTGGAGAGTGATGTTGTCCTTCTTGGCCATCCATGACATTGCCTACCAAGCATGAAGTTTAAGGGGACTATGACACCCTTGTGGTAACAACTGTTAGCCCTTCAATTCAACGTCAGCAAAAGGAGCTTACCTGGCACCAGTGCCCACACTGCATGCAATGAAGAGGTAGTGTCAATACTTGGATCTCCCTTATCGTAGCATTTTGAGCCGTTTTTATATGACAATTGATCACATGGCGATGCCCCAATAATCATAATGGCCCTCAAAAGCTCACCCATACTTCAAAGTCCATTCTGTCTGTTGCCTTGAGCTGCGTATGGCTTCAACTTAGCTGTCCAATGATAGGAAAAATACTTGGTCACATCTCATACTGGTTGTCCGGATAGCCAATCCATGGCACTAGGTTGATACTAGCTTGCACCATTCTCTGGGCACTTTGTGGTCTATTGTTACACCTTGGGGGTGTTTGGACTTACAATACTTTTAGTTGTTAATATATGTGTTTTTAATTTCCTGGGAAGAAAATGAACAGGAAGGAGGATAGAATGGAATAAGACTTCTCAAAGGTTGCGCATGTCCTTTGGCATTGATGGGGTCCATTTGACCTTGATGTCTGATTTTATATGTAGCAACAGAATAGTTTTGAAGGAGGAGACCTTGAAAGATTTTACTTTCTCAACCTTGATGGGGTCCAAGATACAAAACTAAAACCTTTCTGTTCAGATTTTTCTATAATTTGATTTTCTATGCTCCAATTTGGAAGTGGTTAAAACTTTCAACAAAGCCAAGTATTGGTTATTTGGTTATGGTATCAATGATTGTCAAAGGATCCTTTTGCATTTTGGAAATTACCTTATTTTTCAAATATGTGTTGATATCTTTTTATTTAGTCAATGGCATGACAAACCTCATTTTTGATAGTCTTAGATGCATCTTTCAGTGGCTTAGCATTTGCTTATTTATCCTCTATTTTGTTTGAATTTAATTAATAGTTCTTTTCTTATTTTCAAAATGTAGGATAAGGAAATTTCCTGGACAAACTGAGACAACATTGAGTGCAGAAGTAGAGTTGATTTCCACGATGACGGAGAAGAAGTCTTGGACCAGGCCACCAATTCAGATGGAATTTCAGGTGCTTTAAATTGTTTTGCATGCCTATTTTGTCTAAATAACTGGTTTCTATTATTAGTTCACTTTATCATGGAAACAAAATGTTTTCTTAACCAACCTTATAGGACTTTAGATGATTTTTTATTTTTTGGTATGTAGGAAATTACAAGAATTGTCCACACTAAGGGGCATGGGAAGGTTCGACCCCACGGCCTCATGTTTACCATGAGGGGTGGATCACCACCTGAGCCATCCTTGGAGACTGCTTTAGATGAAGTTTGACTACTGTTTGAGGTTCCAGATGGGTAGACTCATGCATGGAGTGAGAGATTGATTTGTGTCTGTCTGTGTGCGTGCATGGGTGGGGTGGTGTGCTTATGCACTTGCACTTGCTTTTGAACCACTAATCTCAAAGGTTGGTAGACCAAGTGGATGCCACTTGGACTACTGGAATTATAAAGGAGCATTAGAATGGATGCCAACTTCCCAATTGTTTGTGTGCTGATAATGATGACGATGCGGTATCCCCTAAAGGTTACCTTGTCTTTCTGTGCTAACTTTGAATTTTTGGGTTTTAAAATCATGGTTAAGCATAAAAGAAAATTAATGTTTTTTTGACACCATGACAAGAATCAAGATTTTCCTGAAGAACTAGAGGCCAACCTTCTTTTCTGCATTCTTTTGCTTACATATGTTCATATCTGGAAATGTCTGAGGCTCCTAGCTGTTCAGTGACTTGATTCCTTGTATTCTGAACTGTGTTTTCTCTGAAGAATTTTCGTACTCTGTTCATAGAGATAATTGGTGGTTTAGGTTTAGGCTCAGGCTCAAGTACTTTTGGCTGCCTCCCCTTATTTTTCCTTTCTACTGTAGTCTTTTTCCTGTCGCAGCTTTTGGTTGAGGGCAAGGCAGGGGACACGTTTTTTATTAGCTTCTTATTTTTATTTTTTTTCAATAATGAACTCCTGGACGTAACTGTAATTCAATTACTGTTTATTTCTATTGCATGACATTGAGGTAAACTGTGCTCAAAAGCCTTTTCTTTTGCCATATTAACGTATATCTTCAACTGAAGAGTAACAAAAATATCTTCTCTTTTGCAGGTTCCTATGTTCACTGCATCTGGATTACGTGTCCGATTTCTCAAGGTATTTATACTCAAATGTTTTATGAAAGGGTTTTATATCATCCTTCTCATGGAGATGTAGTTTCATCATCTGGTCACGTTTTCTGCAGGTATGGGAAAAGAGCGGGTACAATACAGTCGAGTGGGTCCGTTACATAACCAAAGCCGGGTCATATGAGGTTAGGTGCTAGGAAAAATAAATTGTGTCAAGAACTGGCCAGGATGCATTGGCTATAGGGAGGAGCAAGCAATTGGTTGCATTTATTGGCTGTGTATGAGAGGTGGTATAATTCTTCTTCATTTCTGGTAGATTATTGTGGATAGGAATTATTTGTGAAGAGTACTCGGAAACCTTGTTTTGTTCTCTTTGTAGAAGTATTCCTTCATCAGGGGACTTTGGCTTGCTTTCTGTATTTTAATCTATTTTTACTTTTTTCCCCTTTACATGTGCACAATCAGATTTTGGCACAAATTTGTCCTTTTGACACATTTATGAGTGAATTCGTGGGGCTTGCATCTGGGACTAAGAGCATCTTATGGGAATAAATATATATATATATATATATTGGCGTAGACAATGAAATTTTTGTTGCCATTATTCATCTAATTTCAAGAATGGATCATTTTTAGTTAGACCAATGAACACGCTTCCAATACAATCCTAGCCTGCTTTTCTCGTGCGCGCCCAGGGGTATAAATTAGAGGGAAAATTTGTCGTTGCCGTTCTTTTGAGTTTTAAGATAATTATAAAAAATATGTTTGATGTTTTGAGAAAACACAGAGAATATTTTTGAGATTTAGTATAATATTATAATTTTTTCTTTATTATTAATAAACCCTTGTCAGATATTAAAAATGATTAAAATATTTTTATATTTAATTAATTTTTCTTTCATTTTTAGTTTTTTTTTTTTTTTCTCTCTTCTCAAATCTCACTTTTTTCTCTCTATTCAAATGACTGGGGATGGCAATACTGATGGCGAAGATGACAACTTTGAAAGGTAAGCCTTCCTTTTTTCATTCGTCTTCTTCTTGGGTATTGACATAACTCAGTGTGGGTTTGAACTTACATTGGATTCTTCTTCTTCTTCTTCTTTATAATTTTCTTCCTTATGAGATTGGATAGAACTCAATCTTGGTTCAAATTGAGATTAAATTCTTCTTCTTTTTCTTTTGGGTTCTTCTTCATAATTTACATCTCCTTCTAAATAAAAGATTAATGTCATAGTTATGTAATTTTATTTTAGTACTTCATATTTTAATTAATTTCTTTTTACAATATAAACTGTAATCAATATAATTTAACATTTAGAAATTAAAATTATTTTTTAATGTTGTGCAGTAACGTTTTATTTTGCTGTCCAAAAGCAGCAAGGATAGGAGCCCCCCCCCCCCCCCCCCCCCCCTCTGCACACACACAAAGGGGGAAATAAAATAATACAATTAATTACAAAAGTAAAATAGTTCAATTTTGTCAATTAAACCAGAGAGAGAGAGAATTTAAGTTGGAAAAATTCTGTAACTTTTTTTTGTTCTCCACAATAATATTCTCATATAACTAAAATAAGAAAAGTTATTTTTTCTTTCTATTCTTCCACTTACTCATCTAATTTTGCTTTCTCCCGAATTCTATAGTTTGCAGTTTGCTTCTTCCCGCATCCTAGAGTTTGGAAAGTTTAGGGCTTGCTCTCTTTACTATTTTCAATCCGTTTTGAGTTTTCAATTTTTTAAAATATTGAAAACACGTTCTCTTTCTTATTTTTAAAAATACATTTTCGAAAACAAAAAAAAAAAATTATAAAGAAAACCCAAAACAACATTTGTTGTTTTGGGCGTTTTCTGTGAAAACACGCCCAAAAAGTCAAAACACGGAAAACGCACAATTGCACACAGCGCCTCCCTCCCTCCAATCTCGCATCTCCTCTCTCTCCCCTCTCTCAAGCCTCGACCAAAAGCACCGCGCGCTGCCATCTCCGTCGACCTCGCCCGCCATTGTCGAAAGCCGCCATCTCCGTCGCTGGTAGACCCTATCTTTTCTGTCTCCTCTCTCCTCCGACTTCTCTCCAAAACACCCAAAATCGCAAAAGCGAAAACACAACACCTGCATCTGCCATCTCTGTCAATCGCATCAGCCATTGCCACCACGACCACCGCCGTCGACGGTGCCCACCACCGGTCGTGCGAGCAGCAGTCGACCACCCACCGTCACTCCCTTTGCATCGCGTCCAACATCACCGTTTCCTCTCTGTTCGATTTCCAAACGGCCGACCATCAGGCTCGCCACCGCACATCGCCATCGCCCGACAACCCCAACCGTCGCCTACCGCCACCCCAGCCACCGCTGTCGTTCGAATCGTGGCTCCTTTCATTGATCTCCATCTTCCTTTTGCACCTCTTCTTCTCTGATTTATCTTTTATCTATTCATTTTTCATTTTAATATTAAATTTATTTTGATGCCTAATTTTCATTTTACTTCATTTTCGAATACTAAATTTGATTTTTTATTTCTTTTTTTATTTATAATTTATTAATAACTGTTATAATTTACTTTAAATGAATTTTTTTAAATAAAATATCATAAAATAGCATTTTACAAAATTTTAAAGTAAACACGTTTTCTAGTTTTCTGTTTTAAGAAATAATTTTTCAGAATAACAAAAAGAACGCGTTTTCAAAAATTTCAAAATAGATACTCAAAACACAAAACTCAAAATGAATTTAAAACTCAAAACTCAAAATTGAAATACAAAGAGAACACCACCTTATTTTTTTTCTGAACTCTAGAGTTCAAGAGTTTTCGGAGGTCGCTGAGTTTGTTTCTTCCCACACCCTAAAATTCAAGAATTTTGTTTTTTCTCAAATCTTAGGATTTTGGAGTTTTGCTTTCTTTTGAACTCTAAGGTTCGGGAGATTTGATTTTTGTGTATTTATGAATTATTGTTGTTCTATTTCTGTTTTTATTTTTTGTGTTCCTCTATCTATTTCTCTTGGTAATTATTTTTATAAATATGGAAATGATTAGAAAAAATTAGTGACTTACTCAAGAATTGAATATTGAATAAGAATTCAAAATTTAGTTACTACTACTTCTTCTTCTTCTTCATGTTTATAAGATTACTTAAGAATTTAATATCGAATAAGAAAAAAAAAATACATACTCGAATGACTTCTCAATTTGCAAAGGGATTTCATTCTCTAATTTTTTTAATAATGCTTATATTTATAAAAATAATTACCAAGAGAAATAGGAAGAAAAACACAAAATATAGAAACAAAAATAGAATAACCAGCAAAAATATAAACTCTTACTCCCAAATCCTAGAGTTCGGGAGAAATCAAAACTCTTGAACCCTAGAGTTCACCATGGCCATTAATTTTTTATCTTTTATTTGTTTAATTTTATTTTATGTGAAAAATTAGAATCTAAGGTTGCGTTCTCTTTGTTGTTTTCAAGTCATTTTTAATTTTTTAAAATAATAAAAACGTGTTCTCTTTGTTATTTTTAAAAATGTATTTTTTAAAACAAAAAAAAAATTATAAAGAAAATTCAAAACAACAAAAAATTATTTTGAGTGTTTTCATTCAAAACAAACTCTAAACTCAAAACACATTTATTTATGTATTTATTCATATTTTACTATTGTAATGGAAAAAAATATTACAAAATTCATTAATTTAAAAAAAAAATATATATATTTAATAATATATTAATATTAAATATTTATAATTTACTTAGTAATCAAATTTTTTTGTATAAAATATTATTAAAAATTTATTTTCAAAATTTTAAAAGAAACACGTTTTTTAATTTTCTATTTTCAGAAATAATTTTTCAAAATAACAAAGAGAACGTGTTTTCAATTTTTTAAAAACAGACAAGTAAAACAGAAAATTAAAAATGAATTTAAAATTCAAAATTAAAAATTAAAAATCAAAAAGAAGGTAGCCTAAGAGTTTGGTTGTTTTATGCGTAATTGAAAATGATAGATGTCTACATCTTTGAAGCGCGTCTTAGTCTCAAAGTAGCACGTGATCGATTCAATTGAATTGTTAGAATTTGAGAAAAAAGTGATTGTAGAATGATTTTGTACGATGATAGTATGTCAGAGGGTACTTAAAAAAAAGTTAACTATAAAAAAATAATAAAGTGATATTGCAAAGAGCAATCGTAAAAAATTACTGTAGAGAGAGAAAAAAGGCTGCGTATAAAATTGCCCTTTTTTAGGTGGGGTTCTTGGAGTTGGAGGGGGCATAAATAGATGACGCATTTGTAGTCTGTAGATACCAAAATCCCCAAGGCTCCCTGAATCGGTGTCTTGTCAATTTTTGCGATGTATATCTGTTACATATGGTACTACGGTGGTCCCGCGACAGACAGCCAATCAAAATCCTCAAAATTTCCTTTTTTTCTTGTTTCTGCTGACGTGTTTGAAGCTTATTAGTGACCTACAAGGTTACATGCGATACGACTGTGGCGTATAAGCTATTTGATAACAACTTAAAAATCATTAAAACCCTAGAATTCAAAACCCTTATAAAAATCAGTTTTTGTTTTTCACTTCAATTTGAAACTCGCTCTCTCCTCTCCTCTCCTCTCTCTCTCTCTCTCTCTCTCTCTCTCTCTCTCAGAGCAGAGAACAGTGCCAAAACCAGCCTGAATTTTTCAAAAAAACCAAAAGCAAATTTGGTTTGAGCCCTTCCCTTTTGGATTCTCCGCAATGGATTCAAGAGAATCACCGGCGCTTCCCCAGCAGCAGCCACCGCCTGTCCCGCCGGGTATGGCGGCTATGCTGGCACAGCAGCCAAACTCGTTTTCTCCGAATTTCGCCACCACGAGCGCCAACACCATGATCGCTCCCAATTCCGCCGCCAACGCTTCTATGGTCCAAAACCCTCGCTTTCCCTTCAATTCCGTGATCTCCCCGTCCTCCCAGCCGATGAACTCTCTAAACTTGCAGTACGGCGGCGGATCGCAGTCGGTGGGGCTGGGAACTGGCGGGTTTGGCATTGAACCGGCGAAGAAGAAGAGAGGGCGGCCGAGGAAGTACTCTCCGGACGGTAACGTTGCTCTCGGACTAGCCCCTGCCCCTAGCACCGCTGCCCCAGTTAACCCCTTTTCGTCGCCAGTGACGGGTCAGGGCGATTCTAGCGTTGGGACTCCGGCTTCGGATCCGCCGGCGAAAAGGAGCCGAGGGAGGCCACCGGGGTCAGGGAAGAAGCAATTGGATGCTTTAGGTGCGTGATTAGTGGTTTTATTGTTATTATTGCCCATATTCATTGATTAAATGTTTTCTTTGTTTTGCATGGTGCATTCGATATAATAATATACAATGTGATAATAATGGTGAGTATCTAGGCAGTTTTGCATTTACGATTTTACTGAGCATGGTGAAAAAAGAGAAATTTTGCGCAGGAAACAACAATGTATGTCTGAGTGGAATATTGAACTTATGTTGGCAACTTGGCGCAACAGCCTTTATTAAGTTTCTTTACCAATAATGAAGTCAAAAAATTATATGGGGTTTTATTAAACTTAATGTTGCCTCAATTTTAGAAAATAACTCCATAGACGTAGTATGGTAACTACCTCTAATAATGGTTGCTGTGGAGTTATCTAATGTTTAATTGTTAGTTGACTTTGTTGATTTCTTTTTTCTTTTCTTGGCAGGATCCTTTGGGGTTGGCTTTACACCGCATGTTATACTGGTTAAAGCGGGAGAGGTAACAGAGGTTCATATTGATGATGTTCAGTTTCATGGATGGTAGAAAATATGATATGAGCCCCTGGTGGGGTGTCTGTTATAGCTAGTACCAAATCAATCTTCCTACTCGTAAAGAAATTTGGGTCTGTTTGATTATGAATCTTGTGTCTTCGGTTTTTTTTTTGTTTTTTTTGTTTTCAATATTCTTGAAGCTGAAAATTTTGGGAATTTTGAAAATATTTTAGTTCTCATGTACTTTTCATTTTTTTATGGTTATGATTTTTGAAATCAAGAAAAACATCTTTTTATTGGTCATAAAAAAATGCTATAGATTTGGATATCAGTTCTTTGAGCACAGTTTTTGAGATTTGTTCACCACACACAACATCTTAAATTTTATCTGTAAAATTCGATGGTCTAAAAGTAAAATTAAGACAAAGTGCTAATGGAAGGAGGAGGCTGAAATTTCCCCAAAGCTTTCTAAATTTGCCTATGGGACCATAGTAGGAACACAGGGGCTAAACTTATAAAATAAGTGAATTGAAATATTTATGCATGTAAATTTTTTGGTTGAAAGAAAAAGCTTTACCTTTTCCCTTCAATGATATAATTGATATTCATTATTTAATCATTTGGCCAAGTAATACGTAAGTAATCATTTGGATGATTGTTAGTTCTCATTAAGTCTGATAAATAATATATATATATATATACATACATACATATATTTTGCGTGTTTGGCTAGTGATAAAAGAGATCTGGTGGTATTCTATCATCTTTTTAGCATTTGGGAGAAGATTTAGATGGATGGGTTGTTTTGCATACAGTTGCTAGATTTAGTGGACAGTTCTTAGTTCATTCCAAGTAATGCTTATGTGTTTATGAATAGGATCGTTGATGTCAAGCTTAAACAAGCTAAGCCAAGCCAGACAGATCTCATGTCAATTGTTACTGTAAACAATAAATACTTCTGTTCAAAACTTTTGAATTCATCATAAAATTAGTGAGTCATAGTTATAGGTCGGGATTTTTTTTTGGATTAGTAACTTCGAAAGCTTATCATAATTAAATTGAAAAGTACACTAGCATGTACTAAACTCAAAGCCAGAACCTAGAGCAAAAATTTTACAAATCTACACTGGATCACTTAAAGGTTTAGTGTCTATGATATTTTAGAAAATTCAACTGCTCATCAACCTTAAATCCACAAGAATAAGTGCTCTACCACACATTTTGATGTGACTGAATAGAGGGAAGTACTCGTTTTCCTAAAGATGAACATGTTACCAACTCTGTGTGAACTATGCTTGACAGGCAGAAAATAACTCCAGTTTTCTCATCAATGAACACTTGATATCAAAATAATTTCTGAAAAATCATGTCTAGATGATAGAAAGCAAGACAATCCAATGTACCATTCTTTAGATGTAGGGAACAGACGGAACTTTCTCTTATGTAATTTACTTATGGACCATCCAAGTGAAAATAAAAATGTTGCCCTAAAAGGTGCAAGTCATCCTAATGTTGTCCAACAAAAATATCCTGAGGTGAATGTTCTCATATATTGTCAAAGATTAAACATAGAATGTTTTTGTAGTTCTAATCCCATAGTTAGTAGCTTGATAATAAAATCAAGATCTAGAGTAGTTTTGGAATTCAAATCAATATTGATTATGCATTTGAACAAGCTTGACAACAGTGACATATGTCAACAAGCTTATTCTTGAGCCTGTATGAAGTAATCTAAGAGTTATGTGCGAGCTTCATTCAAGTTTTAGACACCCTAACGTCAAACTATATTGAAAAAGTTACAATGAAGTGTCCCGACACTAATCTTTCTGTTTTATTTGAATTTGTCACTTAAATGACATCAAATTGGCTTTGTTCAGAAAAGTAATATAACCTATGGGGCTGTCTCCTCTTGGTGGCACTCACCTTAATTTTTCTTGGTTGTGTTACATAATTCTTTCTAAATTATGCCCTATAAAAATAAATAATCATGGAGGGGAGGGTTTGCATTTGATTTTGTCTACTTTAGATGCCCCATTATAAACGGGAAACTTTATGAAGATTTATTTATTTGTGTCATAGAGTATTTACTTATTTATTTTAGGAGAGGTGTGAGATCTATGGTCTCTCTAGTTGATATTTCATATTTTCTTGATGCTCCAAGATGGGCAATGATGGAGCTATTTCAAGTTGGAGGGGTACAAGGTTAATTAGAGCTTGTGAAACTGCTAGTAACTAGCCCCTCTTGGAGTGATGTGGTGCCATACAGAGAATAAAACAGTTTCCCATTCACAGAGTAGTACTCAATTTCTTGAGTTGGGTGGTGCTTTTGGGCGTAGTGAGTCTTTAGAGAAAGGCATCACTTGTAGGCATAGGGTTTAGATTTCCCGGTGAACATGATAGATGAGTTGGGCCTTCTTCCAAAGATGAGTTTGGGCATTATAGAATGAATTGCATCTGAGAAAGAGCCAATTTCTTTTTCTTTGTCAATAGTCTTTTTTAGTGAGAGCAGCAGAAATGGATCTTTGGATATGCTCTTTATTCATCTTGGCATTTGAGTGACCCAAAGTTGAGGTTCCCCCTTTTTGTTCTCCATTTTTTTAGCCTAATGAGGATACTTCTAGTTGTGTGCTGATGAGCCTTTTGGTTCACAGCAGTGAAATTTTGGTCTTGTGTGTGTGTGTTTTTTTTTTTTTTTGGGGGGGGGGGGGGGGGGGGGAGCACTTGGGAAGTGCTCCTTGTAGAGGCTTCTTGAATTTGGGGTGGATATGATTCTTCAAATAGGGTTGAGACAGGGGATGGGATGATATGTCCTAAATGGTGCATTTTTATGGGTTTGGGTTCTAGATGTCAGGGATGTGGATCTACTAAAAGGGGTAAAGGAGGTTTTATTAGTGGAGGGATGTAGGGCTGTTGCTTTTGGACACCAGAGAGGTTGTTGAGTTAGTGGAGGCACCTTTGGAGTGGCGTAGCTTAGATACCTAATGATTGCTGCTTTTCTGAATCATACTGGTAAGTTCGATCTTTTTTGCTTGAAGGATAAGTTGTTGGAGGCACCTAAGGGGATCATGGATATGATAAGGAAGCTGAAGCTTATTTGGTCTCCGAGCTTTCCCTAGAAGGCTATGAATCAAAAGCTTCTAGGTTATTTGATTTGGTTAAGTAAAGGAGGAGGGCTTGTGATATAATCAGTGTTATTAATGGCGTGCCTAGACGCAAGGTGCACCCAGGCACACCTTTGGTACCTGGGATGGTCCTAGGTGGGTGCAAGCAAGCAAGGCGCGCCTGGTTGTTTTTTAATAGAATTTTAACTGTTTTAACTTTTAAATGTTTATTACTGTAATTTTTAATGGAATCCTAATAAGAAAAGGAAACTTTTCAGATTCCAAGTAAATACTAATTGGAATTGGTGTTAGGATTAAAGTCCTAATCCTAAATAGCAGAGGAAAAATAATAATCAAACCAAGCACGAAGAACACACGAGATTTATAGCGGTTCACTCTCAATGTGAGAGTTACGTCCACTTTACCGTCTCTGTAAGTTTCTTCACTATAATCCAATAGGAGATTACAAGAAAATACACCCTTATATAAGAAAAAATTAGGGCAATGAAAAATACATGTATGAAAACCCAAAATTGCCCTTATTGTAAAATTGCACATAAAATTTTGGAATATGTGCTAAGGTGATAATTAGGCTCCACACACACTAACAATTGGAATTGGTATTTTATTTATTGTTATGTTTTTTTAATAGAATCCAATCCTAAAATGAAAAGTAAAATTTTCAAATTCCAATTCCAATTATAACTAAACACTAAATTGGAATTGATATTTTGTTTATTGCTGTAATTTTTAATAAAATCCAATCCTAATAGCAAAAGGAAACTTTTCATATTCTAATTCCAATTATAATTAAATACTAAATACTAGAGCTTTTGGCATTGAAGAACCTTACAATGCAACTAGATCAAATGCTCAACTCCAAATTTGACAATGAGTAGAAGAAGGGCTGCTACTTCAAATGCTCCAATTGAACCTAATGAAGATGAAGATATGATGTGGAAGAAGAGGATATTGGAGATGAAGCTTTTAATGATGGAAATATGGAAATGTTTGATCTTGATGATGATGATGAATTTTATATTACTTAAAATTCTTAATTAGTTAATCCTAATTAGGATTTAAGACTTACAAATTGTTTTAAGATTTAATCTAAGTTTACAAAGACTTTTCTTACAATTTTTTTTAACTTTTGTGATGCTTATATGTCGGTTGCTGAAATATGATTGGATGTGCTTTGCTGGAATTTATAGGTATGTAACTTGTTTTAATATTTTTCTTTGTTAGTATATGTTGAATTTTTTAATTTTTTCGATAACATGCTTGTGAATATATTATTAGGACTTAGGACCTATTTTATACTTTATTCTTCAACTATAACATATATTTTTCTTTTTAATTAGCATGTGCCTAGTTCCACTAGGTGCGTGCTTCAGGCTCTAATACCCTTGTGCGCCTTGTGTCTTAATAACATTGGATATAATTTTGTGAGTTGAATTATGGTAGAGGGTCTTGAGTCCATGGATGTTTAGTAGGGTGTGTTAGATCTTATTCTCTTTGGAAAATTGCACTTGGTACCCTTGAGGTTTGGCCTAAATGCAGATAGCACCCTTGAGGTTCTGAAAATAGCATTGAGCTCCCTTTAACTTTATAAACCTTCTTTTAGTAAACCCTTTGCTGTTAGTTAACCTTAGTTAATTTTTTTTTAAATGACCAAAATATCCTCTCTCTCTCTCTCTCTCACACACACACACACACTGGCTTTCTGCCTTACCTGCCTCCCTCTCTTTCTCTATTTAATTGGTCAAAGCTTAATCAAATATATTTTCAGTAAAATATAAATATGTATTTATATATATAATATGTCTTAAATTAAATATATGTCTTAAATATATTTTTGTTAAATAAACTTTAAATATTTACTTAAAGATTAAGAAATATATTTTTATATTATTTTATGTAATTTAAAATATTTTTTTATAATTATAATATATTTTAAATTTAGAATTATATTTTCAATATTAAATGAAATATATTTATAGTTAAATAAAATTTATTTATATATCTAGTTTAGAGATAGAGAGGGCAGGGGAGGAGAGAGAGAGAAGGGCATCTAGGGGTAAAATTGTCTAGTTATCTTGAATTTTAATGGCAGGGGTAGTTTCTGCTATTTCCAAAACGTGAGGGGTACCTTTTGCAATTAGACCAAACCTTAGGGGTAGTAAGTGAATTTTTCCCTATTTTTTTATGAATCTTGAAATTTTTTCTTGCAATGTTACAGGACTTGATGATCCTAATAAGATGCTTTGGATAAGTCTCTTTCAAAAGATGGCAAGATGACCCGGTCTATCTCTTGAAAACTAAAAATTGAGGAATTGTTACCTATGAAGGTGGTTTCAAGTTTGTGGAATGGTCATTGAGTTGGTTGGGTTTTGTTTAGGTATTTTAAGAGTTCACGCATGACAAGCTTGCATAGCCAAAGATTAGTAAAGGGAAACAAATTAACGTAATAAGACTTGAAGTCAGACCTTCTATAACCTAAACTTAGATTTGGTATTAAGTTACTACTAGCTTCAAAAGACTAAGATTGTAGATGACATGGTGGTAAATAATTGTACAAGTGGTATCAAATTATCAGTGACCATCTCATCTAAAAAATTAAAATTTAGAGACTAGTGGTAGTCTAGGAGTTCTTGAATTCAAGTTTTGTTATGTGTTTTTGTTTCCCATGACTGATGTTCAGTTTGCTTTTTATTGTGTTGCAGTGCTCTTTTCTTATGCTCTAATCTATCCACATGCAACTACATTGCATGTGAATGGAAGTGTAGAAAACCTTGACTTACATCGTCAAGCCTCTTTCTTAATTGTTTAATTTTTAAATTGAGTTAGTGATTAATGGAAATGTAAGAAAGCTTGACATACATTGTTGAGCCTCTTTTCTTAGCAGTCTATGTTTTTAGATAAGTTTTTTTATTTATTGGAAGTTTTTGGATGAGTCAGTGATTAATAGTTAGAGAAAACACACATTTCGAGACTTAAATATAATTCTTCTTGGTCTTCGAACTGTGATACTATGTTAAGTTATTACTTGTGCTATAAGTTGAACCTGTGTAGCCAACGCCACCTACAGATTAAAGGCTTGATATGATCTTGTTGTTGTGCGTGTTTTCTTCTTCTTCTTTGGTTTGCTCTTGTTGCTTACATATTTTTCTCTAATTCATATTGACATTTTACTAGATTGTTCTTTATTATCATTGTGAGTACAGTTATATTTAATTTTTCCCTTCTCATTTGTAGGATGTAGCGTCAAAGATTTTGGCCTTCTCAAAGCAAGGACCACGCACTATTTGTATTCTCTCTGCAAATGGGGCCATTTGCAATGTCACCCTTCGCCAGCCAGCAACTTCTGGTGGCATTGTGACGTATGAGGTTTGTGCAGACTGGTCTTTTGTTATTGCTATTCGGCTCAATTGTGATGAGTGATAATGAAAAACATATTCAGTTCATTTATATGCATAATCTATTGAATATGAATTATGGTGTGTTGAGATCTTCTGCTGAACCCTGCATTGACATCTCCCTTAAGTAATTTTGTTGCTAAATATGGAGAATGAGGTCTTCTGGTTAACACAGTTGGATTTATGATCCTCCCTATTTCCTTTTCAGTTTTCTTTGCATATACTTCTGAAGTATCTTGAGAGCAGATGCCAAAGGCTCCCACTTATAATATGCAGTAAAAATCTCAACGCAAGCAACTATCCCTCCATACTATTTAACAAATCTAATAAAGTATCTGAAAACATCTGTGGCAAGTTTAGATCCAATTTGTTAAAATATGATAAAGTTTTTACATTTTATTTCTGTAACTGGTATTTTGTGTCGGATAAAATGGTAGTTGATATGGAGCCAATCAGTGTACCTTAATGATCATGGTGAGAGTCTCATGAACCTTTTGACTTCCTAAACAAATGTGAATCTGGGTCATCATTCAGTACACATTCTGCAGGAGTGACTATGCATTGGGCTTCTGCACTCGTTTATTTTTCTGCTAGCATGGTTAAGCTTTTTCCATAGAATTCCATCAAACTCCATCTTCCAAAGAGCTCATCATCCAGTTTACCCAGTTCTGCAGGTTCCATGTGGAACATCTTTGGTCTTCTTCAGTTGATTTAAGCTGCTGTTCTTGTTTACAGCCTCTAGTCACTCCTATTTTGTGGTTTTTATATTGCCAAAGCTTTAAATATGTATAGATAATAAGTGATTTTTTTTGGAGCTTTGGGGTTATAAAATACTCATGTTAGGGTTTTTATTTGACATATCTGATTGAATATGCATCTAGCAAGTCTACTTAATTAGGATATAAGATGCTCTCATCTGTGGGCAATAAACATTGTTACCCTTTAGACACCATTTTACTCTAAAAGTACATAGGTGATAATATGAATTTAACCATGTTTTGATGTAATTAGACAGGAAGTTTTGGTATCTTTTTAAAGAAATGTATGATGATCATATTTGCCCAAGTTAATAGTTTTTGGTTCCATCTCACACAAACTGAAATATTGTAGTAAGTTTCCAGGACTTTTTGCTAGGTATTATTTATCAATTGAATTCTCCTCCCTTTGAGGCAAGTAGTAAGCTTTTTGTTTAGATTGTTCCCTGGCATGTTTCCCATCTTACTTCTTACACAATAAAAAGTTTCCCCAGTTATTATTTATTTGTCACCCATGTTTATGTAGAAATTTTGAGATTTATTAACTTCATCATTTTCTTGCCTTAAATAGTAGTTTTTATGTCGTACAAGTTCGTTTCATAATATTAACTATGGGATCGAATACGACAATATCAGTTATCTTTATTCACCATCATCTCATACTTTTCCATATGAAGATGGTGTTGGAACTTTTACCTCATCATTCTCTTGCTAGAGGGCTGCGTTAGGAAGGGAATCCGGCTAAAATTTTGCCACATTGTTCTTTTACATGGATTTGTATTGTTATCCTAACATGATTAGGGTAAGGTGTAGTTGATGATGGTAAACGATCAGTAGTTTTCAGTTCCTCACATCTTATCTCTCGAGGACATGCTTGCATACTTGTATGAGAAGTTGTCTGGTGTACACATTATTATTTAGGATCATAATGTTTATGTGGTGAGAAACACAACATCAAAATTCCTAAGAGCTTGACTGAGGTTGTTGAAACATTTGTTTTCATCATTATTTGTGTTATTTGTGTCTTGTTTGGAAATATGTTATCTTGTATCTTGCTATAGATCATGCCATTTATATATGGATATAGCTTATGTTAAGAATTCTGTTTTCCCTTTAACCTCTGATGTGACCTGTGGGTCAAGCCATAGGTATTTTACATGGTAGAACTTTGAATGTTGACGCTTTATGGATCATTACTTCTGGCTTAATTATCAACATGGTTAATTTCTATTCTTGATAAAGAGATCCGTGATTGAATGAAATCTGATTCTCTGCAATAGAACTTAACAAATGTAAAATCTTAATCTTAATCTTAATTATTCAGTCTCTCTTTTCTCTCTTGGGTGCATGCTTTGAGGATGAAGGTGGGGGGATTGATTGGGTTGTCACTTGCTTTTAGGTTAAATGTCCTTCAATGTCTTTTGTTCATTATTCCCCCCCCCCCCCGGTAGTGTTACATTGTCTTTGTCATCTAGCAGTTTTCAGTCATCATCATTGACCAGAAGGTTATGAGTTTGTGTTGTGGAAACAGTCTATGCAAAAAAAAAGAAGGGGAAGATTTTGTACAAATATGACCCTTGCAAAGTGGGGTGCTTTGTGCATTGGCAATGCCCTTTATCATTGGCAATCTTAGCAATATTGTTGTATTTAGTTATTTGCCCTACGGATTGGAGGAAAAATATGACTAAACCACCACCGGCAGAGACTGCCATCTCAGTTAACCAGTAGCAGAAATATTACAGATCTGAACTTGATGAACATCCAGACTAACTGAGCCAACTTATGTCATTTAATGTCTCTCTCCAGAATTTTGATGCATATGCAAGGTTATATTTTGCATTCAGATACTAGTTCAATTTGCACAAGTTTTGTCTTTTTGCCTTTTCTTTTCTCTTTCTTTTGTTCAATTTGCATGAGTGCAAGCATCGTTGTACCATCTTCTGATGCCATTTCCCTATCTTAGGACCAGAATGTCTTTAAGACTTTCCTTTTTATATCTTCATTTTTATTTCCATATTCTTTATCTTATTACCATTGAAATGCTGCTGCTTAGAGCTCTGCTTTGAATTTAAATGTGGACCAGAAGAACTGTTAATATACCCAAGATCAGATGAATCCGTTTTGGTTTATGTTTATCTGAATGTTCTATAGAGTTTTGAGGGTTTCTCTGGCTCTATGAAGGGCTACTGCCTTGGATGGTCAGGTTTTTGTTGGTTGAACTGTTTACTAACCATTCTCGCATAAGATTTTGATTTTAGGATATGTTTGTATATGATATTAGTATCTGTTTAGATTTAGACCTTTTAACTGTGCTCTCTAGCATGCCAAAAGTCTGATCAAGAAAAAGCAGATAAAAAACTGTGCAGCAGTTACATTGTATGGGTAGAGGAGAAACCCCATTTTAGAAGGCCTAAAACTCCAACTTTGGGCCTGTTGTCAAACAAAAAATTATTTTTGTTTGAGAAAAGTGCTGTTGTTTTAGGTTCTTTGTGTTACTTTGATAATCTATTGAAGCCTATATGTTCATCTTGTTTCTGGTTTCTATAGGATAAAACTACAGTTACTATGATTTTAGGACCATAAATTACTCTACCTGGTGCTTATTATACCACAATAGTAGGCAATTGTTCTCAATAGTCATAATTTGGTGTATAGTTTGATTACAGTCTGATTAGTTTGTGTTGTGATGTAGCACACTTGAGTCACCACACACCCGCGGGGGGTGGGGTGGGGTGGGGGGGGTATGAATTGGATGTCTTTTAAAACGTTTGAAACTTTTGAATTTTCGAGAGTGAATGGAAATATAAAACAATGAAACAATGATTTGATCAAACAAGTAAATAGTGCAACAATATATAACAACAGAAAGTAAATGAGGCACAAGATTTATGGTGGTTCGGCATTAGCCTACATCCACTCCCCTAACAATCCCGTTGGAGAATTAAACCCGCTAAATCCTCCTACCAAAACCGGTATGTCCTCTAGCCTCAATGCTAGGAAATACAAAGCCTCTTGCCAAAAATCGGTAGGCCCTCTAGCTTACAAGCTAGGCAATCCAATAATGAATTACAATTGAATGAATCTAAGAGATTTATCAACAAGAATTACAATTGAATGAATTACAATGAAGCTCAGAATACAAATTCAAAGACTTATCAACAAGAATTTCAAAGATACAACTTTGCCTTTGAATGAAAAATGAAAGCTTTAAAACACTTGAATGGTAGAATCAAACACTTGAGCACATGCACTTGTTCATTAGCTGTTCTCTTGCAGCTTCAATCTCTATTTATAGCTTTCTGGTCATCCAAGCATTGAATAGCTGTCAATAGACGGTTGAGCTGCATTTAATGCCTGAAAAACTAGCCATTTTAATTTGTTAGAGAAGAAACTGTCGACAAAATCAGTTTACTGTTTCCATCGAAACATTTGAAATTTCAAATTTAAAAAACTTTCGATGTTTTAGAAGAGAAGTCTACTTATTCAAACTAACGGTTGACAGTTTTAAACACGAAGTTGACAGTTTTGAAAAAAGAGTCAGACATTATATAGTCATTGTCGACTGAATTTGAATTAAAAACATTTGGATCAAGAGCATTAAATTTCCCTGTGGACAGATCATGGGAACTGTCAACTGTTTTTGGTCAAAGGCAAAAAATGGTTGACTGTTTCCTTAAGAAAGTCGACAACTTTTGATCTTAAGTCAGCCCATATTTCAAAGGCATAAAACGGTTAACAGATAACTCAAAGAAGTTGACAATTTTGCCTTGATCTTTTTAAAAGAAGTGTATGATTTAAAAGAATTTTCTTGGAATTTTATCATACACCAAGTTAATTGATTTTAAACGAATATATCTTGAATTCCAAGTGTTAATTATTTAAGAAATTGCCATTAACGACTTTACATAAATTTGAAAATATTGAGACAACATCCTTAGGAAAAAGAATGATTTTTCATTTTCAAGCACATATATTTATACAATTTGAAAATCCAAATGATATTAAAACATTTTCCATAAACAAAACATAATGAAGTTTTTCATCATCAAAATAATATAAAAAACATAACAGTTTGTTCATAGAATTTTGGTAGAAAAAAGTTGCTACGTTTGGCTGACATGGATGTGAAGGATAATGATATGATTAACAAGTTGAAGCTCATGCTGGGGCATGCTTGAATATCCCTTTCCCCTTTATTTATTATACTATTGCAATTCCCTTTTCCCTTGGTTAACTCAGTATTCCCCAGGCACTTCATGTTTCAGAAGTTTGCACATGAACTGAATGCCTAATTGTAATTCTAATTTATAGTACCAAGTTATATAGTCTATTTACTACAAACTCTTTTTAGTGCTACAGTAGAATTTTTATCTGCGGATCATCAAAGGTGAATGTCTTTCCTCTCTTTGATTATGCATAATGTTAATAATTTTCTTTGCAGGGACAATTTGAAATTATCTCTTTATCAGGTTCCTTCTTGCTCTCAGAAAGTAATGGTGACCACAGCAGAATGGGTGGTCTGAGCATATCCTTAGCAGGATCAGATGGACGAGTTTTAGGTGGTGGTGTGGCTGGAATGCTAGTGGCAGCAACGCAAGTACAGGTGTGTGTGTGCTTTTGACAAACCAAAACTAGGGTGCTTGTGTTGTTTATGTACACATCTACATTTGTAGTCCTTTCCAAGAAATGTCTAGCTTATAGAGTTATTATGGATCTAATTATATTTCTTTATCCCAATGCTGAATGATGTTTTATGCACTACCAGGTTATTGTCGGTAGCTTCATTGCAGATGGGAAAAAACCAAAATCTGGAAATTCTCCTGTACCTGCATCCAATATGTTCAATTTTAGCGCACCAGTTGCAGCAGCGAGTCCTACCTCTCGAGGTCCTTCAAGTGAGTCATCTGATGAGAATGGTAATGGCAGCCCTTTTAACAGGAGCTCAGGGCCCTACAACAATGCTAGCCAACCTGTTCACAATATGCCGCCCATGTTTTCAAATATGGGTTGGGTGAACTATACAGCGAACATGCTTCCCAACTGATGATGCCTAGCTGACCAAGTTGATGCCGGTGTTTAACGCTAGAGGTTGGTTGCAAATGCTAACCACCAATTCATAGGATCTATTTTCTTTCATCTGTTGACCCTAGTTTTCTTACTTATTTAGTGTTTTCTTTGCGAGTTGCTTCGCATTTCCTTTGTTCTTCCTTTACAGTCTGACTGAAAGATCGGCTAATTTGTCAAAAAATAGAGGGCTTGGTTTCTACAACACCCATGTTTTACCAGAATGTCTTAGCTATATATTATGAATTAGAGCACTTTGGTGTTTCATTACTAGCTACCTACTTGCTTCATACGTCTGGTATAAAGCCATACAAATTGGTTTCAGCCATTAGATGGCTCTCTTGGTGGGATTTTAGGAGATGAATGTTTTCCTTGATAAAACAGGATTATACCTCTAGGAATTTAATGATCACAAAACTCAAAACTCTAGATTCCAGCTCACCAACATTATAAAATATCACCAGACTACAATGCGGCAGTAAAAAGATGAATATTTAGAGTTTGCAAGGTATCTTGTTGCTGTTGCAGGCTTTTGACCCTTCCTTAAAAGCTCTGCAGCTCTGTTCTCATTTTAAGTTTGAAAAAACAGTCCAGATTTTGCATTGATCTGTATTGCCCGTATTTGAACAGAGCGACTACCAAGCCGCGTAAAGGCGCTGTGTTCATTTTCGTTCAATGACCTATTTAATTTTGAGATAGAAGACTTGGCGTGGCTTCCTTGATTGAACAAGAAATGGGGTACATGACCACTTCGCAAATATCAGATTCAACGAGACTATAACTGAATTTATTGTATTAAAAAAGAACTTGTAATGTATTGTTTCCTAAAAAGGGCTATTTACATATTATACTTTTAACTTTTAAAACTAAAAATTATATTTAAATGACGTTTTTTTTCCTTATCGGGAAATAAAAGTGTGATAATGATTTTTAATTTTAAAAATTTTCAATATCATATTGCCATAAACTGGTCTCGCCCCTAATAGACTATAAATGGAATTTTCCTTGGGATTTAGATTTATCTTTGTTAACGGATGGATTGTAAATGGTATTAGATGTTTAAACATTATTTGCATGAGGTACTAACTTAGTCCTTACTTTATAAGTAAGGGGGTGGGGGGCGCTCACTCTGGATCTGTTTAGTTGTATTGTATTGTATTGCAACTTAGTCCTGGTTTTTATAGCAAAAATTTCTCTATTGACAGTTTGAAAGTATTGGTTATGTGGTTTCTAGGAGGCTGGAAGGATTATAGGATTAAGGATAGAGGTGGTTGCTCTAGTGTCAAAAAGTGCAATGATCAGAAATGGTTTAGCATACATTTTTGGAGTTAGAGAAAGGGGTAGGTAAAATGGCTTGAAGAGGAGAAACTTCATACTGTAGGGAGTTAGTATCAGTTTCGATAGAGTTGGTATCAGATTTATATGAGATCCCAAATAAAACTTGAGGATTATCTTCATCTGTTTCATAGAAGAGGGATTCCAGGTCATCCTCTTGGAGAGATGTAATATTAATCATCTAGACATGAGATAGACATTTTTTGCTTTGTTGCTCTAGGGGCAGTTCTTTGCAAAATGTCTAGGGAGTCTACAGATAAAATAATGATCTCCTTTATTATGTCACTTTCAAATCCAGATGGATATGTCAACCTTCTTGAAAATGCTCGAATTCAAACAGAAGGACCTTCCTCCTAGCATTCTTTTAAGATGGAAAGAATGGTTTTCCAAATACTCATTTGAAATCAAGCACATCCAAGGAAAAAAGAATTTGTTAGCAGACTTCCTATCCAGACTACCATCCCTAGCCTTACCTATCCTCCAAGCATACCTCATGCTAACAAATTCTTTTTTCTCAGGATGTGCTTGACTTCAAATGAGTATTTGGAAAACCATTCTTGCCATCTTAAAAGAATACTAGGAGGAAGGTTCTTCTGTTTGAATTGGAGCAGTTTTGGGAAGTCTGACATATTCATCTGGATCTAGAAGTGATGGCCGATTAGATATGCTTGGAACTTTTCAATGCCTCGTTTGACTGCAAGAATTTCTTTGAAGGTGGAGTGGTAATGGAGTTCACTTTCTTTGAAGACACTATTCTTGTATCCACAAATATGAGTTTTCCCATTCTTTTCTTCTAAGAGAACTGCTGCCCAATAATGATCACTTGCATATGTTTGGAGAATTCTAGTTCCATCAGACGGAATCTGGAGTGGTGGCAGATGTGGAACAATTTGTTTGAATTTCTGTATGGCTTTGGTCTGGATGCTAGACCATTTGGCTAGATCCTTTTTGAGTATGGCTTGGAGGGGCCTAATCAGTGGAGGCCCATTCTCTTCCACCATAGGTTAAGATCTTCATTTTTTGGTGACAACCTATTTCCTTGGGTTTGGCTACTAGATGGTTGGTCAAAGGCATGCTCTTCTGTTGATGGATCTCTGTTAAGATATTCTGTTGATGGATCTCTGTTAAGATATACCAATTGGACTTATTGTATCTCTTGGGATGAGAGTACTGGACTAGGTATTGTTCTCATGAAACATCTTCTCTTATCTGCAGTCAGATTTGTGGTGGAATGACTTGGTTTATGACTGAAATGCACCTTTGGAATTCTTGTAGTTCTTGTGGGTAGGATTCCCAACCTGTATAGAGATTAAATGGGCTGTATGGTGATCGGAGTTTGCATCATCATTACCTTGATCTAGTTCTGGTTCTACGGGATGGCTAAAGGTGTATGGCCAAATGTAGGGATTGTTTCACGGGAGGTGAATATTAAAGGGATTGTCCCTGTAGATGTATCATCAGAGTGTGTTTGAGGGGGTTTTGTACACATATATCATCATCATTTGGGGGAGATTTTGGAGCAAAATAGGCTAGCTTTGTTTGATTTTTGGGTATTATGAAAGTAATATTATTAAAATAGTATTTGACAATTGAATGTGATGCGTTTATTAATGTTAAAAATAAATAATAAGTATTTAGTTTATATTTTATTGTTGTGTTGTAGATATGTAAAATGAATAAAAAAAGATATTAAGATATTAAATAATTATTTTAAATGTGAAATAATTACAAAGAGTATTATTAATGACTGTAAGTTCGATCAAAAGTTGCCTTACATTTTATGAAAAATAGGACATGACTTTTGCTTAAAGGTAAAAGTTATACATTACCAAATACTAATTGATATGTTATGGCAAAAAATACATGTTAAAAAATTAATTAATAAATAATAATAAACGGGTAAACCCAAATTAACTGGGTTGACCTAGTGACAGAAGGTCACGGGAGACTACCACTGCGGCTTATAGGTTGGCAGAGAAGGCTGCTCGGGGCCATTGAGAAAGGTAGCCCCTGTGGACCACCATGGCAATCGAGGGGGGCCTCTCGTGGGAGGTACCCCCTTAGCCCTTGCCATGGTGGCCTCGAGGGCCACTGCAAGAGGCAGACCCCTGCCCTACTAGGGTCACTGTAGGATGACGACGGCCCAAGGCTGTCGTGTTCTAGTTACAATCCTTAAGCTAGGCACGGGGAATGGTAGCCTTACCCCTTGGGGCCGGCTTTTCCACCAAAACGTTTTCTCGAATACGGGGGGTTCCCTGCAACTCACAAATTAGGATAACTCTGATATCCAAAAATCTCTTCGAGAGAATAAATGTCATCTGTAAGAGATGAATGCCATTTGTAAGGATCCTAATTCTAAACTATCTAGGATTACTTCATATATAAGTAAACACTCATTCCAGAAAAGGTACGTCTCTGATATTAGTGTGAATTTTGCTATATAGTTTTTACCATCCTTAGTGTTTGACTTAAGTATCAAAGTGTTTACTCAAGGACCTCCTTGCGCCCTCTGATTGTTTTCTTCCTTGTAGACTTAGGCGGTCAGACAATGACGTTCCCAAATAAATAAATTCATCGTTTTATCTTGGCAACAACAATTGGTGTCGTCTGTGGGAAGTATCACCAATCAATCTGCAATTTCTTGAATGAGAAGTATCACCAATCAACAGAGTCAGGAAGGAGTGGAGGCTCTATCCTTGGGCCGTTCACTTGGGGCACGAGACGGTTCCTCATGTCTCACGAGACCACCACTGGATAGTCCACCTCATACCACTTGAGATTCTTTGCCCTAGGGCCCTCTGGGGGCTCCCTCCCATGTCCAATTGGGAATCTACTCCCAAGGCCAATTGAAAATTCACCCCCAGGGCCAGCTGGAGACTCACTCTTAAGATCAGTTAGAAATCCATTCCAACGGCTAACTGGGAATTCACTCCCAAGGCTAGATGGGACTCCCAAGACTAGCTTGAAATCTATTTTCAAGACCAGTTGGGGAACTACTCAAGATCATCTAGATATCATCTAGGGTCGGCGAGAAACTCGTCCTATGGGACTCATAGGCCTAATCGGAGAAACTCTTCTCATGGTGCCATAGGCGGAGTATGAAGCCTTGCGATGCTAACATGAAGAAGGAATGAGGACATTTTAAGAAGTTACTAGGTTATTACAAAATATTGCCCCACGAGTGGCACTTTTGTTAACCCTGAGGAAGTTTGTGTCGAGGCCGATCCCTCTTTAGGGGGGGGGGGGGGGGCACTAGAGGAAAGTTTTGAGACTACACTGGAACCACAAAATTCACAACCCACTCTTCCTTAAAGAACCCGTACTCAAGCCCTTTATCCTATTTGAATTCAGGATAAAGAAAGGAATGGAACATCAAAAAGGCGCAAGGGAACCTAAAGGGATCCTAAAAAAAGGAAGTACCTTGAGATTGTTGAGAGCACATCCACTGACTAAGAACAGGTTCTGCCAAGGGGTCTTGTGAAATCGAGGACTCATTAACATTCAGTGTTCACGAGGCAGTGGATATGAAAAGAATGATTAAAGAAGTCTTGGAGAAGGAGTTGTTGCTCGCGCTAGTGGATTAGCCTAGGAAGAGAGTCACTTTCGCCCCGGCTTCAATTACTACATACGGGCAAGGGAGATCCCCACGATCATATTCAAAACTATGAATCCCTTATGGTGTTACATGGATGGGAAAATGAAATTATGTGATGAGCCTTCCTTTTGACCTTGACGGATCACACTCAAGCATGGTACAATAATTTGCTTGAAGGCCCTATTTTACTTCCAAACAGTTGAGGTTCGAGTTTATTAAAGCATTCACCATCAACATCTAAAGGGAAAAAAAATTCCACTTAACTTCTTAGTATCAAGAAAGGTAATAAAGAAACCTTTTAGCAATACGTAATTAGGTTTCGCAATGCGACACTAGAAGTATGAGACTTGCAAGTTGGGGTAGTAGTGGAAACCATGCTACAAGGAACCCGATCCATGTTGCTACAAAAATCTCTAGCCTTAAATCAACCGACTACCTTAGCAAACTTGTTTATGAGGGCTAATAAATACATTATTTAGTTATAAGTCATGAGAACTATTGGGATAAGCGAGGAAAAGGACCAAAAGAGAAAGGGATGAGATTATGATAATTGTAAGGACAAGAAAAAAGACAAGCTAAGGAGAAATGATGGCCCTCTAAAGCTACAATATAAGAGCTACACCTAGCTTTCTGAGCCCCAGCCTCAAATCTTAGTAGTTATTAAAAGAACCGACCTATTGAAATTTCCCAAGAGTACAGACCGACCCATGGGGAAAGATAAAAATGCCCACTGGATATTCCATAAAACATATGAGCACAACATAGATAGGTGTTGAGACTTGATAATCCAAATTGAATCCTTGATTAGAAACGAAAGACTACAAAGATATATACGAACTAAAGATAGGGACAAGAGGAGGTGTGAAGAAAAAGTAGAGAGAAGGGACCTATGAGTGGATGAAAGGCAAGATGGTAACTAGGGAAGAGAAGAAAGATAAAATTCGGTAGACAACCAACTAACTAACCAAGCTATCTATGTGATATCAGGGGGAGAGACTATGGCAGGTCACACTTCATGGTCAAAGAAGGCCCATGCATGATAAGCTTACCAAGTTAATTATGTGATGCTAGTACAAGCCAATGAGGAACCCATCATTTTCACGTTTGTTGATCAGGAGGAGGTCATAATGCCCTACGATGACCCCTTGGTCATTTCAGTAGTAATTGTTAAACATCCAATTGGAAGAATATTGGTAGACAGTGGCAACTCAATCATTTTGATATAATGGAATTGCTTTGAAAAGATAAATATCACCACAGACCGTCTTAAGCTAGTACATTTCCCCCTTATTTAGTTTAACAAGAGAGTTGGTCTCCATAGCCGAAATAGTACAACTTGCAAGCACCTTGGGAACAGAACCCTTGAGCACCGCCAAGTAGTCCAACTTCATGGTAGTCAATACACCCTTATCAGCATACAATCTTATATTGGGGCATCTATTTCTCAATGATATGAGGGCAGTAATATCCTTAAGATACCTATTAATGAAATTCTTGACGGCCAAGGGAATAGGGCAAGTTCGAGGCGACCAGAGGAAGGCACGAAGTTGTTACATCACCTTTACGAGGAAACAAGACAAGGAAGGAACCCTCACCATTGTGGAACAACCTGTGAAAAAACCCCAATCAGTTAAAAAGTTAGAAGTAGTGCCGTTACGTCAGCATGACACGGAAAAGGTAGTTCACGTGGAGAGCCAACCGCAAAAAAAACTAAGGAAGAGATGATAAAGTGCCTAAGGGAGAATGCTAATATCTTTGCATGGACATCAACAGATATTCTTGGGATCAAGGTTGTTAAAATCATAAAATCGTAAGAGGGGGTTTGACATGTAAAATCGTAAAATTGAGTGTGGTTCAACTTCAAAATCGTAAAATCATAAGGGTTTTCGGTGCAAAAATCGTAAAATCGTACCCGTAAAATCGAGAGTTTAACAACCATGCTTGGGATAAATCCGAAAGTAATTTCTCATCGCCTGAATGTAAATCCAAGTGCTAGGCTTGTCAAGTAGAAGAAGAGAAACATTGCCCGAGAAAGATAAAAAGTCCTGGATGAGGAAATTGACAAGTTATTGGATGCTAGATTTATTCGAGAAGTTTACTACCTCGAATGGCTGACAAACGTAATGTTGAGCTAACTTGTTCATATTAATTAAGTTTTGATGATTAACAAAAATATTTTTATGATATAAATATTTTTTCTTACTCATGTAAAAAGTAAATTTATTTTGAATTAAAAGAGAATTGTTTTTAGACATGTTTTCTTGTTTTAATCATTTATGTCTCAAAAACTTATATTTAAATTTTTAAAATTTGAATTAAAGGAGAATTATTTTTAGACCTGTTTTCTCTGACTCATACAAAAAATAAATTTATTTTGAATTAAAAGAGATTGCTTTTAGACATGTTTTTTTGTTTTAATCATTTATCTCTCAAAAGCTTATATTTGAATTTTCAAATTTTGATTTCTCATATAAAAAGTAAATTTATTTTGAATTAAAGGTGAGACATGTTTTCTTATTGCTTGAGAAATTCTAAACATTTTTTGAATTTCAAACTTCATATTAACCCTTTCTTTAGTGGCTAAAATGCTTATAAATACCCCCAAACTCATTTTGTGAGTATCCAAGTACTTCCATTGCATATCCAAAGGACCCGAAAGCTCTCAAACGCTTTCAAGTAAAGAATCCAAGCAATCTGAGGCTCTCGAAATATTATTACACATCAATCGAAGAGCTACAAGGTAAAAGGAGAACAGTTCTTCAAGTCTTCTACAACAAAACCGAATTTCTTCATTTGAGGTTATGAATTTATTTATTTATTTAAATATTATTGGCTTGTATAATTTTTTCTTAATTGCTTGTTTGTGTTTAAGAGTGGACAAATTATTTGTAACATTTAAATTACTATTGTAGATTATATAGGTTTCCTAGAATCATTAAAATCTAGATGAATCTAGTTTCCAAGGTAAGCTAGGAAGAAAACCGTGGTGTAGTGGTTGCTTAGAACTCGATGTAATCTAGGTGTGTATCTAGTTTCCAAGGTGAGCTAGTGTGAAAATTTTGGTAAAATTATTTTAGTGAAACCTCAAGGGTGGTTATACCTTGGGAGAGTGGACTAGGTGTGTGTGAAGGTACCGAACCACTATAAATTGTGTTGTGCCTCATTGTATTTATTTTTGTTATATCTTATGACTTACATTTATTATTAATCTCAAATATAATTTATTAATTTATCAAATATATATTTTTCAATAAAATCATTAATTAAGAATATTTATTAAAATTGAAAAAAAATTTAATCACTTAATTCATCACCCTCTTGAGTGGCCATACCCTAAGAGACCAACAGTAGTCATGGTCAAGAAAGCAAATAGGAAATGGTGAGTTTGTGTAGATTTCACAGACCTAAATAAAGCATGTTTGAAAGATTCGTACCCACTACCTCGAATTGATAGGTTGGTTGACGAGACATCTGGGTATGAGTTGCTAAGTTTTTTGGACGCTTTTTTCAGATATAACCAAATTATGATGTCTAAGATGTTGAAAAAATTGCCTTTATCACATAAAATGGGACATACTGCTACAAGGTCATGCTATTTGACCTAAAAAATGAAAGTAAAGCATGATCGCTAGGGGGCAAACAACGTAGTTCAAAATTTTTGAACTTACCCCGATCCCGGCGATTAGATCAACGTCGAAATCAAATTATTCACATACAAATAAATAAATCTAACCTTTAGATTATTGAGTCGTTCGCGGATTCGAGCCGTCCAAGCATCCGGCCTCTAACTCGTGATACGCGGCACGCGTTCGTTGGCAAGGAGAGCGGAATAGGAGTGCTAGCTCCTTCTCCTTTGCGCGGCTTGTGTATGGACGGTGAAATAACACCCACGTTTCAAATCGATGCCAAAAAGAAACGGGAAGAGTGAACGGCAATACATTTTTCAACTCTTGAGAAACGACACCAAAAACACTATAATTTTGGGCAACCCATAAAGGGATATTTATAGTGAAATATCCTAGGGTTTCTAAAAACCCTAATGGATTGAGCTAGCCCATTAATTCTAATTTAATTAGAATCTTAAGTGGGCTTATTCTAGTTCAACTAGAAATATAATTAAATGGCCCAATCCTTTTATAGGTTAAATAAAATATTATGGCTCAAATTTAATTTAAGCCCAAATATATTTTATTTAATATTTGGCCCAAATCTAATTTGGTCCAAATATAATATTTAATATTTGGCCCAAATCTAATTTAGTCCAAATATAATATTTATTTTAATATTTGGCCCAAATCCATTTTAGTCCAAATATAATATTTAATTTAATATTTGGCTCAAATCTAATTTAGTCCAAATATTAACTTAAGCCCAAATATATTTTATTTCCTATTTGCCACTCCAACAAATAGAAAATTATTAAATTAGAAACTCCTTCCTAATTTAATTAATTGCCATTTTTAGGAAACTCTTTCTATTATGACGACTCCTCGTCATATCGACGTCATTACGTCTATTTGTTCTTTTTCCGTGAGAACCTACGACAACAAAACTTCTTGCCGAAGTGTCTCACTTAACCATACGTCCACTCTCCTAGTTTAAGCCAGGGACCGTGCCTATTGCGTATGACTCATTAGGCTTCCGAATATGTTGGCAATGTGTCGGTACAAACACATAAGACAAGATTGGCCTCTAGCAAGGCATTATGCCTACCCAATTATTCAGAAGGATTCATAATCTGCAAATAATCTTTCACGAGCATGGTTACCGTGTAATTCGATCCTCTCGTCAATGTATCTTATGTGATCTTAAGTATAGTGATGTGTTGCTTGATAACGATCACATGAGTTTTTTTTGGTCTTCCGGATATCTTCACTTAATTAGAAAGTAAATCAATAACTCCTTATTGATCTCCTTCACCATGGCCATGGATTTAAAGTGAATATCCACCGAAGGTGCCTTAGATACATCATTCTCTATCAAGGGATAGACGAGTCCCATCTTGGTTATACACTCATCTCCATAAGCCTCACGATATACCTAACGATCGCCCACATGTAGCCTTTGTCTAGGACCATCGAAACGATGTCAAAGCATACCGATCTTCTTATGAGATGACCATGACAACCTCAGGTCCAAGGATTAGTTACACCCATCTCGTATGAGAATTCCATCAACATATAACCAAAATAGATTCTCATGACGAGTCATGTCCAGTGACACGTTCTCCAACATTGGTCACCTATGTACTTGTCTAGGCATCCCCATGCCTATGGGTGTGAGACCCCCATTGCTATCACATAGCAAAAACATAGCACATACAAGTCTTACCGCAATTGTCAATGTCCATTCTTGACATCGCTACGACTTGGGACGTTTAATGATGTCTAGAAACTGTGATGCATCATCTCACATCTTTATAGATTAATCACAGTATACATCATATGGACTTTTTATCTAGTTTCATTCGGTTATTACAATAATAACAAGAAACTAATAGAATGCCTTCTTGTGAATTTGAACAACTCCTTATTCAAATAATAACATGATTACAATTATCAGTGTACAACATGCCCAATCTGATTGGGTCTAGAGCACCTACACTAACAATATGCTTGGGCTACATATGAAATGATAGAAGTAAAGTCTTTAAAAGACCTGTTGGGAAACTCTATGGAAGCATATGTGGATGATATGATAGTGAAGAGTAAAGATAACCACATGTTGAAAAATTAACAAGAGTCCTTAACATTGAAACCCCATGGTCATCAAAAACCCCTACCAGAGTAATTAAAGAGGTTTAAAGGTTGATAGAGAGGTTATTTGCTCTCAATAGATTTTTGTCAAAGTCATTAAAAAAGAGCTTGCTTTTCTTTTGGACCTAAAGGGCAAGGAAGAGTTTCAAGTGGACATATGAATGCCATAAGGCCTTTGAAGCACTAAAGGAGTATCTAAAGGAAGTTCCTCTACTAACAAGACCAGAGTTTGGGTAGCCCTTATTTATTTACCTACAGGTGAGCGAAATTGTGGTTAGTGCTCTCTTGCTAAAGAAAAATGAATAGAAGGATCAACCTTTGTATTACATTAGTAAGGTTTTCCAGGGAGCTGAAATGAGGTTCCCTTAATCGAGAGTGTCGCCCTAGCACTAGTAATGACTTTCAGGAAGTTGCGACCTTGCTTCCAAGCCCATCCTATCAAGGTCCTAATTGATTAACCGCTTCGATAGATCCTGTAGAAACTAGAATGTTTTGGGAGACTCACCAAGTGGGCTATCAAGTTGGGAGAATATGATATTGGGCTTGTTTGTTGCAGCTTAAAAGCTGTAACTTTTAGCTTCTAGCTTAAAAAAAGTGAAAATGTAGTGTTTGTTCTAGCTTGTAAAATTCTAGCTTATAGCTTATACTAGCTTTTAGAAGGGGTAGAACCTGGCTTTTTCAAAACTGGGGTACCCCAACTTCTACAATTTCTGATTAAACAGTCACATTTTAATGATATTTTTGTGACAATTTTGCCCCTATTTTTAACAAAGAATTACCCTCCTGTCCACGCAATCAAGTGTCTCTCTTCTCCACTGTCATCTCCATTTTTAGATCTCTTCCTCTCTCTCGCCATCTCCTTCTTTCTCTCGCTATCTCCCTCTCTCTCTCGCCATCCTGTACACTAATTACCCTCCTGTACACTAATTAATTTTTAAATTATCATTCTATAACTACTAAGGGTATTATGGATAATTATACAAAAATAAGCTATTTTACAACTTATGGTATCAAACACTACAACTGCTTAACTACAACTTCTGAGAAGATGCAACAAACAAGTTCACAACTTATTCTAAGTTTTAGAAGCTATAATTTGAGAAGTTGAAAACTATAATTTCTCCAATTAAGCTGCAACAAACGGAGCCATTGACTTTCAACTTCAACAAGCCATCAAGGACCAAGCCCTGTGTGCACAATAGACATCAGAGGTGGATCACAGAGAATGAAAGCTGTTTGTAGACAGGACATCAAGGTTACAAGGAAGTGGAGTTGGAGTGGTATTAATATCTCCTAAGGGGGATGTTCTCGAATACTCGCTACGGTTTGCCTTTACAAACTATAATAACATTGTAGAATATGAGGCTTTTATAACTAGAATAAACTTAGCCAGAAAAATGGAAGTAGAGAGGCTAGTGGCACACAGTGATTCTTAGTTAGTGGTGCATGAATTTCAAGGGTAGTACGAATCTAGAGAGTCGCTGATGGTATAGTATTTACAAAGAGAAAGGTTTGGCATAACTTTTCAAGGAATTCTAATTGATACAGATTGACTGAACATCAAATAGTCACATGATGCTTTGTTAAAGCTAGCAACATCCAAGAAAGCTAGTGGGAAAAAAGTACTTGTGGAAACCATTTGAAAACCAAGTATTGAAGAGCAAGACGTCTTGGCCATAGAAGTTGATGATAACTGGAGGACTGCAATATAGAAATTCCTAAGAACAACAGAAGTTCCCACTAATCCTGTTGTTGTAAGACAGATGAAGATTAGGGGTGCTAGTTCACCATAATCAATGGCACATTGTATAAGAAAGCCTTCACAACGCCTTTGTTGAAATGCCTGGGGCCCCAAGAAGCCGAGTACACCCTAAATGAAATGTAAGAAGGAATATGTGGAGAACACCTCAGTGTGAGGGTGTTAGCTGCTAACGTGCTTTAGGCTAGATTCTTTTGGCCTACATTGCAAAAAGATGTTATTGAAAAGGTTAAAAAATGCAACAAATGTTGGCGACATGCACCCATTTAGTCTGCATTGATCACGGCTATACAACATATTTGTCAATCTATGCCTTTCATGTAGTGGGGCCTGGATATCTTAGGCCCCTTCCCATAAGCAACGAGACCAAATAAGTTCCTCATGGTTGATATTAATTATTTTACCAAGTGGGTTGAGGCAAAAGCATTGGCCCTGATAACTGAGAAGAAATTGTAAGCCATGGTATGGAAAGACATTACATGTAGATTCGGCATACCCCGGATCTTCAACACTGATCACGTCAAATAGTTCGATTGCGAGGCATTTCGGACATTCTACAAAAACCTTGGGATCTAACTAAGAATAACCTCAATAACATATCCACATGCCAATGGACATGAAGAAATTTGCAACAGAACTATTTTGCATGGACTAAAGACACGACTTGACAACATGAAGGGAACCTTGGCGGGCAAGTTACCATCAATCCTATGGGCATACTGAACTACAAGCAAAGTCTCCACCAGAGAGACACTATTTAATCTGGTATATGGAATTGAGGCATTGATTCCCGTGAAAATTGGGGCTGAATCTACTTGATGAGTAGATTTGATGAGCAGGTGAATGATGCGACACTGGCAAAAAATCTGGATTTGATTGATTAGAGAAAAGAGCAAGTAGCCCTCAGACTTGCCGCTTATTAATGGAGAGTGCGAACTAATATAACTCGAGGGTCAGAGTCCAGCCATTATCTAAAAGAGACCCTGTGGTGCAAAAAACTGCCATCACAAATGCACTCTGAGAGGAAGAAAAGCTACGATCTAATTAGGAATGACCATATAAAATCGTAAAGATGATTAGGTTGAACATATACATCTTGTAGACGCTACAGGGAGGCAACGTCAACAAAATGTGCAACACCAACCATTTGAAATTATACCTATCTTTTGAAAAGTAAGAATAGCTTCTTAGGGACCTATTATGTGGCTTCCAATGTAATAAAAGGATTCCTAAATTCGTTCGTGGACATAGACAACATTTGCTAAACCATGTAAATATTTTGGTCTTGTGGATTTCTTTCTTGTGTGTGTGATTTGTTATGTAGGCAACCAACACAAGCCACCACTATAAAATTAAAGGCATTAGGGTGTTAGGGGGTCACTAGTGTCGAAAGACAAAAGACTCATACTAAACACATGCGACTAATAATGAAAGACAATTAAGATGTTTCGGTGTCACAAGTGTCAAAAGATGAAAGACTCAGCCCGAACACGCATGACCAATGATGAAAGATCATTAAGATGTTTAGGGGTCACAAGTGTCAATGGACGAAAAACTCGCCCCGAACACACTTGACTAATGATTGAAGGTCGTTAAGATGTTCGGGGGTCAATAGTGTTTACGAACAAAAGACTTGCCCCCGAACACATGTGGGTAACTATGAAAAACTTTTAAGATGTTTTAGGGTAAATAGTGTTGACAGAAGAAAGACTCACCTCGAACACACAGAGTTAATGATGAAAGATTGTTAAGATAAGAGAGAGGAGGAGGAAATGATTAAATAAGGCAGAGGTAGGGCCTCTGTCTTTTCTCTATCTCATTCTTCGCTGTTCTCTCTCCTCTACCACCTACGCTGCTATCTTCTTTTTATTCTTTTGCCTCATTTAAAATTCTTTTGCTTCCATAAATATTTTACATGTAATTGTTACGAGTAAAATTTTGAAACATGGGCATTAGTAATACACAGATCCTCTGTGTCTAGCACATGAAGAGGTAATTGAAATGATATTTTACTGCATACTACGTATGAACATAATAGGACCACTACAACATGAGGTGGACTCTGTCTCAATATAGAAATTGATTTTGTATTTCATCACTTCATTAGGCAACAGGTATACATTTATTTATATATTCATTTGATGAATATGCGTGTTGCTTAAATACCCAAGCTAGTGAATATGCATTTATTTATGTACTAGTGATTCCCTTCGGGGGCTAGCGACAAGTGACAACCACATGGGAAAAGTGATGGACTTGTGGGGGCTTACGTAAGCGAAATCGTAGGGTTATGGGGGCGCGCAACAAGGCAGTGACTCAATGAAGGCCACATGGGATGGTGGTGGCGCAATGAAGGCCGCAAGGGCTGTTGCAAGTAACCATAAATTGGGAAAGTAAATGAGAAGAATGAGACTTTTAGAGAGAGAATATGTGTGTAATACCCAAGAATCTCTAAAGGACTCAAGAGTAAATTATCTTGGGGTAAAAATAGAATTTATAAATAAATTGAGGTTATAGGGTAATTTATTACTGTTATGAATGATTGAATCGACTACAGGGAGTGCCTTGGAGCCGAGATGTCTAAAGAAAATGATATGGTATTAACGAGCATTTAGAGGCATGATTTATGACATCGAAAAAAATTGGAACATAAATGGTTTTCGGTATAGCTAAAATACAACTATGATTTAGGTTGAAAAACTGAATGATTGTAGGGGACTTCCGCGAAGTAAACAGAACTTTGAGGATGTTATGATTTTTCATAAGGAACAACCCTTAAATAGTTTCGGGAGGAAACAAAAAGGTTTACGGTCAAAATGAACATTCAGGTCTAAGTATAATTTCTTAATTTTGCTCGAGGGAGGTCGAAAGGACGTTATTCTCGAATCTTCGAGGATGAAATACAAATTTTAGAACTTGAGGGTTGTAATGGAACTATTGGGAAGCTCAGGGGCTTCACGGAAATGACTAAAGTGTAAAATGAAAAGAAATTGAGGTCAAAGTATAATTTTAGAAACTTGAGGGGGGAGCAACCTGCCATGGCCAACCAGCCACTGCCGGTTGCCGACCACTTCCTTTCGACCATGGGGAACTTGAGGAAACTGGTCAGGGAAGCTCAAGGACCAAGCCTTGACTGACATTGGCCATAAGGGTGGTCAGATTTAAGAGATTTTTGATCGGATTGTTGGCGTGTTTAGGTTGATCTAGGGGAGGTAGGAGCCTCAGAGGCGTCGGTTTGGCCAGCCATGAGCGTTTGGAAGCTCAAGGTTGCCTATAAATAGAGATGACCGAAAGGAAGAAGAAAATTAATCTCGTGAATCCAAGAGTTTGAGGAAAAATTAAGGGAAGTGAATAAGGAACTTTTGCTCCCCATGTCTAGAGGGTGAGTTCTGAAAAATTTGAGTGAGTTTCGTTAAGATTTGAGGGAGATACAAAGCTTCATTGGAAAATTGGGCTTTGATGAAATCGAGGTTTAACTAGTCAAAAAATAGCTTCGATCGAGGCATTTGAAGCTATAATCCTGTAGAGGAAGAAGAGAGGAAGGCGTAGGTTCAAACGGGAGACGAAACGGAGCTCGGACGAAGGAGAAAAAGTAAAAAAAAAATAGCCGGTTGCGGCTGCCGGTGAACTGCCTAAGGAAGAAGATCAGCGCGTGTGATACATGCGCCAACCAACATTGCTGTGGGAGGCGCGTGGTGGCACGTTCGGTGACGAAAAAAATTCTAGAAAAATAGGGTTGTGTAAAAAGATTTGGTATTTGCCTTTACAGTTTCTTGAATTTCACAATGACTAGCCTCGATATGCGTGCAATCAAAGTATTAGGGTAAGTTCTGAAATTTTCTTTTATAAGTCTTAGAATATTATGTATTGTTATGGAAAAAGATTTGAGAAAATAGTTAAGTATTCATTTGGAATATTAGGGAGAAAAATGGGATAAAAATAGAGGAAATATGAAGAAATTGAGGTATTGATGCATTCCTTATATAAACATGATTTATAGGATCATTGTGGCTCGAGATTAAGTGATCTCTAAGTTCGACACAAAAATAGAGATCGGACATGCAAATTGAGGTAGTACACGTTTTTTGAGATGTTTTGAACTTTGTGAAAAAGGTGAGTGGTTTTCTCTAAAAGTTTACATTTGTTATGTTTTGCCATAGTCATGAAAGTGGCTAAGTTATATGTATTATATGTGCATTTTTGTCATTTTGTTTATATACTATTGCATGAAAAGTCGTGATTTTCATATGGCACGATATTATTTGCATATTGATACTCATGCATAGGATTAGGATGTCGCCCTGATAATGTAGCCATAATTCCCCAAGGGTAATGATGGAACAACGTTCAGGATTATCTCGAAAGTAGGTTGGGATTACTATCGGGGGTTCTGTATCGGACAAGAGGGCCATGGAAGTTACACTAGGGCAAATGTTTGTTCATATTATTGCATCATGTATTCATGCAGCTGTTTTTAAACTCTCACTAGAAGATTCATCTTTTAATTAGGTTATGCCCTTAAAACATTCAGACATTCCAGAAAGAACTTACAGCTTAGGCAAGGAAGTGGTTGAGATGTGACGGCATGGGGTGACTTGTCCGATGGATTCAACATGTTGTTCCGATATTCTTCATGAAGAGACGGATATTCTTTAGTCTTACGTTTTATTGAGGATTAGTCTTGCTAAATTTAAGTACGTTATGTATTATTATTTGAGGTATTTAGTTGCTATCTCTTGATGATGAGTCTCAATGTATTTAAGTATTTGAAGATATAATGGTATGGATTCTCATGTTATGATTAAAGTGAATTCGGTTATGTACCATATCATGTTTCGATTATTGCTTATGCATTTATGATGATTATCTGTCTTAACTTAATGATTCTTATCTTGATATGCTAAGAAGGTAAAACGGGATTGTCGGGAAATGATTTATGTTGAGTTTATATGAAAAGAAATATATCCCCGAAATTTCCTAAGTTATTTAACACTCGGAAAAATAGAGGCGTTATAGAGAGAGTATGTGTGTGTGTGTGAAGCTTGAAATGAAAAAGGAGTAAGCTTCCCTCTTTATATAGTGGGGGAACTACATGTAGAAGGGTTGAAGCTCATCCAAATATTTTGCGCAAAACGCCTCCAAAGGAATCCACGGCTAAAGAAAAACACATGAAATGATCAACAGAGAAGAACTACTCTTACTCTTGGGAAATTCAGAAGAAAGAGTGGGGAGAAATTGCTAGGTCATAGCAAAAAACACATGCTAAAAATATTAATTAATAAATAATAATAAACGGGTCATCTTAGATTAATTGGGTCAACTCAATGATATAGGGTCGTGGGAGCTTAAGTCCCTATGGTAGGTGGTCACCGTGATCCACGAGAAAGTAGAGAAGGTCGTGATAGGCCTCTACGGAAGACACCCCATGGACTAGCCACGACATCTGTGGGGTCTCCATGTGGAAGGCATCTTTCGTGGCCCTGCCATGGAGATCGGGGATAGGGGGAACACTATGGGGGGTAGCCTCCATGGACCACCATGGCAATCAGGGGGGGCCCCTTACTAGCCCCCTAAGGCCTTACCATAGCGGTCACAAAGAGCCACTACGGGATTCAGCCCCTATAGGCCTGTCGAGTAGGGCATAACCCCTGTCTTGCTAGGGCTGTTGTAGGTTGACAACGGCCCAAGGTCACCATGCTTAGGCCGAGTGTAACATTTCGAAATTTGGGAAATAAATAATGATTAGTAATTTTGGTGTTTGAAGTCATTATGGAATATTTGAGGAATTACGAGAAAATGTTTAGTTATGATATTTTGAGAAAATGGGGAATTAAGATTATTAATTAAATTATTGAAAAATATTTATGGAAATAATGATGAAATTAATTAGGTGATTATCAAATACTTATGGGGATTGTTGTATATTTATGGGTTTAAAAGAAAATATAAAAATTATTTGTATTAAAAAGAAATTAAGGCAATTAATTATTTTATTTGGGAGTATTTATGAAAATAGTTAAATAAATTAATTTAGTGGAGTTTCTGTAAATTTGGGGTGTTAGTGGAATAAATGGAAATAAAAGTTCGTGTGTGTGATTATTTTCAAAAATTAAGGGGTTAAAATGTAAAATTTTGGAAGTTGTAGAGAATGGCTTTAAAATTAATAAGAGGCAGTATCTAATCAAGGGAGTGGGTAGAGCTGGCGGCTTCGTGCGCGTGTGTGAAAGGTGAGGTCGCGGGATCAATCTGCGACTGTGCGCGCGCGCTGGAGGGAAATTGGTTGATTTTATTTAGCCTCTAGGCACCCAAAACAGTGCCGTTTTGGCCTTAGGTGGTGGCCTCCTAACGGCTGCCACGTGGTCGCGTCTTGGCCGCTCGTTTTTGGCCAATTTAAGGCCCATTTCGGGCCGATTTTACGCAGCAAACATAGGGGATTTTTGGGAGGAAATTTTGGAGAAGCAGAAGCTCGAGCAGGCATTGGAAATGGTGGAATTTTAGGAAAAAATTCAAGATTTAATGTGATTTGATCGCAGTTTAATTAGCCATGTAAGTAGAGAAATATGTGTCAAACATTTTGTACGGTTAGAATTTTATTTGGGTTCGATTTTGTTAATTTTGGGAGTTTATTCCATTTCACAGCATGTATTAATTTGGTAGCATTTAAGCGTGAAAACTCTGTAATCTGCTAAAACGAGGCAAACTCTTTTCTACCTTTGCGATCTCTTTTCATTTTGTGAACCCCTCGCCTTCCCTTAATTCATTTCGGTTTTACGTATTAATTATACGAAACGAGGATTTTATTAGCGTGATTTAATTTAAATTAAATGTGAGACTCGTTGGGGTTTTATTTGCGGTGTGCCTACGTGGGTAAAAATTATTAGAAGCGGTATATGTTTAAGAATTTTATATGGCTAAATTATTTATATTACGCGGTTAGATTTACTTAATGGAAGCTACGATTTTATTTATTGCCAGGTGGCTGCACTCTCATCCTGCAATTAAAACACAATAAAAACACATAATAAAACTTTTATATATTTTTCTTTATTTTGGTGAGAGGTTTATACTCATCAGTGTATGAGTGCAGTTGTAGTCCAAATTTAAATTTGTATTTTTTAGATGAGTGCAGGTCGTCCACTGAGAGATTTATTTATGACAAAAGAAAAAGAATGTCACACACACACACATTTGGACGAATTGGCAACAAGATTTTTTTTTATGGATTTTTAGATAACAGATACTGGGAAATAAAGTAAGGCAGAAGTCGAAATAAACGCTAAAGGTAAGAATATGAAACTGGATAGCACTTGAGTTAAGACAATTTCAGTACCAACCCGTTGATTCCCAATTTTTAGCAGAAAAGATTAGCAACATTAATTTAATTTCAGATATGAGGGTTTGTTATTAAATGCAATTAGAGATGATGATAGTTCTAGTTTAAGTAATCCCCATACATGATATGCGAGATTTTAATTTAAGTAATTACCATAAATCCAATTGCAATTAATACACAAAACAACTAAATTAATCATCCGGATTTGGGTATGATAGCGTTTTCAGTTCTAGTAACTCTCATGCGTAGTATGAAAGCTCTAAGTTAGGCTTACGCTCCAATCCAAACCTAGTGATTTCTCAATAATTAATACACACTCATACTGAAATTTAAATTAATGTCACTTATATAAAGTGTAGATTTTTTTGAAAATCATTGGTGTTGGACACTATCATTGCCTTAACCCAATATTGGATTTAACTACTTATCTCCATTTAAAAGTTAATTGACAAGAATTTAAATGGTGTAATTTAAATAACAGAATTTAAATGACATGAATTAAAATAGCTGAAATTAACCGGCCATTTAGGCAGTGGATAATAAAATGACAAGAATTAAAATTACAGAAATTTAAAGGCAGAAATTAACCGGTCATTTATGCGGTGGATAATAAAGTAACAATAAATGACATAAGAATTCAAGAGAATAAAGAAAGAAAGTAAGATTACAAGAAAAAATAATAGAGAAAAGAAGAAAGAACATGAGCAATTCTCAAAGAGAAAATATAAGAAAACAACTAAGTTTTGATTCAAGAATAATAATTACTCTTACAAGTGCAACCAAGTGAGCTATTTATAGCTCACAAGATACAATACAAATCACACAATTTCAATTATTCAACTAGAGATAATTATATCTAATGAGCACTTACACACCTAAAGTTAAATGGATTTTAGCTAAAAAACACACCAAATAAAGCACTCATAAAACATATATTTAAAAATAAAAAATAGATGTTTTACAAGTTGGATTTTGGGTCTCCTTTATGTTGGATTTGGGCCTTCATTGGAATTAAAATGATTGGGCCTTCCTTGGAATTAAAATGATTGGGTTTTCTTTGGAATTAAAATGCTTGAGCCTTCTTTGGTTGGACTTCATTGAATAGTTGACCCAATTGCACTAGATTTTGAGTAGTAATGTTGGTCATCCGATTGACTCTTTAACATCTTCAATTACTCGACAAATGTCAATTTCTTCATATCATCATAACAATAGTACATAATGTGCATAATTATTCAAATTAAACATTAATATAAGATAAAAAATAGGGATATAATTTATTAAAATTAAAAAAAGTTAACTTCTCATCACTAGGAAGCATTTTACTTCACAGCGGGAGTACAAAAAAGGTAAGAAACGGTCGTGTAAAGGCAAGCTCCTAACCCTCTTCTCATGTTCTTTAATTCCCGTGAGAGACTCTGTGGTTTCTCGTATTTTATCCCATCCCTTATACTAAATCGGCACCTAGTATTATTTATTGAGTTATTATTCATTTAGTATAATTTAAATTAAATCCGAAACTTCTAGAATTTTATTTATTGTGAGCATACGGGGGTTTGTATCGCCCCCACTCCTTTTGGAATGATGCCGAACTCACTTGGGGATTAGGTTCTTAGAGGTACGAGTTTATTTATGGATTTCTCGGGTTTATTTATGGTTCAACTAGGGCTATCGAGCAGTGAGGCAATGGTTGGCTGTCTGGTGACATTGGGGTAGATTATCGTACGGCCCTAATGTGGACCGTCGAGCGGACACTCTTAGTCATTAACCATTGACTAGTACCGAACACTGCTGATTAGCTCTATCAGTATCTGATTTATTGCATGATTTGATATGTTGTATTACTATTCATGGTTTGATATGCACATGAGTACGGGATGCATGTTGGGGTATTAATTTATTGAGTATACTTGGTCACGAACATACTAGCTTGGTTAGTTTGCATTTGGCATGGGAATATGCATCGCGTGTGGTTTACTATGTGGGCGGAGCATGGCCTGATGCCTGAATGTATGGGTGCTAGTGTATCACGTTGATGCTCATTACGCCATTGCATTTTTATGTGCATTACATGGTTACTGACAGCGCTCAGGTCTCGGACGGGAGGACTGTTTCGAGAGAGCCTATGGCTTGGTTATTCTATGGCTCGGGTGTCGGGAGGATCGACGTGAGCATTCTGGTGGCCGAAGCACTGACCCGGGACAACGCGCACAGGTTTGTTGGAGATATATGTTACCTTTCAAGGCAGCTGCAGGTTGGTATGAGACTTGGGTGCCGCGTGTCTTGTGTGGGCCCCAATGACCGATATGTGCTTTTATTATGCTATACTATTGTGTTGTAGTGTCTCATGGCTTGTGTGTGCTTGGGGGTTGGTGTTCTGGAGAGAATTTATTGGATATGTTCAGCCTTCAGTCTTTCTTTCTTTATGCTTGCTGAGTCTCTCGACTCACTTTACTTTCCATCATTCCAGGTAGTGATAGCGTGGGTCATAGGCAAGGGAGTCAGTATCTAGCGGCAGAGTCGGTATGGTGTACAGGCAGTTCCGTCAGTCCCTGTCATTCCCCTGTCAGCCCTAGTCAACTCTGATGTTTGTGAGTGATTGACTTTCTATTATTTTTACTGTGCCAAGTCATTCCTCGTGTCTTATGTATGTTGGCACAAGAGTCTTTATTTATTTATTTATCATGTAACTGCTGTGCTAGCGGAGTACTCGTAGTGCATGCAGGTGTACAGATTAGCTTTCGCCGTTTTAAGTCTTGTGTATGCATGTTAGGGTATTTTTTGTCTTGTATTTCATTCTTTCTCTTTTCGTAAGTGTTCCTGTTCGGGTAGTCCGAGTGGTTGGGATATCCGGGCGGGGGTGCTTACACCGAGGTCTTAGAGTTAGGCATGAGGAGGGGCAACCTCAGTCCTCAGGGGCAGATTCGCCGCCAAAATGTTTTCCTAAATACAAGTAATCCTATACAATGTACAAACCAAGATAACTTTGACGTCTGAAATCTCTCCGAGAGGATAAACGTCATATGTAAGAATTATACTCTAGAACTACTTAGGATTACTCTATATGTCTTTATAAATAAACAGTCACTCATTTTAGAAAAATGCACTACTTTGATATTAGTGTGAATTATGCTATATAATTTTTAGCACTTTTAGTGTTTGACTTAAGTATCAATGTATTTGCGGGCACCCTTTGACTGTTTTCTTTCTTGTAGATTCAACCAGCAAGACAACCACATTTTCAAATTCATTATTGTACTTTGACAATAACGTTAATATTTCAAAAATTTGTGTTGACTAAACATGCTCTTAATAAAGGTAAGAGCGCCATTTGATGCCTTCCCTATTTTATAACATAATATATGCAAAATTTTCAAAATTGTAAATTTCAATAATAATTTTAAACAAAAATGAGTTATTTCCATCACAACATGAAATTAAACTCTCCCATTATTTTTAATTCTCTTATTCTCATTCTCAAATATTCTAAAATAAAACCAATAACATGAAGAATTAGGAATAGTAGTACTTCCACAAAGCAAAAGGGTTCTACGTTTGATGCAGATAATGCAAGTATTCAACGTCACTCTCCTTTGACAAATTTCAGGGTATTCAGGGCAACACTATGTGTCGGCAGGGGTGTGCAAGCAATCATGAATTTAAGTGGATTGGAAAATATTTTTTAAAATTAAATTACTATTGATAATTTATTTATGTTTTAAATTATAACTAAATTATTATATATTTAGACCATTCAAATTATAGTTTATAATTTAAAATTTTGAGTGAATTTGAACTATAACAATTATTAATAACTAATAAAAAAAGAGAAAACACAACAACAATAATAACAATGACTTTTTTTTATTTTTTTAAATAAAAAAACTTAATAAAACTTGAGAATTGTTGATTAAACGAACTCACCCATATTAGTAATTAACTTGCCTACGAGAGAGATAAGAAAAAAATGATGACATTTTTATTTCTTTCAAAAACTTTACTCCCAGCCATTAAATAAAAAAAGATCAATTTATTACTTTATTTCACAATAAATTAAATTTCCTAATTTGATAACTAAAGATGGGTTTTTGAAATTAGATCAGACTGCTTATCTAGAATTTATATTTGAATAATCCAATCTGAAGATGGGTTTATGTAATTAATTCAAAACTCAATGATTTTCTCTGTAAATAGAGTCAACAAACCTTAATTGTTTGTTTCTGTGGCACGGTGCATATTTAATTAATTACAGTGCAATTTAGAGAATGGTAAATTTCAATGAAATGGTAAATCTTAAATTGTAAGATTGAGAGAGATAATTTATGTCATTTGTAACCCATTATTTAATTTTTGCAAAAAGAGATAAAGAAATCAGTAATCACCTTTTTTGGAATGCCTTCTCTTACGGGTTGGTCGCACGGTCTCATAATTTTGTATAAAAAAAGTAAATCTAAGTTTGATCCATAATAATTATGCGAGAATGAATTCGAATCTGATCATTCAGATTATCCACCATTTCTTACTGACTAATGGGCAACTCAGGGTACCAGTAATCACCTTCCTTCTGGGCAACTCAGGGTACCAGTAATCACCTTCCTTCTTGTTTAATTACATCGTACAATCCGAGCGATCTTACGCGTATGCCACGTCGCTTTCTTCTACGCTTAGATGCATACCCATATATGTATAAATATATACGCGCTTATTAGCCGTTGGAAGCCAGTTCATTCACAAGAATCACAACCCATCAACCACAACACGCTCTCCTCTGAAACATCCTTCCTTTTCTCTCCCAACCCTATCAAATCCAATCCAGTCCAATCGAGCTTCAGATACTCAGGTTTTCCATCAATAATGGACTGCTTAGTTCTGCCCGCGGCAATCCTGAAACGCCGGCTGTCGGGCTATCGGCATCTGTCCGAGGAATCTTCCGGTGATTCGGTGACGGTGGTGACCGGCAAGGAGCGAAGAGAGTTTGTGGTCGACCCATTTGTTCTGGAAGAAAACCCTTTTCGGATCATGATCGATTTGCTCACGAAGAAAGGGAAGAAGGGAATTAGAGTTGAGATGAACAGTAGGGGAAAGAGGGTGATTTTCGTGGATGTGGATACCATCTTGTTCGAGCACATGCTTTGGTTGATGAACAATGATTTTTCTTCGTTTCTGCAGCTCAATCATCTCAAAGAGATTATTGAATTTTATGCTCAAGATGGCTAGATTTAGTTTTAAGAAACAGATCAGAGAGATGTACGTACTGTATTTGCATTTTAATTTGGTTGTAATATAATATTAATGTAAAAAAAAAAAACTACAATTCCATTTCTAGCTATGGTTAGTTTCCTAATCTATTGGGTCGTGTCTCCTTTGTTTCCAGATAGTTAATTTGCTTATCTTAATTTCTCGTAGCATCTATTGGGAACACTTTCTATGTCATCTCCTATTTAGACCCCTCAATTGAAGAAATGATTCCAGGTTTCATTGTATTTTTCCTTTCCAGTCTCACCAGGGCATAGCAGAAAACTAGGTTTAGGATGCTATGTGGACAGATTTGAAGATTTGAGAGACAGAATTGAGCAGGAAAATTACTTTTTTTAATGCAACTACCAATGGAGTTTGATGACTTGTTCTTCATTTATTATGTGATGGAATACAGAAGCAAAACTTGCTTTTTAATTTTTTTTTATTCCCTCTAAGTACATACTTATTAAGTTACTGCTTAAATATCAATCACACGTTAAGTTTTAATGACCAAGTCATTAGTTCATTTATTTTTAATCTTAAAATAATATCATAGCTTATAATTAATTAAACCAAGCCCTTATTAAGAACAGAGATTTTTTTTCTTTTCATAGCGTTGCACTACCATCCTAATTGTGTTTTTGTTTTTTCCTTTTTTAAATGTTCCAAAATTTGCTACCCGATGTGGGTGGCATTTTGAAATGTGTCGGCACGAGCCCGAGCACAATTCGTACTATTTTGGGGTTAAGTTCTGAAAAAGACTTACTTTAGGCCCGTTCTTGGTCCATTTAAACAAAAATGGAGCCTCCAGGATAGCTTTGACGCTCCTCTCCATTAAGTCTAATGACTTCAGTTGTAAATTGGGTGCAGATGTCGGCCCAACCCAACAACAACCTTACTGATGAAATGCAAATTGGGTCGGCTCAAGTTTGTCCACTCTAACACTTAGAAGGCTTATTAATACCACGAGGCCTACAAAAGGTTACTCTTAAAGTTTTTAAATAGCAATTAAACGATGTAATAGCAGTAATTTCGTAAATATAAATCGTCATGATGATTTTTTTGTTTTGTTTTTGTTTTTGTTTTAGTAAATGAATATTGTAAAATGATTTGCTTAGAATTAGTCTTGAGACTCGGGAGAGGAAAGAATCAAATAAGGATACGAATATCAGCAGTCTTCTAGAAGTCCGTTAATTACATATTGTAATGGCAACCGCCACGTGTATAAGGCGATTATTGGTTCCGTTTAAATCCTTGTAACTCCTGCCCTCTATAGTTTATAAATAAAGGGTCGAGAGGGGGGGTCATTTCAACTACCGATTTTCATTCTATATTGAGAGAAATAGTATGTGCTATGTATGCTAGAGAGACATTTGTGTTATAGCTTTGTAACCTTTGGTTAGGACAGCTTGTGTATAGGGCTGTGGATGTAATCTGTTCTTCTGATTTCAAGATAGTGAAGCCAAGACCCTTATCAGTCTGGACGTAGGATCTCTCAAAAAGAGATCCAAACTAGGATGAATCTTCATATGTCACGTATGTGTTTGAGTTCTGTGTTTTCTTGTATCTTAAAATTCTATCTGTAATACCCCATGTTCGTATAAAGTTGTCACATAATTTCGATGAGTTTACGATACCGAAAAAATTGATTTTATAGCAATTTCAGGTATCGAATCGACTGCAGGGAATGCCTCGGAGTGAAATTGTCTAAAGAAAATAATATGGTTTTGATGAGCGTTCCGAGATAGGATTTATGGTATCGAAAGAAATCGAATTCGGAACAATTTTCGATACAGCTAAAATACAGCTGCCATTTAGGCTGTAAAACCGAATTGTTGTAGGAGACTCCTGAAAAATCAATGGAACCCTAGGGGGGCTCCGATTTTGTATAATGAGCAACCCTTCAGTGGTTTCGAGATGAAACAAATGTCCTCAGAGGACGCAAAGGCGAAATCATCTATATCGAGTAAAATTTAAGTTATTAATTGTGGATTTTCGGTACTAAAATGCAATTTAATTCAATGTTCGAGGGTATAATTGAAATTACGAAGTTGCCCAAGTGATATTATGATAAAGTTGATGTTTAATATGTAATTTTTATATTATGATAATATAATATATAATTATATATATATATAGATACAGAGCATATGAATGTGCGTGTGTGTGCGTGGCCAGCTTCTGAGAAGCTTTAATGGTCGCGATTTTGGGCTGCAAATTGGAAGATAATGGCAGCAGGATTTGAGGAAGATAGTTGCAGCGGGATTTAAGGAAGATTAGCAGCAAGATTTAAGGGATTATGTAATTAATGATGTATAATATATATATATATATATACACAATCGCGAGCGCCTATAAATTGGCAGTGACTTTAGTTGGATGAGAAGCAACAAAGCAAAGTAAGGGAGAGTAGAGACTGAGAGAGAGAGCTTGGGCTAAGCTTGGTAGAGAGGAAGAAGATCGAGAAGGAAAGCTGGGCGGCCATGGCCGCAAGCAACCAGATTGCAGCAGCCACCGCGACGAACAGAGGAGGCCGACGAAGCAGCAGCGCGGTGCAGCGGGCAGCTTTAAGCTGCTGATCGGCTAAGGGGGTGGCTCGCGGTGGCGTGAGGAGGTTCAAGGGGACGTGCAGCGGCGGCTGGAGAAGCTCAAGCCAGCCGTACAACAGCGACGACGATGGCAGCCCACTGCAAGCAGTAGCGGGCGCTGCACCTCGCGTAGGAGGCTGCTGCGGCGGTGGCTCGCGGCGAAGGGCATGGCGCGGGCGGGAGCGGCGGCGCTGGAAGGGGCTTGGGGCGACGGCAGTGGCGGCGGCTGGTACGCGCTGTGCGTGCATGGCAAGGGCTGTTTGTGTAAGAAGGAAAGAAGAAAAGGAGAAGAAGAAATGAAGAAGAAAGAAAAAAAAGAAAAGAAAGAAGAAAAAATGGAAAGAAGCTGGAAGAAGAAGCAGAGAAGATGATGAATAATGGAAGGAAAAAGAAAAAAAAAAGAAAGAAAAGAAAAAGAAAAGAAAGAAAAGAAAAGAAAATAGGAAAATGATGGGAAAAATCCTAGAAAAATTCTGAAATTATATTTCGATAATATCCCGGAGATTTTGGAGAGAAAAATTGTCCAGGCACGCGTTTCGAGGATATGACACGCATATCGAGAAAACTGGAGAGGCTAAGTCAAGGTAAGTAAAATTTCTTAGAAAATTTCAAAAATTCAAGAATATTATTTTATGAATTTTCGTAGTGAAATATTTGAGAAAATATTTTAGAAATATTTAGTTTGGATTTATTGAGGAAAAAATAGGAAGAAATAGAGAAAAAAATTAAAGAAAATGCAAGAAATTATGGAAAAATAGGTTTTAATATTTATTTAAATAATTATAGTGATTAGGATGCTTTGACGCTTAAGTTGAAGTGACTTGTAGAATTTTGAAGTTGGCACGCAAATCGAGACAAGGCACGAATATCGAGGTAGCTCGATAAGCTTGAGAAGGTAAGTGGTACTCTCCAATTAAAGTTAGTGTTATGGAAAATGGTTGGGTTGTAAGTGATTTATGTTCCTCAAAAATGTTTTCATCATATTGACATGCCCTGATATGTATCTATCACGTAAACTGCATACATGACATGATTATGAAATGCATAAATACACGTTGATATCATTGATCACTCGCATTTGAGGCCGTAGGGAGTACGAACTGGCATCGCTACTTTACCAAGGGTGCACCTATACACCTCAGCTTTGAAAGAGGGGGCCGCAAAAATGGTAGGTAGCATGAGGGGTGTAGTTGACACCTACGAGGTAAGACATTGCATACACACATGATATAACATTATGTACCCTTATTTAGATGATTCATCATCTAACTTGGGCTTTGCCTCTGGAATATTCAAACGTTCCAGATGGAGATTGTAGCAGATACGAGAATGAATGAGGCATAAAATGTCACTTAGCAGAGTGTATGATAAATGAAATGTATGTAACGTAGCCCTTGTAATTAAGTTCTGCTACTTTAGATTCTAAATGTTTTGAGGAATGTTGATGTATATCCTCGTGGTTAATGAAGATGTAAGAATTGATTTATGATCAATGTTAAGATATTAGGTTTCGATCTTTGCTTCCGCATTTGATGTGTATAATGATTCTCTTTCGAGATTAATGTATGGGAATTCTGGGACATATTTGAGGAATGATGTGGTTTAACTTTAGTGTTTGAAAGAAAAAAAAATTATTATCTCGAAATTGTCCCAAGTCATAACGTGCCTGGGAAACGGGGCGTTACACTATCCTAGTTCGTGTGTAATTCTTAAGGGATATTAGAGTATGTGAAAGCGAGAATTGTATCAATGATTTGGTATCGAAGCTATTGTCTTCCATATTCAAGATTTTAAGGAAGACTCAAAGGGAGAGACAACTTGATAGGCAATCATGGCTTTTACTTCATCTGCCTCTAGACATGACATAGAAAAGTTTGACTGGCAAAATGACTTTGCCTTCTGAAAGATGAAGATGCGTGCACTCCCCAACAATCTTAGCCTTGAGGAGGCATTAGAGAGAGAAGCCAAAATGTCGAAGACCTACACGACAAAACAGAAGAGGGAGATACTCAAGAAGGCGTACAACACATTAATCTTAAGTTTCGGTGACAAGGTGTTAAGGAAGGTGTCCAAGATGAAGATAGCCATTGAAATTTGGCTCAAACTGGAGAGCCTCTATATGACTAAATCATTGTCCAACCATCTATACCTCAAGGCAAGATTCTTTATCTCTAAAATGCATGATAGTTAAAAGCTTCAAGATCACATTGACAAGCTTAATAAACGTTGTTTGGATCTTGAAAACATAGAGATTAAATATGAAGATGAAGATAATGCATTAGTCTTGCTTCACTCCCTACCTAAGACCTATGAGACATTTGTAGATATTTTAAAACATAGTAGAGATACTTTATCCCTAGATGATGTAATAGGGGCCCTTAATTCAAAACAATTGCAAAATAAGATTGAAGGAAAATCCTCCATTGGAGATGCCCTTATTGCCAAAATTACGAATAATAAAAGAGACCCTAGGGGAAGGGGTAGATCAAGGTTTAGATCAGGACTTGGGAAAAAGCCTATAAAATGCTATTATTGTCATGAGGAAGGCCATATTAAAAGAAATTGTCCCAAGAAAAAACAAAGATTTTCAAGAGAGGTAATGCTGATGGTGGGATCAATGTGCGTGAATTTGGGTATGACAGTGTTGATGCATTGGTTGTTTCAAAAAAGGCCGAGAGTGATGTCTGGGTTATGGACTTAGGTTGATCGTACCATATGACTCCTAAGAGACACTAGTTTTAGAATTATCAAGAAATAAATGGGGGAAAGGTCTTGTTAGGCAATGACCATGAATGTAAGGTATTACGAATTGGTGACATAAGGCTTAAAATCGTTGATGGATCATTTAGAACCCTAACAGCAGTAAGGTATGTCCTAGAACTCGAGAAATTTAATTTCTCTTGGTGAATTGGACTGAAATGGTGTTAAAATTAGGGGGTGATGGTGGAGTCTTGAAAGTCATTAAGAGTTCCCTAATATGCATGGAAGTTGTGCTGCAGAATGGCATTTACATTCTGCAAGCATCAACTGAGTGGGGAAGCTGTAGTAGCAAGCAATAGTGCCCATATGCAGGCTAGGTTGTGGCATCTAAGCATGCCACATATCAGCGAGCAAGGGCTCAAGGAACTGGCTAAGCAAGGTATTTTAGGTTAAGGGCAGGTTGCTGGACTAAGCAGGGTATTCTAGGTTAAGGGCAGGTTGCTGGACTCAACAAATATGAGTCTTGCATCTATGGAAAGGTTGCCAAGGTTAAGATTACTAAGAAAACAATTCATTCTTCCAAATCACCATTAGATTATATTCACTCAGATATGTGGAGACCATCACAAACCCTAACTCATTAAAGCTCTAGATATTTCCTATTTATCATTGATGACTACTCTAGGATGGTATGGGTATGTCTTGAAATCAAAGGATCATATATTTGAAGCCTTTAGGACATGAAAAAAGATGGTAGAAAACCAAAAAGTTAGTTTTATCAAAACCATTAGAACCACTAATGGGTCAGAGTTGTGCAATAAAGAATTTACAAAAATGTGTAATGAGAGTGGGATAATTAGGCGCTTGACTGTCCCAAAAAATCTTACACAAAACGAAGTGGCTGAAAGAATAAATAGAACACTATTAGAAAAAGTGAGTTGTATGCTATTCCATGTAAAATTACCTAAATCTTTTTGGGGAGAGGTTGTATCAATTGCAGCACATGTGATAAATAGATCACTATTTGCTGCAATTGAGTTTAAGACATCCTATGAAAAGTGGACAAGTCATAAGCCAAGTCGGAACCTATGCTCATGTGAAGCAAGGCAAGTTGGAACCTCGGGCTAAGAAATGCTTGTTTATAGGATATCCCACTGGAGTAAAATGTAACAAATTGTGGAACCTTGAGACATAAGGGCCTAGAACTATTGTCACAGGAGATGTGACATTTGATGAAAGGGCTACCTGAAAGCTGTAAATATAGAGGTCCAACTAGACTTAAGGGGAAATTCTAAGTTTATAGATATGGAAGTCCAAGGCATAGTGTTTGAAAATGTCTAGGAAGATCCTTATGATTAGGATTTTGCTCAATATGTGGAGAGTGAGGAAGATAGAGATGTAGACTCTAGTCTAGGAGACCGGCCGGATATTTGTAGGTATAGTGTGGCTAGGGATAGACAGAGAAGGAGTCGAAGGCCACTTCTTTGATATGGCTTTTCAGACCTAGTATCTTATGCACTAACAAGTGCATCAGAAGTGATAAGGGAAGAGCCTTTTACATTTGAAGAGGTTGTGTCATCGAAGGCATCAAATAGATGGATAAAGGCTATGAAGTCAGAAATTGCATCTTTGAGGAAGAACCAAACATGAGTTTTGGTTGATACACCTCAAGGACAACGAGTAGTAGGCTGTAAATGACTTTATAAGATCAAGGAAAGGGTTGGGATTAATTCAAAACCTAGGTATAAGGCTAGGTTAGTGGCTAGAAGATTTACCCAAGTCCCAGGTATAGATTTCAATGAGGTTTTCTCATCAGTTGTGAGACATCTCAATTAGAGTGCTACTTGTCATAACAACCCACTTAAACCTAAAACTAGAACAAATGGATGTAACCACAACTTTTCTTCATGGAGACCTAGATGAGAGGATATTAATGGAACAACCTAAAGGTTTTGAATCTAGAAGAAATGTGGATCAGGTATGCTTGCTTAAGAAATCACTTTATGGGGTTAAGCAATTTCCAAGACAATGGTATAGGAAATTCAATATGGTTATGTTAAACTAGGGGTATATTAAAAGTTCCTATAATTGTTGTGTTTATTTTAAACATATCTTACCTAGTACTTTAATTTATCTACTACTTTATGTGGATGACATACTCATAGCAAGTTAATTTGAGCAAGAAATTCAACATCTGAAGTTGAAATTAAAATCAAAATTTGAGATGAAGGAGTTAGGGAAAACAAAGAAAATTTTAGGGATTGAAATCACTCAAAATAAATAGCAAAGAAAATTATACCTATCTCAAAACACTATAGAAAAATTGATTTTTAGCAGTAGTTTTTTTGGCATTCAGCGACAGTTTTGAAAACCAAAACCGTTGCTAATACAGCTGTTGCGTAGCATTTAGCAGCAAGTTTTAGCAACCGCTGGTATAACCACCGCTAAGTAAATTTTTAGCGGCGATTTTTTAAATTTAGCGGCGGTTTTAAAATCGCTGCTAAAATTAATTGAATTTAATATTAAATTAATTATCAAAATATAATTTAACAACGGTTTTGTTAATATTTTGTGACAGTTTTGAAACCGCCACTGTTTCCCACACGTAGGCCAAACGCGCGCACGCCAAGCCCCTCCCCTGCGCTCCTACGCGCGGCAACTGCCATGAACCTTGGCCATGCGCGCCCGCCCGCCCCACTACGCCTGCTAGAATTTATTCCAGCAAATGCATTCCCCGAGTTTCGATCCCATGACCTCCCGTATGCACGTGAAGCCACCTGATTTGCAAAGCCACCTTATAATGCATTCGAGCATATTAATTATAAAGTAATTGAACCACTATTTTTCAAAATTCGCTTTGGATCCACAAACTCAAGTTTTTGAAATTATACTTGGCCCCAAATTAAATAAAATAAAAAATAATTTTATTTTGAATTGAATTGAATTAAATTAAATTAATTAATTAAACTCTCAAAACACCTAAAAAAGAGTTAACATATTGAATTAATTAATTGAATATAAAATGTTTTAAACTAATTAATTAAAACAAATAAATTATTTAATTTAATTGAATTAAATTAAATAAATTAATTGATATGAATAAATTAATTGATTAAAAATTAAAAAAATTTAGATTATTTTGTAAAATTTAATGGAATTTAAGTTTTAAATTATTAATGTTTTGCGTCGTCAAATTCATTAATAAAAAAATTCAAAAAAATTAAATTTAGTGATGATTTTAAACAACCGACGCAAAATTCAGTAATAAAAAAATAAAAAAAAAGTTTAGCGTTGATTTTGTCAAAACTGTCGCCAAATTCATTAATAGGAAAATTCAAAAAAATTAAATTTAACAGTGATTTTGTCTTCAAAATCGCATGGCGTGTACAAGATCTGATTTGGCTCATGCAATGAGTGTTGTAAGTAGATTAATGAAAAATCTAGGTAAAGCACATTGGAATGCTGCTAAGTAGGTATTTAGGTATTTAAAGGGGTCTAGCAGCATGGTTATGTCTTATGGTGGAACAAATAAAGGAGAATCAACCAGCATCTTCGGGTATTCAGATGCTAATTATCCTGTTGATTTAGACAAAAGAAGATCCACAACTAGGTATATTTTTAAGTTGTGGAATTCTACTATTAGTTGGCACTACAAAAGATTGATTTTATGCGACGATTTTTTGTGGTAGTTTGTTTAACATTTTGCAGCGATTTTGAAAAATCGTTGCAAAGTTCATTAAAATATTAAATTTTGCGGTAGTTTTCAAAGAATCGTAGCTAAATTAAGAAAATAATTAAATAATTAAAAAATTAAATTAAATTTCGTGGCTGTTTCTCAGAAATCGTTGCTAAATTCAAAATTAATTAAATAATTAAAATTAAAATAACATTTGCTGCGATTTTTCAAAATCATCGCAAAATTCATTAAAAAATTGAATTTAGCGGCGATTTTTGAGAAATCATCGCTAAATTCAAAAAAATTAAATAATTTAAAATTAAAATTAAATTAACATTTGCGAAAATTTTTAAAAATCATAGCAAAATTTATTAAAAAATTAAATTTTGCTTAAGAAAATAATTAAAAATTAAATTAATAAAAAGAAATATAAGATCTTAAAAAGAATTTAAGATTTAATTTAAATTAATAGCAAAATTCTTTAAAAAATTTAATTTAAAAAAAATAAAAAGAAATTTAACAAAATTTTTAAAAATAAAATTTTAATAATTTTTAAAAAATATATAAAATCTTCTTTTTATTTTTTAATCAATTAATTTATTTAATTTAACTCAATTAATTTATTTTTAATTTATTCCTTTATTCTTTTAAAAAATAATCAATTAATTAATGTTTTTAAATTTATATTAAAAAATATAAAATATAATTTTGAAAAATAGTTGTTGGATTAGTATATTGTTTATATGTGCGCATATAATATAACAAGTAGGCTTTGCAGATCAGATGGTTCGTGTGTGCTCGCTCATAGGGGAGGTTGCGTGTTCGAAACTAGGGGAGGGGAATGCTAGGAAGTTAATTTCCAGCATCGCCATGTGAGGCGCGACTTGGCCGGCCATGCTTGCACGGGGTGGGTCAATTAAAAATTTAAATATTTTTTTAATTTTTGTGGAGAATCACAGCTAAAATTAAAATTTTATTATTTTTTAAAGTTTTGCGGCGGTTTTTAAACCCCTGTTAAAATTAAAAATTCATTTTTTTTAATTTTTGTAGCAGTTCCAAAACTGTTGCTAAATATTTTAAAATATGCTGCTAAATCACTTATTTTGCGGTGGTTTAAAAATTGTCGCAAAAAATATAATTAGCAGCGGTTACTCCAGTGGTTGTTGAAAATTGTCGCTAAATGTAAAAAAAAAAAAAAAATGCCGCTAAATGCTAATTTTTTTGTAATGTGGAAATCAAGTCTCTAATATGTGATGACTTTGTTTACAACTGAGGTAGAACATGTAGCAATATCTGAGGCAATAAAAGAGGCTATGTGGCTAAAAGGCCTAGCTAGTGAACTCCTAGGGATTGTAGTAGATGCCACTTTGATATGTGATAGTCAAAGTGCCACACACTTGTCAAAAAATCTGGATTACCATGAAGGGACAAAGGACATATAGATGTTCGTCACCATTTTATTAGGGAAATTTTAGATAAAAATGAGATAAATCTAATAAAAGTTGCAGGTGACGAGAATGCTACAAATATGTTCATGAAAGTTGTTCCTATGACAAAGTTGAAGCATTGTTTGAAGTGCTTCAGGTGGTTGAAGAGGTTGGATAAGAAGATTAGGTCAAGTATTGTTGAGTGCAAGTGTCCATCTTGATGAAGTCTAATCCTATGCAAATGGTGGAGAATTTGTACAAGGATCTGCCTAGGATTAGTCTTAAGACTTAGGAGAGAAAAGAATTAGATAAGGATGCGGGTGTCAGTAAGCTTTCATAAGTCTGTTATTTAGCGGTAACCTCCACGTGTATAAGGCGACGACCGGTTCCGTTTAAATCTTTGTAACTCCTACCCTCTATGGTTTATAAATAAAGGGTTGGGGGTAGGTCATTTCAACTACTAGTTTTCATTCTATCTTGAGAGAAAGAGTATGTGTTGTGTACGCTAAAGAGAAGTTTGTGTTATGGCTTTGTAATCTTTGGTTAGAAGAACTTGTGTATAGGGTTGTGAGAGAGTGTAATGCATGTAATCTGTTCTTTTAATTTCAAATTTCAAGATAATGAAGGCAAGATGCTTATCAATCTGGACGTAGGATCTCTCAAAAGGAGGTCCAAACTAGGATAAATTTTCCTATGTCATGTGTTTGAGTTGTGTGTTTTCTTGTATCTTAAAATTTTGTTTTCTTTGTGTGAGTGTGTGATTCTTAAGGGATATAAGAGTGTGCAAAAGTGGGAATTGCGTCAACAAATATAAAAAATTATATTACCATGTATTTCTACATAAAAATTAATATCTTAAACATAATTTGTGAGATCCCGGAAAGCACCTTATCTGTTGTATTGCACCAATCATTGTGTTACCAAGTTCTTAATCCGATTAGATATTAGATGTTAGATATGAGATATTTGATATTTGTAGGTTACTGTGCATAAGCTATGATTTCGGTTTTAAATACTGACTTAGGAACAATAAATTAATAATCTCTCTGTTGCCAATTATCTTAATTGAGAATGACACTATACTTTTAAAGAACATAATGCTATGTAAACATAAATTTTTTGTAAAGAACTCTTATACAGAAAAATGACTTTTATATTATATATTAAACAAAATTGCTCACTAAAGTGAGTCATAACTATAAAAATGTCACCGTGGCATTATTTTAACAAGTATATCTTCTATATAATAATTCTGTAAGATATCAATTCTCCTTAAAAAAAATTAAGGTTAAAAAGTCTATCTACTACTATATATTATTTAATTCATCTAAGAAAAGTTAGCCTATCAACTACAAGAACCACATAAGCAGCATAGCAGCAGATTCCCAAGTGGTTGCCATTATCATTGATGTCGGGACGTGTAGCAATCAGTGGTATCAATTATGAACCATGAAATGTGGCCTTATCTGATAAAAAAATTGTGGGTTTTGTGGAATAAGAAGAATAGAATAATGGGTTTTGTTTAGCTAATTTGATAATCATTTCCTCTTCTTCAAACTTGGAAGTAATTAATATTTTAGATGACAGCTTTATATTAACAGAAAACTAATGTAGACGGAGGCATACATATCTGGATCAAATGACGCCATGAGACTAGGTCAATTCTTATTTGAATCCAAGGGATCACATCGCACAGTTGATTAACAATTGGTGCGCCCACATGCATTTTTAAAATTCAGTTGATAAGATAAGGTCGTTATATGCTAACTACCGATCGTTGATAATCTCTCGTATTCATCACTACATTTTCAGCTAAATATTGTGCAAATAAAATGAATAAAAGAAACAAAAAAAGAATCATACTTCACCGAATTAATATGACATTAAACCAGTTTTTTGTGATTGATGCACACTACATAATGCAGTTCAGAAATTAAAATTTAGTGTGTAAGATTCATTTGTTAGTTCTGGATGTTGAAAGGGTAATTTTTATATATATAAATAAAATATAAATATAGAAAGTTTAATTAATTAGAAATTCGAAACTACAGTAGTGCTCTTTAGGGATGGACAAGAATCTGTGCCTTTGCCATTGTTTCTGAGCTCCTTTACTGGAACTGCTCATATATAGCTCTTTAAATTCCAACAATGCAACTGTTCTGGTTCTGTGTAATTAATAATTTATGTGGATGGGGATTGCTTGTTCTGAGCATAAAGCTAAACCTAGGATAGATTCTACCATTTAAAAGCTAGATTAATTTGTTAAAAGAATATGGCTCTCTCTATATATACTATTATATATATCACATCCAAAACTGATTACTTAGCCCCTCAAACTTAATTATTCCCCCTTAATCCTTAAAAGAAAAAAAAGAAAAAAACTAAAAGGAAACTATTCTTAGAAAGGGTTACAAATTCAAAGACTTAATGCATGGGAACAAATTCAAATAATCACAACCAATACAGTACATTCAGGTCATTTGACAATGGACAATTTCCCTATATTTTTTGCTAGCCAGCTAGGATTCTTAATATATATATATATATATATATGCAAGTTCAACTAGCTTCCCATACTTTCTTTCATAGACTAATTGTGTGATTGACACAAAGCTAATTAAGTAGCCCCTAGAGACTATGGTTTAAATAACCTGAGTTTAAACATCCACCTATGAACTCAGGCAAATCTTTCCATCAACTAAGAACATGATTTTTACTAAAAAAAAAATAAATGTGATTTGTGGAGTATTATGTGTAGTTCAAAAATAATGACTACCTTGTTACAAAAAAAAAAAAAGAAGTATAAACTCGGGAGATTAGAAACTACTTTAAGCATATTTGATAATTAATTAATTCATATGCTTTAATCGAGAGGAATATGACGAAATTTAGTGCAGAACACATGGGGCTAAGAGAATTTGAGAAGTAAGGATGGGATCCATGAAACTGGCCATTTTGTTACATATATGTTCATTGGCTTCAGAAATCTAGTGGGGAATAAAGTCTGTTGACAATTTATCCATTCGAATAATTAAAAGTCCATTGATCTTTTGAAAACCTTCTTAATCGTTCATGACGATCACTATTATGTTACCTAGAAGGAATGGATAAATTAATTAATTGGACATTTTGGAATATTAATTAATGGTAATAGGATATAATCACGATCACAAAGAATAATTTGGTCATCACACAGTTAATGAAGGAGATGAGCAATAGAAAGTTTGATCATTTCAATCTGAACTGGTTTCTTTTCTTGTGGAACTACAAATTCAAATGCGTAATTAGCATAGAATCGGAATCACATGAAGAACATTAGTGCTAACATCCAGGTGTTAATCTAACCGTGAGCATACAATTGAGGATGAAATACGTTCTCTTGGAAAAGTTTGGATTAAACAACAGAAAATAGATGCTAGCTATACTGCTGTACATAGAGGGCTGATAGTTTTACAATTATGTATAGCTCCTAGCACCACTTTCAAGCAATTTTAGGCCTTCATTGTATCCTGTGTTGTGGTCTTGGTTAGATTGGGAAGGCTTAGATTTGGGAAGCAGAGGCTTTTCTGATTGTACGTACGCTGTGTACTGAGGCTTGGAATTATGTCTTAATAAAGTTCATTTTTATAAAAAAAAAAAAATCATTTTCAAGCAATAGATATAATAGACTGATCAGAAATGTGACCAGTAAATAAAATAAGTTCATATTCCTGCTTACTACTAGAAATCAGTCTTGCTTGTTATTTCTTTCGCAAAACATGGCTAGCTCATAGCTGCTAAAGGGACACTCCACTAGATCTTATGCTAGTATAGGTATAGCATTATTTGTAATTAGGCGAGTGCATCTGTAGATTGTTGACCTTCTAAATCAACAGATTAAATTGCCGTTGAGCACTTAAGCAAGGAAGCAAAAACTAAATAACCAAGTCCTCATCAAATGGATTGATAAAAAAAGAAAAAGAAGATAATTTGAGTCATTTTGGAATTGATACACATGTTTGTCACAAACAATGACGTGATTATGTGTGTGTGTGTGTGTAGTATGAAATGAGAAGTAAAAATATTTCACTTTGCCAAAATTTAAAAATATAAATGTTTCCTATTAGTTTATTACACTGAAGGGAGGAGCATTTGGGTGTGAAGAAAATTACTAGTGCAGGCTGTTTGCTTGGGTTTCATCAAAACTTGCTTTTCCAAAAGAGTATGCTGAGAAAGAAGAGGGGAAAGGGAAGCTCGTGGTTTATGGAAATCAAGATTAAGAAATTCAGCTCAAACATTAATGCAACTCTTGTTGGAACTGAAGCAGCAACGATACCTCCATTCAAGAAATAGAATCCTCACTAGAGAAACCCTCGTGCTTAATTATTTTTTTTTTTGTTCTTACTAGTTTAGTTAGTTTATATCCCGAAAACAATGCAAGAAGCACAAACCCTGATCTGCAAATCGCCTAGATTTACGAAGACATGAGTAATAAGAAACACTAATAGAGCAGATAAAATATACCATTTGGAAACAAAAAATGAAAGCTTGTTCATCTGTTTATCACGGTGTCCCACTATTGCCAGAAACCATTTTTTGTTGAGTCCAAATTAAGCTGAATTAGTTGACGACAAACCATTTCTGTTACAAGGAGGGAAAGTGTTACATCATGAAGAACAACAAGAAGAAGACTATTTCCAGAAACCAAAGATACAGAAGATGCAAAAAGATATTAAAGAGTAGAAGAAAAAAAAAAAGAAGCGAATACAACTCGGAGAAGAGAAGAAGAACCATGATGATCATGATTCATGACAATGTAACACTAAATTTTCTGACATTTTCTGATTCATCAAGAAGCCTATTTTCACCCGAATGGAAACTTGGAAGTTAAATAGAAGCCGGGATTTCATCAAAATGGCGGGCGGCCAGCTGAATTTGCTGCCCATGGTCCATCCACGGGCAACTGACAATTAGGCATATTGAGAGGCAAATTGAAGAAAGGAAGGCCGGAAGATGGATCCGGAAAGGGGTTGTTGCCGCCGTGAAGAAGCCCGCCTCCTCCGGATGCCTGCGACACGGGCGGCTGAATCTGCAGCTGATCCTCATCTTCCAACGGCAGCCTCTCATAAGCAACGTTAGTAAACGACGCCGCAATCACAATCACCGGCCCAGCCGCCACCAGCTCGCCCACCACGTTCCCTCCCACCACCTGGCCCTGCCCTCCAGCCAGAAACACCGTCAAGCTCGTGGCCCCCGGCGGCGCCGGCGGGGGCAAGAACGATCCTGACAACGACAGAATCTCGAATCTCCCATGTAGGGCAACCACAGCGCCAGGCGAGGCCGGCTGCCTCAAACTCACGTTCGTCACCGTCCCACTGCCGCTCAGTATGCAGATCCCGCGCTGCCGGCGGCGGGCGTACGTCGCCACGCACTCGAAGACGTCGCAGCCATTGCCGACCTCCAGAATATGAGCTCGGAGGGTGTTTGCACTCTCTCTAGTGATAATAACGGGCGGCTTTGGCCTGTTCTTGGATCCGGGTGGCCGACCTCTGGGGCGGCGAGCAACGAGATCGCTGGAGCAGGCGTTGGTGGCGACGAGCTCAAGGCCTTGGTGGTCGTCGGAAAACTGGTCCAGATTCCGACCCTTATTTTCATCATCGTCATGATGGGGCTGTCTCTGGAGGTGCAAATCCGAGCGGTGGAGCTGATGAATGTAATGAGAAGCAGTGCCTAAATCCAAGCCAGCCATAAACACAACAACATCAAAAGGAACAGAAACACAAGCAACAGAAAACAAGGAAAATATAAAAAATGGAACAAGGCCGAGATTTAAAACTGTTTGTGGTTTGTTTATTTGAGGAAGTGGGTGGGGGGCGGGGGAGAGGAATATATAAAATAGATGTATAAAAAATATATAGAGAAAAAGAGAGCTCTGGAACTCGAACCCTGGCGAGATAGATTTGAATATAGAGTGAGAGAGAGAGAGAGAGAGAGAGAGAGAGAGAGAGAGAGAGATTAGGAAGAAAGAAAAGAGTGGTGAGGGGTTTTGAGTGCAAAGACGTAGAGACAGGGAAGTAACTGGGAAGGAGGCGGAGGAAGAGGAAGAGGAAGAGGAGATGGGAGAACTTGGGGAGACAAAATACTCAAAATGCAGTCAGTCATTTCTCTCACACCCCTAAAAGTTGAGTTTTAATACACCCATAAAATATTATCTACTTGGAATTTTATTATTATTATTATTATTATTTACTTATTCTTTCTCCTCAACTTCTTCTTTCCTCTTGCTTATTTCTTTTAGAGAGAGAGAGAGAGAGAGAGAGAGAGAGAGCGCGTGGAAGAATTGACCACCATTATTGAGGTCTAGCTCCTATGGCAATTTTGGAATGAGCACTCCATAATCCAATATGGATAATTATTTTCATAGTAATTTAGTTTTTTTTTTTTTTTTACTAACAAGAAGTTAAAAATTCGCAAGTTTTTTTCTTATCCATTTTGTGGAAGAAAACAAAAAATAAATATTATATAATTTTTTTTCTTATACATTAGGTTTGAGAAGAGAAATTGATATATGTACACATATATTTTTTAATTATTCTTACTTGCATATATCATCATGGATGAATTTAGTGATAAGGACAACTGATAAATATGTGTGAGGTCTCATGTTTAAAATTTTTTAAAAATGTTATATAAAAATTAAATTATAATTTACTTAAAAGTGAGTTGGGTGAGGCCCATATCTCTCAGGATTAGTGAAACACACAAGTTTTGATACTTGAGTTAGTTAAAAATAAAATTAATAAAATATAATAAATAAATATTATCTTGAAGACAATATAGATGATTAAAAAAAATAAAAACATTTACAGAGAAAGTATAATTAATTTTGGCTTCTAAAAAAAAAAAAAAAAAAAGTCGGTTGAATGGTGGCTCCCAAGGCGCGTGGGACATGATTAGTATCATGCGACTGCAAACCTAGATGAAATTAATTAATATACAAATCGAGTGAAAGAAACCTGGATGGATGAGTATTCGTGGTTGGGGTTAGCCTGCCAATTGCTTGTTTTTTTTTTTGTTTTTGTTTTTCTTTTGTCCTTTTTGAGGTTTGGAGTCTGGACTGCGGTGGTGGGACCGGGCTATATAGCTAATACTCGTTGATGGTTTAAAATTGAGGGAATTTGACCAAACTTAATCATCGTTAATTAAACTAGGTTTTGGGTGATGGAAGGAAGCGTGGATCGAAGGGCAACTGTAATTTTTATTATAATAATAATAATAATAATAATAATAATGAGATAAGAAATCAAAACGAGAGGATTAATGGGCAAGTGGGAAAGATGGTGGAGCGAGCGGCGGGCGGCGGGCGGCGGGCCCTCTCTTTGTCTTCTCTTCATTCCATCTTCCGTCTTCTAATTCCTCCGCCTCTTCCAAAGGCAGAAGGCGGTTCTCTCCTTCTCTCTCTCCCTCTGCCCTTCCGTTCTCATTGACTAAGCCGTCCTTCCTTGACTTCCAGCCTCGTGCTTTGCGGGTCCATATATTGCCTTTAATTTTCATTCTTCCACCAATATCCTTTGGACAACGCTGCATGTATATTGAGATTTATACATAATTATATATATAATAAAATAATAAAAATACCCATTTTTCAAATCACTTTCGCAACACCTTCGGTCTTGAAAAATCCATTGCCACAGTCACCCCCACACCGTTGTCGTTGCCTTCGCTAGCACCCGATCTCACAGTGTTATCGCCCCTACCCACCAGCCTCATTGCTGTCGCCCCATCAGTTGTCGTCACCGTCGTTGACATTTTCGAGATCAAAGAATTTCATCGCAACCATGAATAAAGCCTAAGATCGAACTTCATTCGATCAAATCCGATCGAACTTCATCAGGGGAGTAAGTCTTTATGGGGATGAAGTCTAATGGGACTTCATCGGAGCAAGTCTCCATAGATGAAGTCTGATCAAACTTCATGGGAGTAAGTCTCCATCGGATGAAGTTAGATCATCTCTATTTTTTTTCGACGCCATTAATGTAAACATTGGTTTAAACCAAGTAGGGTTCACCGATGGACTCAAAATCGAACTCGTTGTGACTCAGACTGTCCAATAACATTTGCCCATATCAAACAATACAAAACCCAAAATAAAAAAATCTATAGCTGGATATACATAAAAGTCCTAGAAATGCATGATGATGTTGACTTGAAGTTAATGAAAAGGCAAAGAATTTAATATTTCATAGACAAAATAGTGATGGGCAGATTATATTTTGCACTTTTTTGAAACGTGAGTGAGAGAACATTGAAGTTATAATTTAATAGTGAGAGGTAGAAAATACTCTAATCACTCATTATTTTCTTGCAGCGGTTGTTGGCGATGGAGGGGGTAATGAGAGGCGACGACTATCTGTAATACCCTAAGAGTCCAAAAAAGGGTAATATATATATCAATGATAAGTAAGGAAGAAAATAATACTAGCTGGATACCTTTTGAGCTGAATGTAGGTAAAGAACTTCAGGGTTAAGCGTGATTGAGCTAGAGAAGTTCAAGGATGGGTGACTCTCCTAGAAAGTTCGTGTAAGCTTATCAGGGTAAGTTGTTCTAGTCATTCCTATCGCTCAATGTGCGATGTTACAGGTGGTATCAGATCCGACCCTTGAACCTCTGAGCGTAGTGGTGGGGCAAACCTCAGCGAGGACGCTGAGTCCCTAAAGGGGGTGCATGTAGGCATCTTAGGAGAATCCCACATCGGCCATGCAAAAGGGGGAGATATAGGACTGGTTGTAAGGTCGCATAACGATGACGTCATGTGCTCAAGGAGGGAGAATGTAATACTCCAAGAGGTCAGAGAATGGTAGTATATATCGATGATAAGTAAGGAAGGAAACAACACCTGTTGGATATCTTTTGGACTGAATATAGGCAAAAAACTTCGAGATTAAGTGTGCTTGAGCTGGAGAGCTCAATGATAGGTGACCCCTTAAGAAGTTCGCGTAGGCCCATCAAGATAAGTTGTTCCAATCCTTCTTATCGCTCGATGCGAGATGTTACACTGTCGACGGTTGCATGAGGTGTCCATGGGAATGAAAGAGAAAGGAGATAAGAGGCGACCATGGGAAAGAAAAGGGAAGTAATTGCAAGTGAGGATATTTTTGTCATTTTAATATTTTTTGATCATTCATTATGTACAAGTAGCATTTTCCTATCCTTTTATGTGATTTCTGATTTGTATTGCACTAATATTCATATTCGAACCTATAGTTCAAGGACTAAAAGTTGATATGTTTAGCTAAAAATTTTAAGTTTTCAAATCTTTTAGTGAATGACTTCAATTTATTCATTGTAGTTTGATTGATTTCTCGATTATTCAAATTATGAGTTAATTTATTGATCTCAGCCCTTTAATTAGTAAGATTTCACCCAAAACATGTAATTAAATAGCTTGGCAAATCACGCATTTATTTTTCACACAATAGTATATTATTTTTAAATTTAGTGTAAATATATATTTTATTTTTAAAATTGCAGTATCATGGGGATAAAATTTTCTATAAGTTCTATTTAAACGAACATTCCTTAAACATTCCCTCACAAAATTGTCTTGATCAAGAGGTTGCAATTTTCACAGGCCTATCAGCATTGAAAATTCATATATTATGTATTTAGACTCTCTCTCTCTCTCTCTCAAGCCATTTTATCTTGGGACTTGGGGAAATATTTCAATTTTTTATATTATATGTATGTATATCATGCACATGGAAAATAGACTTCAGTCGGTAAAAGGTACCCCACTTGTTTTAATTGTCCAGAAAGTAGAATAAGACTATATATCTTTATCCCATGAAGTGAACATGGCCTGCAAATAGTAAGGAAGAGTCCTATTATTCAAATCTAAGCAATCATATGTGTGTGTGTGTGTATACCAAGACCTGAAAAGATACTTAGTTGAGGCCATAGTAGGAATAATTAATTTTCACTTAAAAACAAGCACAAGATTGGCAGTATATATACATGCAAGTTTATTCAGGGAAATATATATATATCGACTGGTTCATGTTTGTTGCAAATGCTAGCTAGCTAGTTTTCCAGAAACAGTAATATCATTATTTATGAATATGTTACTTATTATGTTCTAACTAACAAAATCTTTGTTTCTTAGCGGATACGTTGGACATTTTTGGAAACCAAGACATGCTAAATGTTGTCCCTTTGTGGGGATCAAGTGAACCGATGATGATTTCCATTCATATTTAATTTCCTGAAAAAGAAAATATACATCTTTTTTATCATCTCTCCCTTGTTTATTTATTTTAAACGAAGAACAATTTGTATAGGATGGATGGTTGTACCAAAGAGTGTAAATAACTACGTATTTGATGGGTTGATCACAGCTCGACTCTGTTGTTCATGAGATATTATGTATTGTGATTGGACATGTATTCAATAGCGATTGTATAGACTTAATAAGGGTTTTATTTATGAGTTATAATTCATGTTCTGGGTCCTCTCTTTAGGAAGAATTTTAGAAGATCAGTAGATTTGTCTTTTGTCCACATGCATGGCCTCCTCCTCCAACCCTCCTTGAGACTACCAAAGCCCAGATTGTTGGTCGTCTCCTCTTCTCCCTTCCCTCTCACGCGATATCCCTCGCTCTTTCCTATTTCATCTCGCCCCTCTTCCTTCTTGCAATACTTTCACCTTCCAACATCCTTGTTTCATCTTATCTCGTATCCCTTTTAGGCGCTTCACCTTTCAATCTCTTTTATCATTATTTTATATTGTTTCCAAATAAAATGTTTAGTTGAGTAACTTTAACCTAAACCCCATGTGCTAATTTCTTTTGTCTCTTCAGTATTAAAAGTCGCTAAAATCACACACATGCATGCATATTTGGAGATATAATTTTATGTAGGATAAATAACTTGTGAAAACCAATATAATTAATAATTTCATGTCAAAACATTAATCCCTTTATAGAAACAATGGAATTACATGTTATCAAAGTACCAGTTATCTATTGGATTAAGTATCATGTTGTCGAGGTAATATAATAATTTTCAAATTAGACAAGCCCTTCTACGTTTAGAAACAAGTTAGTATTTCGATGACAAACAGTTTATTAACAGCTAACTAAAACTGTAAGTTCCTGATTATAACAAAAAGAAAAGGGCAAATTAAAGGATCCATATATAATCAATATTTTCATATTAATTACAACAAATTAAGAGCAAAAGATAGAATATATGAAAAGTCAGCGGTAAAAAAAGGAGATGAAAATGGAGATTTGGTGATGGGTGAGATTCATTCAAAGTTGAGAGAGAGAGAGAGTGAAGATTTAGGGAAGGCGGATCGCAAAGGTCAAATCGGGTTGCAGACGGGGTTTGAATAAATGGGTGTCCTTGTCATATATGTGTGTCAGGCCCAGGGGTTTAGGTAATAGGTGGCTATATATATATATATGTGTATATGCATGTATTTAGGGTTTGTTGGATTGAGAGTTTGAAAGGGACAAGGCTTGGCAGAAATTCCTCTTCTCCTCCTCCTCCAGGTGGTGAAGAAGGAACAGATTAAGGCGTTTGCTGCTGCTGCAATTCCTCGCTAGTTATCATAACGACGGTGACGGCGGATTTGGTAGGCTTTCGTCTTTGACCATCCCACCCACGTCAACCCACTGCTCTGCTTCCATATGCACACACGAAACATGTAGGGACCCAACGAACGCACCCCGCCATTTCGTAAATTTAGTTTTACTTTTCAATAATAATTATTCAATTAATTGATTATTCGACACATAATTTACGACTTTAAGAATACGTACAGATATTAATCGAAATGACTAATGAGACAATAACATAACAACTAAATGGGTGATACGTTGATCAGTCAAAGGAAGGTGTCGTTGTTACGTCTAATGTGGACGTAACGTTATGGGCGCCAGGAGGAGGAGGAGGAGGACGAGGCGGTCCCCGTGGCATTAAAGTCGAAGAAGCCGGTGAAGTTGGAAAGAGAGAATTTAGGAGGGTGAGGGGCCACGTGCGGACACCAAGTCAAATCACCCGCACCGTATGGGTGTGGGCCACTCACTTTGTCTGTTTGATTTCGTCGGGAATTGGTGCTCTCCCTAATTGGCTTTTGTTTGCTCGCCTGCAACTCGATGCCACCGGTTTTGCAAGCAGGGGGAATTAACCTGCCCCTCCTTCTGCCTGTCCAATCCAACCCCCTTTGTTTTTTGTCCCCTCCTCCCTCCATCAAATCCCTAATTAATTCCCTCTTTCCATCACTTCTTTTTCTATCTCAAGTTGCATAAATTAAATTACATTTTTAATTATTACATGTAATAAATGCTTATTTAGGAACTTAAATTTAGGTTTTGATTCAGATTGTAACATAATGATTAATGTTAAAGGTGGCAAATAAGTGGAATTGACCAAACAACAAATAAACTTGTTTAGAATTTTTTCTAAGTTTAAATTTGAGTTGAGGTCAAAATATTGAGACCCTAAATGATTTATTTAGGTTGTATTGTCTTTATTTTTTAATTTTTAGTTTTGAGTTTTTGAATTTATTTTTAATTTTTTATTTTTAAAAAATTAAAAACACGTTCTTTTTATCATTTTAAAAAATTATTTCTTAAAACAGAAAATTAGAAAATACAGTTATTTTTGAAAATAATTTTTTAATAATATTTTATTAAATAAATTTGATTATTCAATAAATTAAAAATATTTAATATTAATATATTATTAAAAATATATATACATTTTAAAATTAATAAATTTTATAATATTTTTTCTCATTACAATAATAAAATATAAATAAATAAATAAATAAATGTATTTTAAGTTTAAAGTTTGTTTTGAATGAAAATACTCAAAATAACTTTTTGTTGTTTTGAATTTTCTTTACAATTTTTTTTTTTAAAAACAGTAAAAGGAATGCGTTTTTATTATTTTAGAAAATAAAAAACTAAAAATAACTTAAAAACAACAAAAAGAATGCAGCCTTAGAGTTTTGTTAAGTTTGGGCTACATCCTAACTTATTTATATTAAATGAGTTGCAAAATTTAAAAAGCCCTTTTAAAAATTTAAAATTTAAATTTAAAACTCACCTTAACCCCAATTTGAAGCTAAAAAGCTACACATTATTTAAGAACCAGACCCAAATTAGCTTGTGAAGCTAGATCCTTTATTCTTCAACACTATTTGGTGTTTTTTGCCCTCTTAGAAACTCGAGTAAGAAAATGTCATTCTTTAGATATTTCTAAATCCATTTTGTTAAGATGGTTAGGGGTGTGCATTCGGTTATAACCGAACCGAACCGCCCCATTTTACCTAACCGAACCGAATCGACCTTATAGATATAACCGAACTGAACCGAACCGACTTGACACGCTAATCGAAATAACCGAAATCGAATTAATCGATTTAAACTTTGAACTAATCGAACCAAAAACCGAACCGAACTGAATATAGTTTGTTCAATGCCCACAAATGCTTACTTGTTTTCCCCATTCAATTGATCGATTATTGCTTCTTTTCTCCTAACTTATTTTGGGTTATTGATGGCAAACACTAAAAACATTTAGTTTCCATCATGTTAAGAGGAGAGGATGGAAAGATCAGAAAACTTCTTGTTTACTTTGTTCTCAGAATTGAATCAAACACAATTCCCACAGAAAAAGAGAAGAAAGTACACAAGAATTAACACTGTTAGGTTGTCTAGAATTTTTAACATGGCATGATCTCTAAATAAATTGTTAGATTTAGTGGGGCTGTAACAAAGGGCAAAGAATAAAATTACTTAAAGAGGAATTCTACCGAACACGTGATATGCAGAAAAAATGGGCTACTGAAACTCTAATTCTTTATTTGATGAAGCAGCCTTTATATAGGCATTTTAATGTCATGAGCTTGCAAGTTGCAACTTCATAGAATTCTAGGACTGATTTGTCGTAAGCATTTTATCGAACACTTAAGGAGCAACAAAATAGAAGCCAAGCTTATGTCATCCAAGTGGACTTAAAACTCCAGAAATTAATAATCTGTCACGGTATGAGCAAATTAACCATTAAACCCAGTAGAAATAGAAGCTGTATTTCAAAAAGGATCCAAATGTAGTCACAAATATTATTTATATAAATTTTGTATAGAATATTGATTTCGTTAATTTAATGTTCTTGCTTATCTGTGCATCAATTTCTTTTCAACATGTTACAGAGCGAGGAAATGAGGTGGTCAACTACATACCTGGACTTCTGCTAACCTGCTTAGTAGATATTCCAGCATTCTTCCACGGCAATAGACAAAAGGTCTTCCATATTATGGAAGCTACGTCACGGGTGCGAAAGGCACAATTTCTCCTCTTCACTTCCACCCACGAGATCGAATCCCACACCATCGACTTTTTTAAGGCAGCAATCCCCGTCCCCATTCACCCTATTGGCGACGACGATGGATGGTGGAGGGAGAGAGAAGTGATGAAGATATGAGGCAGTCGGCGGCCAGATCTATGAAGACTCCAAGAGAAAAGGGGACAAAATGGCGAGGAAGAGATAGAGCGAGAGAAGGACGAAGAGAAGTACAGACGTGGGGTGCTGCGCCAGCATGTGGGCCGAGGGGGTGGGAGGCGGTCGGTTCGGTTCACGGGCGCAGGGAGGTTATTTGCAACTTCGGTTCGATTTTTTGGTTACTTTTATTAAAATAACCAAACCGAATCGAACAACCGATTTTTAAGAAAAAAAATAATCGAACAATGTTAATTCTTGTTAATTCTTGGGTTATGAATTATGCCTATTGTTCTGACGGCCGCATTTAGTTTGGTTTTGACCCGGCCCAATTGTTGGTGGAGGATGTCTATGGTTTTGATCAATTTTTACACCTTCGATGTACTCGTTCTATGGATCAGTAGATTTTTTTCTTGACTTGTGTTTTTCCCCACCATGAGGAGTTGACTCAACATAGGTTATGGCATTGTCTACACTTTTTGGTGTCCTTGGTTCATCTCTCCCTCTGGGTTCTCCTCAGGGATTTTAATATCTGTTGTCATGTTTCTGAGATGTGTGGGGGCAACCTTGCCATCTCCAGTGGCATGGCTCGTTTTGTGAAATTTTTGTCTCGTTCATCCCTTCAAGATCTTTCCTTCCAAGGTCTCGTTCTTAATTGGAATAACAAATGTTTTGGGATGGATTGCATATATCGTAAGCTTGATAGGATCATTGTCAATGATGGTTGGCTGGCTTACTTTGGTGATAATTGTGCCATCTTTTTCTCTATATTTCTGGCCATAGGCATATGGTTGTTGATCTTCAAGGAAATTGTAACAAGTCTGGTGGTTGTTTTCGTTTTAAAAATCACCTGAGCATCCTCTTTTCCTCCATATTGTCCAGTCCTATTGGGAGTAGGATTGTGATGGTTGGCATATGTATCGTCTCGTTCAGAAGCTTAATTGTGTTAAGCAAGGTCTAAAATCTCAAAATAATAGCTATGGTCATGACACCTCTAAGGTTATTCTCTTTCGTGATTAGCTTTAGGAAGTGTAATGCCTTCTTCAGGACTCTCTTGATGGTCTCTCTCTAAGACAAAGGGAAATATCTTTAACATGTCTATATTCCAATGCCTTAGTCCACGAGAGAGAGTTCTTTAGGCTTCGTGCTCATATTAGATGGGTTGGGGAGGGAGACTGCTGCTCTCAGTTCTTCTTTCAACAAATGTTATGTAATTGAAACTATCACTATATTCATAGTCTTACTCATGAGGATGGTTCTCATGCTTTATCAAAGGACAAAGTGTCCTAGGTGTTTCTCTCCCATTTCTGTGCTATCTTAGGTCTTGGCTCTCATGCGTTTTCCTTATCGAATGAGGTTTTTAGGTATGTGGAGCATTATCTTTCGCTTGATTGTTGGCCTGAGCTTATTAAGGATGTCACTTCTGAGGAAGTTTGCCTCGCTTTGTTCTTTATGGGTGATGGTAAAGCCCCTAGCCTTGATGGTTTCATTGTTAAATTTTTTCGTCAAGCTTGAGACGTGGTCGGTCCTGACTTTACAGTGGACGTTTGTAATTTCTTTCAATCAAGTCAATTACTTGGCGAAGTGAATGCTACTATTATTAGTCTTATCCCTAAGGTCCATCATCCTAAGTATCATAGTCAATTCAAGCCCGTATCCAGCTGTAATGTAATCTACAAGGTCATTTCTAAGATTTTTGCTTACCGCCTCAAACCCCTTTTATCTCATCTAGTGGATGGATCTCCGAAAGTGTTTGTGCCTGGTCACTCCATTGGGGATACTATTTTGTTAACCCAAGAGCTCCTCCATCGTTACAATTTCTTGCGTGGTCCCCCCAATGTGCTTGAAAGTTTACTTAAGTAAGGCCTATGACTCTGTGAATTGGGACTTCTTGTTTTTGGTTATTCGACTTATGAATTTTCCTCCGTATTTTTGTTCGTGGATTGGAGCTTGTGTCACCTCCCCTATGTGTTTGGTAAAGATTAGAGGCATCTTTATGGTTTTTTTCATGGAAGGCGTGGTCTTCACCGAAGGATCCCTTATCGCCTTATTTGTTTGTTCTTATCATGCAAATCTTCCATGGTATCGTGAGGTATTGCTCCAATGTGGATGACTTTTAGTATCATTGGAAGTGTGATCAGTTAGGCTTGGCCATGCTCATGTTTTTCAATGACCTTTTACTTTTCTCTCATGGGGATAGAGAGTCTGTCAAAGTTCTAAAATGTTGCTTAAACTGCTTTGCTAAATTATCTTATTTGCACGCAAACCCTTTAGAAACCTAGTGTTTTATTTGTTGTTCCTCACTGGATCTGCATACAGAACTAGTTATAGAATTTGACTTTCGTATGAGTTACTTGCATATTCTCTACTTAGGCACATTCCTCTAATTTTTACCAAGCTCTCATATAGTAATTGTCGTCTGATTCTTGATCGGCTGCATTCCAGGGTGGGTTCCTGGCGTGGTTGCTTTTTATCCTTTGCTACTAGATTCTAGCTTGTTCAATCAATGCTCTCCACTATTCATGTCTATTGGCCATTTATCTTCATTCTCCCAAAAAATGTCCTTAAAGAGCTTGAGCAAATGGTTTGTGCTTTCCTATGCAGTGGCTTGGACTTATCCCTTCATAAGGCCAAAGTGGCTAGGCTCAACATTTGTTGTCCTAAAGATCAAGGTGGCTTGGGTCTTTGTCCCTTGTTCTTATGGAATCAAGCCCTTGGTTCCTTTCAACCCCTTATTCTTATCTTTGGTACTAGCGTAAACTTCTCCAACTTAGGGGGTAAGGTTCGTCGGTTCTTTAGGTGGTATATAATAGGCAATGACTAGATAGTCTTTATGTGGCATGATCAGTGGCTTCTGGCATCCCTTAGGGGTGCTTGTTGATTCTTTTTCTCGCCAACTTCCTCGTCAATTATCTCCCCTCCACTGTTAAGGTCTCTCACATTATTGTACAAAAAGCCTGGTACTAGCTTGAGTCAGGCCCTTCAACTCATTTTCTCCTCAATGTGAGCCTGGCCCAAATCTTTTCCCCTGATCACCCCCAGTGGCTCCCAACTTTTGATGGTGTTTTCTTAGTGAAATCTGTGTTATGGGCCTTACAAACTTGACGCAATAAGGTCTCATAGTATCTTCTTGTTTGGCATGGGTCAGGTGTTCCCTCATATGCTTTTATTCTTTGGCTTGCTATCAGGGAGCACCTGTCCACTCTAGATCATCTCAATCTTTATTTGCTTTTCCCCAACCGATGTTATCTTTGTCAGGCCGCTCCAGAGTGCCACAACCATTTGTTCTTTGCTTGTTCATTCTCTTGGCAGGTCATCTCTCATAGATGGCATGGCAAGTCGCCATAGACGATGGCAACTAGGTTTACCATTCAACCTGCCGTTTATTTTATCTGGCATGAGCGCAATAACCATTGCTTTAGGGACAATATGCACCCCTTCTCTCAACTTGCCTTTCATATCCAAACCTATGTTTGGACTCATTTGGCTTTAATGCACTTCCCTTGTTCATTACAAAGTAGGGCCTTTGCCCATTCCTAGCGTTTATCGCCTTCTTGTTTGTGCTATTCCGATTGTCATTTTGTTTTTTCAGATGCTATTGATCTTTTTAGCTGTGAGATTGGTGTGTTTGCAGGTCTGGCTAAATTCCCCCTTTGCTTTTCCTCTTCTTCTTGGGATCGCCTCCAGCTACTGCTTGCTTATGTTTTAGTCTCCTCATTTTGTTCTCTTCTGTACGGTTTGGCGAGAGCTTTCCATGAAAGGAGTACATAGCTCTATTTCTCTCCCTAGCGCTCATTGTGCCTTGGGCTATTTGTTGTTGTTCTCTCACATTTATTTGGTCTTGCTAGTTTTCCTTTCGCTTAGCCTTGCATTTTTTGAGGTTGTTCTATGTTTTTACTTTTTTATCTTTTCTTGTGAGTGTTGCCTTGTTTCTTATCTCTTAACGGGATATGCTCTCATTTGCTCTCGTGAACATTTGTGGGCTTTTCCCTATTAATAAATTTTATTTACAAAAAAAAAAAAAAAAATAGTTTGTGAGCATGCATATAATTGATCACGAACCAGCCCCAGACTAGCTTTTGAGCAAACTTAGTGCACGTACAAGTTGAATATCTTGATAAACTTGACTCATTTACTATTCAAATTTAAATTTATTTATTTAATAAAATAACCAAATCGAGTTTCTATTCTGGCTGCTCCCCTAATCAATTTGTTTTTGTTTGGAAAAAAGAGTTGCTGAGGTGTAATATATATATATATATATATATATGAGTTGACGAGCTAAATGGATTAATATCATGATACTATTCTATGATTATTTTTTTTTTTTGGCTAAGTCTATGAGTTTGTTTTTACTTTATGTTGATTACATGGGTGGGTACGTACCATAAAATAATTTCTGCCGTCTTCCCTCTTGTTTTATCCCCCCGAACACAATTAAGGGATGCTTTAAAAATGTTTTTAAAACTAAAGTTATGTTGCTAGGTTTGTTTTACCTTAATTTATTGGTAAAAGAGTCTCAAATAATCACATTAAACATCTTGCACTTTATAATATAACTAAATTCCATTTTCAACTTTTTAATGGTTTTAACAAATCCCTAAGCACCCATTCGTGGGTGCATCTAATAAACAACGAAAAGTATTCTCTGAAAAAACAAATAATGATAACAAAACAAAACATATACAAGTGAATCTTTTGGTTCGTATTTTATAAATGTGACTGAATGTCACATCCATATAATTAACTAATAGGTCACACTGTTTACATTGAGTGTGTTACTGGACTTTTGACTGTTTATGTATTTTTGGTGGGGTTTAAAATGAATTGATGGAGCATCTTTTTTCTATCGTGACATATGGGTTTGTCCCAAGGCTCTTTTGGATATATTTGTGTAATGTTCAGCCAATTTAGAGGGAGGTTGGGTGATAGTTTGTTACTCTGTTTTATGAATAATAATTTAGCTGGAACGAAATAGATTTGCCTCTAATAAAAGGGTAATTCTTAATCTTGATCTTATACTCTTATTAGTGATTATATATGACTAGCTTTATGGGTTAATGCTTCGGGTTCTTCTTTCCTATATATATGGAGTTGGTCAGCTCCTAGTTTTTTTAATTCCTCTATAATATTGGGATAAATTGTATTAGATGATTGCCTTCTTTGTTAATTGTTTGGATTTCTCACTATAAACTTTAAAGATCTAATATATTTTCAATTTATTATAAAAAGAAATTAGTGTTCTGAAAATTAGACTAGTACATTGAATTAAAATAGAGAAAGATTTACAATTTAATAGTGAGAGTCAAATCAATATATATTTTTACTAAATAAAATAAATATGTATTGGTTAAAATTATGATATAAAAACTTTAAAAAAATTAAATTTATCACATAAAAGATTATAAATTTAAATGTGTATTAAGTAACATTAATTATCCTATAATTAAAAAAATTAATAATAATATTAACACAAATTTGTGATGAAAATAAAGTAAAGATCACGATTAAATTAATATTTAAATTATAAATCAAAACTTAACAAGAAATTATCCATATATTATCAAAATAATATATGACATTCAAATATATAGTTGATGCCAAATTTTTTTAAATATTTCAAATTATTATTATACTTTTAATATTTAAAATAAAAGATCAAAATAAAAATTTTAAAATAATCTTAACTGGTTTAACTAGATTAATTTAGTTGATTAACCAAACTATGTAAAAAACTAATATATTCTTTGAGTTGGTTCTTGGTTTAACCTGTCCAATACACATAATCAATTCGGTCTAGTTCTCGTAACACTATTTATTTATAAACATTAATTCAATTATAATTTTCAAATGAAATTAATAAAATTAAGTTAATTCTTTTTTTTTAAGCTAAAAATCAGGCACAAGACTGTGTAAAAAAAAAAAACCCAAAAGATCATGCATCGAGACAAATTCAGCCAAGGGCTCTGACAAGCTTATAGATGAAGCAGAACAAATAGCTAAGCCCTAACCCTATGCACAAGGAGCTCACCATAAAGAGACGATCGAGCTATACGACATCGTATTTGAAATGGAGAGAAAGAGTGCAGACAGTGGCATCAAGTATCAACTACCCCTAACCAATTCCCTGTCGAGAACAGTACATGTACTACTACTAACTTAGGCCAAAGATCCCAAGAGCCAAACCCCGTGACACAGCTGAATACTACTACTAGTACTAATGGAGGCCCCCACTCTCCCCCCCCCCCCCAAAAGAAAAAAAAAGAAAAGAAAAAAGAAAAGAGGTTGGGCCCATCTATTAAAGATGACTTGAAATTTCTTATCTAAAATCTGTGGTCAAAGTTGGACGTTGATTCAAAAGAAGTCATCATTTCAGGAGACCAAAGAATACGATGATCAAACTAACATGATATCGAGACTTGTGTCTCCTAACTTGAAAGAGAAGTCAAAATCAATCATAAATAAAAAAATATTATTTAGTGTGATTTTTTTGTTAAATTTTAAATTTGAACTAAATAAATCAGATTTTGATATTTTATTTTACAAAAATATCATTCAGTTTTAGGTTATTAACAAAATTGCCCCTACTATAAAACTAGGTTGGTGTTTGTCACAATAATTGAACGTCTTAATTTTTTTTAAAGCTTTTTTCTTTAACATTGATTTTTCAAAATAAAATTCCATTATTTTGATTAAATTTTGTTATGCATTTCCATGGTATAACCCTCCAAATTACCACCAAGCATTTCCAAGAGTTAGGTCCGATTAATGTTTGTAAAAGGATAAATTTTGTGAAACTCATTGGGTTCCCTATTTCTTATTAAAAATGATATATATGTATAGTAAAAAATGAACTTATTTATTTAATGATAATAATATTTAATCACACTTTTTTAAATCAATATTGATAGAAATTATTTGTTTCTATCTTTTTCGTAATTTTAATGTCAATCTATGAAATTGCTAGATATATGCACACGTAACAAATTAACCTTGATCTAAAAAAAAGTAATAATAATAATAAAAATAAATTAACCATCCATTACTTGCATGTGCTATGCACCTAAAACCCCGCTTCTATAAAAAATTAAAACTTCTAAAAGTTACCATATTTTATATCAATACAATTAAAATAGGTAATGGTTATGCTTCAATAAATATAGATAATGTGTATTGTTTTTAGTTTTAAAATTGTTACATGTATTTTTCGCACCACCTCTTATGTGCTAGATTCAGTTCGATGGGCTGGTCCAATCGCCTAAAACCCAGAAGATCCAGGCTACGTCATCAAAAAAAGCTCATACACCCCCAAAATTCGAAACTCATAAAACGAGTTCTTTGCGAGCTTCCGACGAAACTCCTAGCGAGCTCTTAATAATCGACTAACGAACTCCCAATAAAACTCCTGGTTCGTTGGACTGTCCAGATCGCTAGTTTAAAACCTCTAGTTCGTATAAATGACAAAGTTGTTGAACAGCCAGAAACATAGCCCATTTACTTTATCTGAAACGGACCATACTCCTCGTAATGAGGATCCCACTCCCGATTTTGTGCTGATGATAAGGTCTATTTGTTTCCCATTATATCATTTTTATATTTTTATCTCTTATCCAAATTGTAAATGCCCTTCATTATAAATAGGGATAAGAGATATCATAAGGAGAAAATGGAGAAAGGGGAATAATCACATACCGCCACCCTGAAATTTCGTAAAAATTGCTTGTGTTCACTCATATTTGGGATCTTTGTTTTCTTCTTCTTGGCATTTCAGATTCACTCATCGCGGCCCAAACGAATCACGGTCAGTTGAAATTGAACGTCAACAAAAAATAATTTTATTAGTTGATAATAAATATTATAAAATATGAAATATTATCATCAATTAATAAAATTATTTTGAAATTAAAAACAATTCACTTTATCTAAAAACAAGATGCATTATTAAAATTAACTATTTCCCTTCAAACAGCATTACCCATTGAAATAATACCATTAAAATTACAAATGAATAGAGTACGTAGTTTGCAAGGGTTTCAAGCTTGCCTCCATATACTCTTGTTCAAGCTTGTTTTGTTTAATTAAATAATGAAGTTTGAATTTGATTTTAAGCTCGATTTTTTATATTCAATTTATTCTTTTAAGTAGATAATTAGAGTCAAATATACTTGTTATATGAAAAAAAAAAATGTCTTGAAATGTAATATTATGTGTATTTAAATAATTTAATAGGCGACTCTAATAATAATAAATTAATGCTAAATGTATGTATCATAAACTAGTATTTGCTAATTAAAATATAAATAAAAAAAAGTGAGATATGAAATGTATTCCAAACAAAAGTATTTTTTATTATACTTGTTAAATTTATCTGACGACTATTGAAAAAGAAGTTACGTGACTTATTCTCTGAGATTTTTTAGATAAATTTATCTTTTTCCCCTCCAAATAAATTTATCTTGGTCATTTCATATAAGAGAAAATGATGCATGTATCTTCTAGTGTATTTCAAAAAAATTAACAAATATTTGATAATAATTTTGGAATGCGTCTCAACCTTATCTTGACTATTCCATATCTTGGTCCAAAAAATATTTAATTTTATCTTGATATAATCTTATCTTACTCATTTTAACAAACACTACCTAAATAAATAGATGGATATGTTAGTTTTCTTTCTTATATATGTGCCCTATTCACATGCGTGTCTAATTGTACCGGTAATTATTATTAGAGATATATAATAAAAATTTTTAGAGATATTTATTAATATTTATCTCTAATTAATTATAAAACAAATCTTTTCTTGTAATGTTAGTAATTAAGTAAACCGAGTTTGAGCTTTGGGGTGCTTACTCATTTCATTTCTTGAAAAAAATTGTTTAAACACTCAATCATAAACATGTTTATAAGCTTATTTAAGATTCACTCTAAAATAAGGGGCATTTTCTTACCATTAAAGTTTTTTTGTTCATATTATTTATAATGTTTTAAATTTAAGTTTATAAATTTCAATATAAACGAACTTGAAATAAAACCTGTTGTTGTTAAGATACAATAATAAATTTAGTTCTCAAAAAACGTTATCATCTAACTGTTTGAGTTTGCAAGGAGGAAAATCATTAGAGGGCATGGAAGGGTCTTCGCGCGAACATTTCGATACTTAAGTCAAACACTGAAGATGATAAAAGCTCAAAAACAGTATTCACACCAGTATCAAATACGTACATCTTTTGGAATAAGGACCTGTCTATTTATTGAAAAATATGGAGTGATCTAAAGTATAATAAAATTAGGATTCTTGTAAATAATGTTTATCTTGATTAGGGGTGTGCATTCGGTTATAATCGAACTGAACCGCCCCATTTTTTCCTAACCGAATCGAACCGCCGTTATGAAAATAACTGAACCGACTTAATACATTAACCGAAATAACCGAAATCGAAATAATCGATTTGAACTTTAAACTAACTGAACTGAAAACCGAATCGAAAAAATATTTCATAAATCGAACCGAATTAACCGATTTGGACTATAGACTAACCGAACCAAAAAATAAACAGAAAAGCAATCCAAAAATAGAACCAAAAACACTAAAAACACCAACATCAACAACAAATAGTATCACTAAAAACCCATTAACAGAAAAAACACCTGATCAATACAAATATGCTGCAAAACATTCACCTGATCAATACAAAACGGAAAACACTAACATAAAAGATATCAAAATAGAAAAAACACTAAAACAAAAATATTCATTGACAGTGCAATTCACTTTTATATCATTGCTGCACAATTCACTTAATAGTGCAATTCACTTATACATCAACAACAAATAATAACACTAAAAACCAACAAAATAGAAAAAAACATTCATTGCATTTGCTGCACAATTCACTTATATATCAAAACAATAACAATATAAAGCAAAACAAATTAAACAATAACAGTAACAGAAAGCACAGTTGCACAAGAATCCCATTAACAGTGCATTCTATATATCAATAATAGTGCATTCACAAAGCCAAGTCAAAGCATCAACAAACCAAATCACACGATTAAGTTGTTTGTTTACTCTTTTGATTAAGTAAATCAGAACCACGCAACGATTAAGATTAGTGATACTAACAAATTCGCAAAAGAGAAACAACGAACCAAATCACAACGAATTAAACAAATCAAACGAACCAAATCAACGAACTAAATCGTATTACCAACCAGATCAGACATGACAATAAAAACCACATTATGATTAACTAATTAAGTTGCCGAAATCATATAAGTTTTACCTTCTCAAACCGATGACGACGATACTAGCAAGATTGTTCACTCCTAGGTTGCCGAAACCAACTAGATTGTTGATGTTGACGGTGAGGAGGGTGAAATGTCTTAGGGTTTGCTGTCGTGTTCGACAGGGTGGGGGGTGGGTTGGGTCTCGGACTATCAGGTGTAGGGGGGCTGGGTGTTGGGCGGGGGAAAAGCCGACGGTGATGGTGTTTGGGTCTGACGGCGAGGGTGAGGGCGACGTAAGGGTTCGGTTAGCCGGTGACCTAGGGCTAAGGTCTATGCTTCAACGATCGGGGGGGCTAGGTTTCGGGCTATCGAGTGCAGGGGCCAGGGGGGTTGGGTGTTGCTGTGTTGGACTTGGGTGGGGAAGAAGCCGATGGTGAAGGGTTTGAAGGTACTTGGGTCTGACGAGGACGACGATGCGTCGATGGCGAGGTGAGGGTTAGCCGCCAAAGACCTAGGGGCCTAGGGTTGATGCTTCGACGACGACGACGAGTAAGGGGGGCTGGGTGTTGGGTAAGGTGAGGGAGAAATCGACGACGAAGGTGTTCGGCTTCGACAACAACAGCGATATGAAGGTTGACGATGGGTGGGGGGTCTGTGAGGCGGTCTCTTTCTCTCTTGGCTTGGGTGAGCTATCGGGTCCGGGTGTGATGTGCAAGAAAGAAGAAAGGCAAATAGGCAATGAATGTTGAATGGAGCTAACAACTGAGGTGTAGTAGCACGAGTCGGTTAACGCGAGTTAGCAAGGGTGAGCGGGTTGGTTCGATTTTTTGGGTATTTTTACCCAAATAACCGAACGGAACCGAACCGAACGGAACCGACTATCCGAAATTTTTACAATATCTAACCGAACACGAACTGCCCACCATGAATAACCGAATTGAACCGATTGAACCGGTCGGTTATGTAACGCCCCGCTTTTTCGAGTGTTAAATAACTTAGAAATTTCAAGAATATTTTTTTTTTTTATAAACCATCTCCCGACAATCTCGTTTTACCTTCTCAACACACTAAATAAGAATCAATAAGTTAAGACAGGTAATCATCATAACTGCGAAAGCTTAAAATCGAAACCTGATATGGTACATAATCAATTCACTTATATTATATCATAAAGAATTTGTACCATATATTACATCATATCTTTAACAGCCTTAATACATGAAGAATTCATAATATTCTAATAAGGATAATCATTAATAAAGCATCAGCTAAAACATCTCCGAGACAGCTTACTGAATCATCGGCCACGCCATCACATGCCGTCATATCTCAACCTGCTCCTTGCCCTAATTGCAAGTTTAAAACTGGAACTTGGAATGTTCTAGAGGCATAACCCATTAGAAGATGAAACTTCTAGTGAGGGTCCAAAACATATATATATATATATATACGAATGCATGATGTAAGACATAATCAACATGTGCCCTTAATGTAACTTTCTAAGCCCACCAGCTCGGCATGGAATCCTAGGCAAATCGCGAACCTCTGCAGGATAAGCCTAACGTTATTCCATCATTGCCCTAGGGGAATTACGGCTACATTCTGGGGCGACATTCCATTCCCATGCACAAATATCAATGTAACAATAATATCGTGTCATGCAACTTTCACGACTTTCCATGCAATATGCCAAAATGAATATTACATTTATAACAACATGCATATATAACAAACATATCATGAATATAAGTTCTTGTGAGAAAATCACTAGCAATATCATCGTTAGGATAGGAAAACCAGGGGCGGATCTAGGAATTTAGGTTGGGGGGCTGAAATTTTAAAAAGTTAAAGTAATAAAATTCTTATATAACCAAAAAGTCAATACAACAAATTTTCATTAAACTTGAGCTCGACGAGGTTTTGAAACAAAAAATTTATTTACAACAAAATCTATATCTATTGTAAGAGCAAGTTCTCTTTCAATGTAGAGTGTTATACAATCAGCAAGGAAGTCATCCTCCATTTTGTTACGAAGTGTTGTCTTCAAAAGTTTCATTGCTGAAAATGCCCGCTCAGTAGTTGCAGTAGAAACAGGTAATGTCAATACGAGACGAATCAATCTATTTATCATAATGTATGTATTTGACATTCCACTGTTGGTCAACTCCTGGCACAATTCAACAAGTGTAGATACTTGAAACCTTTGGTCAGCAATCACATCATGAACATAATACTTCAACTCATATTCTAAAGCACAAATATCTTGACTGCTAAAATCTCCAGGATAGAACTTCTTTGCAAACGTACAAATATCATCACTATTGAATGATTCAAATGAATTTCTGGGATCCAAAGCCACGCTGAGAGAAAGGAGTTCTACTAATTTATCATTAAATCGTGTACTTAACTCCATCAATACAAAATCAATTGCTTCATTGAAAACATCAAAATGATAATGGTGCTCAACTGTAGTCTCATCACTACAACGACCAATCATATATGAAGAATCTAGATCCGGTATGTGAATGTTGTGTCTTGAACAAAAATCTTTTACTTCTTGAAGAAACACTTCTCAACCTTCTTCTCTCAATTCTTGAAGGATAAGTTTCGCAGTAGAAACAAATCTCATAGCAGCCAAAATGTCTAGTGATTTTTTTTGAAGGGCTTGGCAAAGAACATCAGTTATTCTCATAATTTTGTGCATTAAAAGCAAATTGAACACAAATTCAAAATATGGAAAGTGTCTATAAGCGCCACGGACTTCAGCTTGAGAACTTGCTTTTGAACAATGAACTTTAAGATATTCAAGCACCTTGCAAGTTGCAGAATACATGCCTATCATGCTTTTTACAGAATCATAATGAGAACTCCAACGTGTTACTCCAGCACGTTGCAAATTACCTATTTGATTGGCTCCACTTCTAGACTCACACTCTCCAATACTCAACATATGCTCAACTTCTTTTCTTTGAGCATTTTGCAACTCATTAATGCTCTGAGAAGAAGAATTAATAATATTGATAACATTATCCAAATGAGAAAAGAATTCCCAAATAACACTGACATTCTTAGCTGCAGAAATAAATGTCAGTTGTAACCTGTGTGCAAAGCAATGAACATAATATGCATATGGATAATCTCTAAGAAATAAAGCTTGAAGTCCATTCCAAGTACCACGCATATTATTAGCACCATCATATCCTTGACCTCTCATTTTGCTAAGTTGAAGGTCGTGTCGAGCAAGAATATCAGATATCTCATTTTTTAGGTTTAATGACGTGGTGTTACTAACGCTTTTGATTGCAAAAAAACGTTCTGTCAAAATACCACAACTATTGACAAACCTCAAAATAATGGCCATTTGCTCTTAGTTAGATTCATCTTTTGCTTCATCCACAATAATACAAAAGCGTTCATCTCCAACATCCTCACGAATTATCTATCGTACTTTGTTAGCCATAATATACAAAATATCCTTCTGAATGTTTGGAGCAATGTACTGAGCATTTTTCGGAGCATTATCTAATACAACTTTATCAACTTCCATACTCAATTGTGCAAAAGCCTTAAGCATTTGAATAAAATTTCCACGGTTCAATGAAGATGAAGATTCATCGTGACCTCTAAAAGCACAACCTTGAAGTGCTAGCAACCGAACAGCTATAACTGAAGCCCTTAGGCGCAAGCGATTTTTTTGAGATTCCTCTTTTGTTTGTGAATGAACTACCCTTTCAATATGTTGAGACGGATTCATTAAATCTTCAGCCATTCTCACACAATTCAAGTGGGGTGACTAAGGTGCAGAACCAACATGAGTAAGAAAAGCACATTTATTTCCTTGGTTAACCCTCTTCCAATTGTCAAATCCCACAGTAGCCAACGTCGAAATATTTGATGAATGACCATCATTCAGAAATAGAAAACAGTAGAAACAATATGCCTTGTCTTCTGAAGGTGAATATTCTAACCACTTAAATTGATTGAACCAATTTTTCTGAAAACTCCGACGTTGATTTCCAAAAGTGGTCTTCTTGTAATTCAAAAGTGATGGTTGATATGGCCCAGCTAGTAGATATGCCCGTCTAATCTCATCCCGTGCATTAATAGGACATTCACAAATTTGTTTTCTTTTTCTCGAATCCCGTTCAATACAAGAAGACTATTGACATTCAGGATTTGAAGATGGAGAAGCTTCAATTTCAGGAGATAAACTTGAAGGAATTGGTGTAAATTCACTAGATTGATTTTGCAAATTACGAGTTGAAGTACTTTCACTAGTATGATGATCTCTCTTTCTGAAAAAAGATAACAATGTTTTCCCTTTCTTCGCAGAAGGTTGTTGTCCATTCTAAATTCTAAGATACACAAACAAAAAATAACACAATTCAATAATCAAACAATTAAAATATTTAACTCAAGATTTGAGGCAAATGCAAGGCCAATATAAGTTATATAACAATTGTATTCCTAATTGAATGCAGCAGTCAAACAGACAGCCAACTCCAAGTAGACACAAAATTAGCAAAAAAATCACTCATAACTTGCTCAAAAAAATAGCAGCTTCAAGCAATCAATAAGCAGACACAAAATTAGCAAAAAAATCACTCATAACTTGCTCAAACAAATAGCAGCTTCAAGCAATCAATAAGCAGACACAAAATTAGCAAAAAAATCACTCATAACTTGCTAAAAAAAATAGCAGGTTCAACCAATCAATAAACAGACACAAAATTAGTAAAAAAATCACTCATAATTTGCTCAAAAAAATAGCAGCTTCAACCAATCAATCAACAACAAATCAACTAATGAAACATAAATAAGTAAAAAAGATATGACAAAAAATAAAAAAATTACCTAGCTGTCAATCGAACGAAGGCAGGCAGCGCGAGCAAGGGCGAGGCCGAGAGGCAGAGGGCGAGAGGCGAGAACGGAGAGCCGAGACCCAAGCCGAGAGGCAGCGTCGCACGACTCGCACGCTGCAGCTAGAACCGGCGAGAGCGAGAGCCGAGAGGGGTCGAGCAAGGCTACAAGAGCAAAGAGAAAAGGACGAGGGCGATCGGGCGAGCGAGACCAAGAGAGGCAGAGAGCGAGGGCGAGCGAGAGCAAGAAGGGCCAAAGGCGAGCGCGAGGGCGAGCGAGGCAGAGAGTGAGAGTTAGGGCGAGGGCGTCAGGGCAAGCGAGATGCAGAGAGCGAGAGCGAGGGTGTCGGGGCGAGCAAGGGCGAGCGAGAGGCCGAGGGTGAGCGCGAGCAAGATAGAGGCAGAGAGCGAGGGCTTGCGCGAGCGGATGCCGGCGGACGAGAAAGAAAGAGCAGAGGCTAGAGAGCGAGAGGCAGCGAGGGTGAGAGATCAGAGTGAGAGTGAGGTCGAGAGTTGAGAGAGGCAGAAGACATGGGGAAGAGAAGGGTTTCAGAAGGCAAGTGGGTTGGGTGGGGTGGGCTGGGGCGAATTTGGGGGTGGGTTGGGCTGAAAAAATTATAATTTTTGCCTATCAATTTTTTTTTTTCTTGTGGGCAGCCTTGGGCTTCAGCCCAGGGCAGCTCACACTTAAATCCGCCCCTGAGGAAAACTCACAAAACCATGTTTTGGATAAAATTACTCATCTTTAACACAAGTTCGAACTTCCTCAAAAAAACGTGCATCGCCTCGATTTTCGTGCCAACTCTCAAAAGTTGTACAAATCACATCATCTCGATTACCTCAACATAAAAATGACATTTATTACTAAATATCCTCAATATTCCATTTATTTCCTATTTTCCTTCATTTTCTTTCATTTTTCCTTATAAAAATCCCAATAAATACATCGAGACTATTTTCTCAAATCTATCTTCACAACAATTCATAATAGACTTTAAAATTCAAGGGAAAAATAATGGACTTACTCGGATGGTGCGTTTTCACGCAAAACAAGGCACTTTGATGCTAGAATCGAGACCTATAGAACTCAAAATTCAAATATTTTTTTATAGGACCTAGATCTAGATTTTAGAGGAATTTATAATTTTTTTTCAGAATTTTTGGAGCCCGGACGCGCCCGCACTTGCCCAAACAAGGTGATCCATGAGCCCCTACTCGCGAGGCCCAGCTGGCGCGTGTGCCCCACGCGCCGGTCTTCTTCAACATCTAGCTCGCCGGACTGGTGCGCTGTCTTCGGTTTAATGGCCATATCTCCTTCATCCAACCTCCGATTGAGCCCCCGTTTGAACCTATGGCTTCCTCTTTTCATCCTCTACAAGATGATACCAAAAAAACCACAAACATAGTCATTTTCAGACTGCTCGAAGCTATTTTCTGGAAAAACTCGTTTTTCTGACGAAACTCCATATCTCTTTCATCTCTCAACGAAAATTGCTCAAAATTCACAGGAATGATCCTCTAGACATGGGGAACAAAAGCCCCTTATCCGTTGCTCTCAATTTTTTTCCCAAACTCTCAAATCTGAGAGTTTAATTTTTCACTCCATTCGGCTAATTCAAAAACCTCTATTTATAGGCAACCCCGACCCTCCAAATGCTCATGGTTGGTCGATCCAACCTTTTTGAGGCTTCTACCTACCCCAGATTAGTCCAAAAATTCCATCAAACATGGATTCAACGTATTGAAATTTCATCCACAAAATGGCCGAAAATCATGCAAAATTGGTAATCATCTTGGCCAATGTCGGCCTAAGCTTGACCCAAGAGCATCCTAGCCCACTTTCCTCGAGTCTCTCACCACCGAATTCGGTGATGGGAGTGGGTAGAGAAAGCTTGGTCGGCCATGGAAGATTTGCTCTATCTTCAACTTTTGAAAATTGCACTTTGACCCATATATTTTCTCATTTGAACTTTTGGTCCTTTCCTTGACGCCCCGAAGCTTCCCAATACTACCATTGCGACCTATAAGTTCTATACTTTTCATTGCATCCCCGAAGATTCTGAAAAAATATCATTTCGACCTCCCTCCGACAAAATTAAGAAATTACACTTAGGCCCGAATCTTCGTTTTGGCCCTAAACCTCTTCGTTTCTTCCTGAAACCACTGAAGGGTTGTTCCTTATGAAAAACCGAAGCCTCTTCAAGCTTCCGTTGACTTCTCGGAAGTCATCTATAACAATTCAGTATTGCAGCCTAATTGGCAGTTGCCATTTTGCTGTACCGAAAACTGTTCCCGATCCGATTTCTTTTGATACCATAAATCCTATCTCGGGGTGCTTGTTAATGTCACATCATTTTTCTTTGGCATCTCGACTGCAGGACACTCTCTCCAGTTGATTCGGTCATTCATACGGTAATAAATTACCATTATACCCTTCATTTTTCCTGAAATTTCATTTTTTCTCCTAAGATAATTTACCCTTGAGTCCTTTAGAATTTCTCGGGTATTACAGGTTAGGTTAGGTTTAATCAGTTAAACCGATTTTATGCTCACCCCTAATCTTGATTGATCTTAATCTGGGTAGAACTAGGATTGTTATAGATTATATCTATCTCTTAGATAATGTTTATCTTACCTTTTTTGAGGATAATTATTTATCCTTTTCCTAAAAGGATTTTTATCTTTTAGAGTTATCAAGTTTACCCATCGTCTGGGTCCCTCTCTTAGAAAAATATTTTGGCTATATACCAAATTTCCTATGCACCCTACTAGACGATGGGACCGCAAACTAAGCCTACGACTAAGGCTGCGGGCCGTAATTATTGGCCATGGCAGCACGACCATGAGCCGTGATCATGGGCCGAGGCACGACCGCAGGTAACGATCATGGGTCATGGGCCCAGGCACGACCACGGGCTATGGTAAGGCCGTAGGCCAAGATCATGGGCTGTGGCTTCATGGCCATGAGCCGTGATTATGGGTTCCGGGTCAAGGCACGGTTGCAAGCTATTATTCGGTCACGTTCCTCTGAATTAATTTGTGTTGCGATAATCTTCTCATTTTGTTAATTAATTTTCCTTTTATTTTGTCATTTTAAGCTATGGTATATCAAAACTTAAAGTATTCAAGAAGTATTTAAATTTTTGTAATATAAATAAGTCAAATTTGTCAAAATTTTAAATAACAAAATTGAAACCTTACTTTTAAGCCTGAGTAAAAACCTCAAGTCTAGAAAGTAGCAAATAAATGAGCCTAGCCTAGTAGTCTTTGTTAATCGGGGCAGTGGGAAGTGATTGCACTGCACGTATCTGAGGCATATCCCATCATCTAAGGAATCTTAAATTTCCTAAGTAAGGGTATATCCATGATAGCTGACGTGAAGGGGATTCTCTTTCTATACCGCTCATCAGGTGTGAGCAACAACTTTTTTGCTCAAGGACCCTCTCGATCATCGTTTCCATGTTTTTTGTTTCACAAACACTAATTGTCAATGGTTCCTTAATTTCATCAATTTTCTATACCACACCTCTAGGGGGAGGTTGTTCCTCGTCTATAGATGCACTTTCAACATCTCCTAGATATTTTCTCGTTCGAGAATTCATTTGGGTACCATTGTGTTTCTTTGGTGCTCTTTCCTTTTTCTCTCCATGTATTTGGGAAACAAAAGGATCTTGAGTACGAGTTTTTTGGGAAGTGGTATGATGGGACTGATCCCTGTGTTGTTCAGGTGTAGTCTTTGAACTCTCTTCTCATCCATTTATGAGGTGGTTTTGTCTGGTTGTAAACTTCCTCAGATTTGATGGTAGAACCATTTGGGAGGCCATATTTTTCAACAGGTCAGTGGCTTTTCCAAATGCTTGTATTCCTTCCTTTATGTTGGCATTGCAGAGCTTTGTATTCTGCTCATGGCACCATGAAAAAGGTACGCCCCGAGGGATCAACAAATTCTACAGTACGAGGCCCTTGTTGGTTCTAGAAGTAAGATTTAGGTTGATTTTGGGAGTAAAATCCAACATGATTTTTAGGCGGTATCCCATACTAACCTTGGGGATAAACTCCCAGTGATACTGGAGGGTAAAAACCATGCCAACTTCTCATCCGTAGAACATTTGGCGGAGCCTGAGGATGTATACTTGGCTAGTTTTGAAAATGAGTCCCAAGCTATTCTTGGAAAGAAATCATTTGGTACCATGGGGGATGAGCCATCTAGTGATCCAAGAGAGGAACAGTCTGATGCCTTAAGGAAGGAGTAGTTTGGTGCCCCGGGGGAAGAACCGTCTCATGCTCTAGAAGATGAACTGTTTGGTTCCCCGGGGAAGGAGTCTTTAGGTGCTCTCGAGGAGGAATTGTCTTGTGCCTTGGGAGATGAGCCATCTGGTGCCCTAGGAGAGCATCCGTTTAGTGCCTTGGGGAAGGAGCCATCTGGTGCCATGGGGGATGAGCTATTTGGTGTTTCTGTGGCTGCGGTGATTCCACATCTATTCCGTCTTGTTTTTGTTGTAGATTAGTAGTACTTCTAGTTCGCGCCATTGTAGACAAACTAACTAGCTTTTTGTACGAATTCTCACAGACGACACCAATTATTATTGCCAAAATACAACAATGAATTTAGTTCTCGAGAAAAATCATCTAATTGCTTGAGTCTGCAAAGAAGAAAACCATCAGAGGGCACATAAAGGTCCCCGCCTGGACACTCCGATACTTATGTCAAACATTGAAGATGATAAAAGCCCAATAATAGTATTCACACCAGTATGAGAGACGTATCTCTTTTGGAATAAAGGTCTGTCTATTTATAGAAAACTATGAGTCATATAAAATGTAATAGAATTAGGATTCTTGTAGATAATGCTTATATATCTTGATTGATCTTTGTTTGGTTAGAACTAGGATTGCCGTAGATTACACCTATCTCTTATATAATGTTTATTTTATATTTTTTTAGGATAATTATTTATCCCTTTCCTAGAAGGATTTTTATTTTTTGGAGTTATCAAGTTTATGCGACGTGTGGGTCCTTCCCTTAAATGGAAAATATTTTGGCGGTGCAATGAATTTCCTGTGCACCCTATTGGACGGTGGGACTGCGAACTAAGCCCATGACTGAAGCTACGTGCTGCAATCATGGGCCGTGGTGGCACAACCACAAGCCGTGATTATTGGTCTCGGGCTAAGATCATGGGCCGTGGGCTGTGGTTTCACAGCCACGAGTCGCGATCATTGGTTGTGGCCCGAGGCACAACCACGTGATAGGTTTGAAATGCTATGGTACACACCAAGAGGTGAGTGAATTGAAAAATTCTTTTCTCTTAAAAATTCTTTTAATAAATAGAGATGTCGTCTGTAAAGACCACAACTTCGTTAAACCTCAAAACCTTGAAATGGAAGGATGAGGTATTAACAGTATAAAGACAATCTCATCTTGAGAATATAAAATATGAAATCTTTTTCTATGAGAGGTTAAATATACAAATCAAGTAAAGAATATAGAGATGCTAAAAAGAGAAAATAAACAGAGAATATAAACACAAGAGACGATGATTTATAGTGGTTTGACTTTCGAAGCCTAGTCCACTACCTTAGCTTCATACTAAGGATTTTGAAATAAATCCATTATCAACCCTCTACTCAAACTGAGTTGGTCTTCTAGTCCATAACTAAGAAAATTTACAAACCTCTCACTCGAATGAGCCCTCTAGTTTACGCTAGGTAAAATACAAAAAAAACGAATATGAGAATCTAAGAGTACAACTCTTAGTTACAAGTTCTCTCCACAAATAAATAGAGGCTTAAAATGAATGTAACGGTGTAGATACAAAGCCTCAAATAAAATAAGTACAGAGAGAATAAAGTTTAAAGCTCGAAGTAAACTTGAATGCTCGGTAGATGAAGATAATAAATGTTCCCCCAGCCTTAAACAATCCTTCATCCACCTATTTATAGTTTATGGTAGATAAATACAAAAATTCGACCGTTGTGGTGGTTGGTCGAGCATTTAATGCGGCAAAAACTAGCCGTTATGATTTATGCGAAAGAAACTTAGTTGACAAATAAAAATGGTTAGTCGAAAGAATCAGACAAAGTAACAAATTTGGTCGACAAACAAAATAAGTTAGTTAACTAAGTCATCAAAACAACATAACACTTAGTTAACCAAGACAAAAATAGGCATGACACTTAGTCGACTAAGACTATCCTTCTGTCGACAAACTTAAGGAGTTAATCGACCAAGTCAGCACATAAGCATTGTTAGTCGACAAAGCTTATAGCTTAGTTGACGAAGACATAAATAAGTATATTGTTGGTCGACAGAGCCTATAATTTAGTTGATCAAGTTAAGCTTTAAAGGATAAATAAGCAAACTGTTAGTCGACCAACTTGCATAATAAACTTGAAATCTTGTCAATTTGATTTGCTTTAGGATTGAAACAATTTGAGATATTAAGAAATCATCTTAACAAATTTAATTTGAGTCTTTGACTCAAAAAACTCTTTGGATTTAAAAATAGTCCAACTTCATTTCCTTTTGAGATACTTCATGAAATTGATTTTTGAACACATAGAATTCATTTAATACATTAATTTTATATTTAATGAAAATTACATTATTTGAGATTATCAAAACTATTTTGATCATAAGAGTAAGATATCACCACAAGCCGTGACAAGGCCACGGGCTGAGATCATAGGCGCTTCACGGCCACGAGCCTTTATTTGGCCACGTTCCTTTGAATTAATGTGTATTAATTTGTGTTGCAATAATCTTCTCCTTTTGTTAATTTTTCTTTTATTTTGTCATTTTAAGCTATGGTGTATCAAAACCTAAGATTGCATTCTCTTTACTGTTTTCAAATTATTTTTAATTTTTAATTTTTTAAAATAATAAAAATGCGTTCTCTTTACTATTTTTAAAAATACATTTTTGAAAAAAAAAAAATTGTAAAGAAAACTCAAAACAACTTTTAGTTGTTTTTGAGTGTTTTCATCCAAAACAAATTCAAAACTCAAAACACATTTATTTATTTATTTATATTTTATTATTGTAATGGAAAAAAATATTATAAAATTCATTAACTTTAAAATGTATATATATTTTTAATAATATATTAATATTAAATATTTTTAATTTATTAAATAATCAAATTTATTAAATAAAATATAATTAAAAAATTATTTTCAAAATTTCTAAGAAATATATATTTTTTAATTTTCTATTTTGAGAAATAATTTTTTAAAATGACAAAGAGAACGTATTTTTAATTTTTTAAAAATAGACTATTAAAATAAAAAATTGAAAATGAATTCAAAACTCAAAATTTAAAATTAAAAAGTAAAGAAGAGAAAGCCTAAATTATTAGAGCAACATTTAAATTTATGTAATATAAATAAGTCAAATTTGAATGAAAATCCAAACCTGACAAAATTTTACAAAATTGGACCCGTACTTTTATGCCTGAGTAAAAACCTCAAGTCTAGAAAGTAGAAAGTAGCAAATAAATGAGCCTAGCCTAGTAGTCTTTGTCAATCGGGGCAGTGGGAAGCGATTGCCCTGCACGCATCGGCAACGGCAAGAGACTAACGGCGCCCACAAGATTGACAACTGGTTACCCCATTGAAGCATATGTTGAAATCTGTACATGTCCTTTCCTGCCCATGGAACGGAAAGAAAGAACGCAGAAAGTCCCTAAACAGCACGAGGGGAGGGTCAAAGAGCCTTCGGAACGACAAAGAAGCCGACATCAAAGACGCAGTCCCATTCAAGACCACTGTTTGCCGAACCAAACGCTACCAAATTGCAGCAACAGGGTTGACTGAAGACCCGCCCACGGCCCACCTACTCCGCCCTTCGTTTCTACATCCATATATACGTGTCTCCTTTCACATCGCTTTCCATCAGCAACTTTGCATGTCGCTCTCTATCTATCGGTCCTTGCCTGTTTCTTTTTTTTTTTAATTAAAAGATAAATATGTATAAATGATGAAAATAACTATACATATACACGATATACCCAATACTAATAGATGATGGAACATGCTAATGACCCATAACTAAGGCTTCATAATGGGATAAAATATAAGGATATAAAGAGAAAACCGCCCTATATATATATGTTTTAACCCTATAAATAATAGAATTCATTAATGGCGATCGACCGTAAAAAATGTAATCTTTCTTATTATCTATATGTGGTAAATAATACAAGTTAATGCAATTTTCTTGACTTTGTTGGACAAAATGACCCTCGAGCTTCCTTTTTGAGCCATTTTAAACCACTGACCAACGATGATATGGATCTTCATATGCCTATCCAAAATTTAATATTCCCCCAAATCACTGACCTAATCTGAGCACCACATAGGCCACAATTTCTGTTCGTGCCCAAAAAGAGTAATCTATCTTTAGTGAGGAGCTTAACTTTACACCAAGCCACAAAGTGAAGCATGCTTAGGGATGATTGCGAGTTCCAAACAACGTTGGCCCACATTTTCTTCACACCTTTCTATCGGAAATAATCATAAACTTTAGAAAGACAAAATGCACCTCCTTGTTCCCAAGAGGAGAACATCTAAATTGCCGCCAACATAAACCCTTCAGATTGGCAAAAAAAAGTCTCTTAAAAAAAAAAATCGTTTAAGCAATAGTGAGTCCCCTTTTCTAGGGTACCATTTCCAAATCGAGCTTTCATTAAGATAAATATGGTTGATCCACCTAACCCACAACGAGTCCTTTTTATGGTAAAAGTTTCATAAGGCTTTGATTAGAAGGGCCGAATTTCATCTATTTAAATCCTTCAAACCAAGACCACATTGCAATTGCAAGCAAATATCCTTCCATGAAACTAGGGAATAACTCTAATTTAATAGAAAACCACTACATATCTGAATAATCTTAATTATCAATAACAATGGTAAGGATAGACAACACTGATAACCAAAAACTCTCCACTCCTTGAAGGATAGATCGAATTAACTCGGTCCTACTCCTTGAAGGATAGATCGAATTAACTCGGTCCTACCTGCATAAGACATAGAGGCACACTTCCACACATTTATGTAAGCAGCAAATTTATCAATAATATGAGCATAGTGAATGACTTTTAATCTTTCAGCAGCTAAAGGAATGCCCAGGTAGCGAAATGGCATGAGCCTTTTAGGAAAATTAGCCACTAACAAAATATTAGTAAGCTCATGACCCTCCCAAACCAGTAGTGTACATGTTTGATTTAAGCTTGTTAACACAAAAGCCCAACTTAGCCCCAAAGTTAGCCAAACACTCCATGACAATCTTAACATAAGTAAAATCTCCTCTAGCCATCAACATTAAATCATCGACAAAAGCTAAATGGTTGCATGTTTCTTTTCTTTGTACTGGCGAGAGTGATTTCAGAAAATGTTTGATATTGTCATTGCGTTATAATCTTATCGCTTTAATTAATATGGTATTATAGTTTAAATATTATATGCAATTATATATTTAGATTGTAAATATATAAAAGTTAATAATTAATGTCCTACACATTTTAAAATTAGTAGTCACATTATCTTTTACTATATATTCTTATACATACATTACTAAAACGATACGATATGTCTTGTATGACTTGGAGGATGTGCAGTACACGAAAAATATATATTATATAATTATTATGTAAGAAATTTCATTTATATAATACACCTTTTATATTATGTACACACACTTACATTGTATAAGGTACTGACATATTTAAGTACTATAAAGTTTCCCTTAAATTTAATAGAAGTATGTGAACAAATTAAGAGGTATAGCTATAATTTGAAGTAAGTTAAAAGTCAAGTTAGTCTAAGAGTAAATTATAAAATCATCTTAAAGTTTCGCATAATGACAAGATTTCTTGTCTTTAAAAATTAAGATAAAAGTAATTATTTTACCTGTATAATTTTGTTCTCCTCTCTCCCCTTTTCTTCCTTCTCTCAATCATTTTTAATAAAATTTTTAAAAAAATCATTAACTACCAATTGGCCACCAGTGGTCGTTGCATTGGTGGTTGTTCCCATGATGGAGGGAGAGGCAGAGGGAGAGGGAGAAAGCGAGAAAAACGGAAAGATGGAGAAAGGTATGGAAGGAGTGAGGAAGAGAGAAATCATTGGTGGTCGCTGAACAATTGATGTCCGAGAGAGGAGAGAGAGAGAGGGAAAGGAGAGAGAAAAAGAGAGTATAGATAAAAGACAAGGTAGGAAAAGTAATTTAAATATATAAATAAAACGTTCAGTTTATCTGATTTGTTAATAATAAAGAAAATTTATGTTATTTTAAGAAAACAAAAATTGTCAGTAACTTTTCACTAAATTTAAAGAATGTCGTGAGAAATTTATCTAATTGTTCATCTCTATTAAAGTATCCTTTAATAATACTATAGACCTTATCCGATTTGTCACAATGAGTCGAACATAAAATTTGTCAAACAAACCGACCCTGTTTTGTTGGCTTGCCCATCAACTTGGTGGTATTGATGAATGTTTTGATTTAAAATGAAAAAAGTCAGAAGAAATGTCATAATTTTATGCAAGTCCGTGGTCTTGACTAAATAATTAAGGAAGCTAGTAAATGGGTGGTAGTTGGCTTTGGAGTAACACCCAACGAATAGAGCAAGTGAACCAACTTGACCTTTGTTCACGGGCCTCAGAGAGCAAAAGAAGCGCACGCCCGCCGACGGTGCCATCAACTATTACACATATAATATTAGTTAAATGGTTTACTCGCTAGCTAGCTCAGCTCTTCTCCAGAGAGCATTGCACTGTGTATTAGCTGTAACATGTATATAAACAATCATTACATATATATTGTTATTGTTATTAGTGAAGGCCCAAACGATGTCGTTGGGGTAAGCAAGTGGAGGGCCGCGTGCTGCAACCTTGAGCTGCCATATGGCAGCCAATTGGAGGGCAGCACGTGGCAACCATCAGCTGCCCTCTGATGGCGCCCGTTTGCATTATCAACCCCTCTTCTCTTCTCACTTGTCCGTCTGCTTTTATTCTGTTGGAATATTGTATATCGTGCTTGCACGATCTGATCCGAGCCATCCATCCATGCTTTATGATTCTTGATCCCAGCCCTCCATCGTCGCTATTTAACTTCTCCTCGGGATATGGTCTGGACAGACGTTTAAGGCGAAAGAGAGAAAGATCAATCAAAGAAGAGAAGAGGGATCGAGAAGAGAGAGATACCCTTCGTCTCCGACCTAGGGTTATCTGGTTTTTTGCTTCGGTTCTTTTCTTTCTTTCTCTGTAAATGTTTGTATAGCTTTATAGTTATATGGTTCGATAGGGTTTTATGCCTCTTAATCTGTTTGAGTGATTATTGGGCAAGTTTTGTGTTTCTCGAACCACTGTAAGTACAGAGAGACTGAGGGGTTTTCTGTGGGTGTATTTTTGATTCAATCATTAGTGCAGTGAGCTCTCCATATTGGAGCTCAACGTGGACGTAGCCCTATTTGGGTGAACCACGGTAAAATCTTGTGAGTCTCTCTTTCGCTTTTTCGTTTCAGTTCGGCTTACCTCTGTTTCGCATGAATGACTGTTAAAGCTTTCATTCCTTTTGTTTCATCGTGTGTTTGTGATATTCTGATTTTAACCCTAAGGTTTGAGTATCAGTGCTCAACAGTGGTATCAGAGCCGTGTTAAATTCGGCGCTTAGGGTTTTTTTTTTGAAAAGTAAATCAGTCAGTCTATTTTCATCTAAGGGGTTGTCATCTATTATCGGATGGTCTAGGGTTTCTTTGAGAACCTAGTGTCAGCAGGAGTTTGCTGTGTTTATTCTCATCAGTGTCTAGAGCCACCTAGGTTAACTTCGTGCAAGGCGAAGAGGATGTCTACCCGATTTGAAATTGGCATATTTGATGGAAAAGGAGACTTTGGTAGCTGGAAAAAGAAGATGAGAGTTTTACTCTCTCATCATAAGGTGCTGATAGCACTAGAAGCTGATGACCGAAAATGGTCACCTGATCAGCTTACAAGAACAGAGGAGGTAAGAGAAGAGGCATTTAACCTCATCTTTCTTCACCTTGGTGACACTGTCATTCGCAAGGTAGACGGTATGTTAACTCCCATTGATTTATGGAATAAGTTAGATTCTTTATACTCTGTTATGACTGCACCAAATTTAGTATACTTGAAAGGCATGTTGTTTAACTTCAAAATGAATGCATCTAAGTCAATGGATGAAAACATAGATGAATTCACTAGACTTGCATTATTACTTAGAGGTACTGATCAAGCATTAGGTGACACAAGTGAAGCTATGATTCTTTTAAATTCCTTACCTGATGACTATGATGTAGTAAAGCATGCATTAAGGTATACTGGCATTGTTCCTAGTTTAGATCTTGTTATCTCGGGTATTAAAGCTAGGGAACTAGAACTAGGAATATCTAAAAGGTCAGGAAATAACTTGTTTGTAAAGAGTAAGAATGAGAAAAAATCGTCTACCAGTAACAATGATCACACTAATGGGTTAGGGCAAAAGGGTAAGAAAAAGGATAAGAAAGGTAAACAAAAATGGAAGTGTTATCACTGTGGTAAAGAAGGTCACATTAAGAAGTATTGCTATGATTATATTAAGAAACTAAAACAAGGGGGAAATGCAAATGTAAATGCTGGGACCTCTAACTGTTTAGCTGAAGTACTCAATGTCTCATATTTATCTGCTGAACATGAATGGGTAATGGATTCTGGTTGCTCTTTTCATATGTGCCCAAACAGAGAATGGTTTCAAAATTTTAATCAGAGGGAAACTGGTACGGTATACATGGGTAATAATCAATCATGTAGTATCCAAGGTATAGGTAGCATATCCTTAAAGTTACATGATAATAAAATCAGAATGTTAACTGATGTAAGGTATGTACCAGGATTAAAAAGAAACCTAATATCTCTTGGGACACTTGATGAGTTGGGTTACTCATATAGAGCTGAAAATGGTTTCCTTCATGTCTTTAAAGATGATAACCTTATACTGTCAGGTAATAAGAAAAACGGATTGTACATTTTAAATGGTTGTTATTCATCCCTTGTTAACTCTCATTCTGCCTGCATAGTCAATACTGGTAAGACTGATATATGGCACCTGAGACTTGGCCATATGAGCCTGAAAGGTCTCCAGGCACTGTCAAACCAAGGGTACCTTGGATCAGTGCCTGTTGGGTCTCTTGACTTTTGTGAGCCATGTGTTCTAGGCAAGCAACACAGGCTGAGTTTCCCTAAGGGAACTCACCTGGCGAAGGCATGCCTTGAATATCTTCATGCTGACCTATGGGGGCCTTCTCAGGTCCCCACTTTTGGTGGTAACAGGTATTTTCTATCTATTGTTGATGACTTTACTCGAAAGGTAAGGGTGTTTTTATTGAAATCAAAAGACCAGACCCTAGAGAAGTTTAAAAATTGGAAAACAATGGTAGAAAATCAAATAGATAGGAAAATTAAAACCCTTAGGACTGACAATGGTCTTGAGTTCAGCAGTAGAGCTTTTGATATATTCTGTAATGATCATGGTATACTTAGACATAGGACAGTTAGGAACACTCCCCAACAAAATGGGGTAGCTGAACGGATGAACAGAACACTTCTTGAAAAAGTCAGGTGTCTATTATTCACTTCTAATATGTCTAAGTCATTTTGGGGTGAGGCTTTATCCACTGCTGCTCATTTAGTAAATAGGAGTCCTTCTACTGCATTAAATCTTATATGCCCTGAGGAAAAATGGACTGGTAGAAAACTAAACTTTAATTACTTGAGGGTATTTGGCTGTGAAGCCTATGCTTATAAATCTGAAGGCAAACTTGAACCTAGGTCTATCAGATGTGTGTTTGTTGGGTACCAAGAAGGTACCAAGGGATATAGGTTATGGGATAAGGAATCTACTGGAGTTAAAATTATAATCAGTAGAGATGTTATCTTTAATGAAAATGTTTTCCCCTGTAAAACAAATAACCTAAAAGAAACAAACACTCAGGAAAACCTAGATGATTTTGCTGTTTTAGGGGGTTCTCAGATAGAGGTGGAGCAACCAGCAGGAAGTAATAACCTACCAGTTGCTCCATCTTCACCTGAGCAAAGTCAACAAGATGCTACCTTGTCTATGTCTCATGATGTCTCTGATCATGATGATGATCAAGAGGAACAAGAAAATGAACCTGAGATTGAGGTGGAGCATCATAGCTCACCCCAAGACCTCAGTGGCTATCAGCTAGCCCGTGATAGGAGCAGGAGGGTTTCTAGACCCCCTACGAGGTATGCTTACTCTGACTTAGTGTACTGTGCTCTAATTGCTGGAAAAGAATTAAGGAGCAGTGAGCCAGCCTCATATGAGGAAGCTATCATCTCCAAAGATGGTGTCAAATGGCGACAAGCCATGGATGAGGAAATGAACTCCCTCAAGGTAAATGGCACCTGGATTTTGGTCCCCAAACCTGAAAAGCAGAAACTGATCCAGTGCAAATGGCTGTTCAAATTAAAGGAAGGTATGTCTCCCACTGATCCACTTAGATATAAAGCTAGATTAGTTGCTAAAGGCTTTACTCAAAGGGAGGGTATTGACTACAATGAAATTTTCTCACCAGTAGTAAAATTTAAGACCATTCGCATAATGCTTGCTGTTGTTGTTCAATTTGATTTAGAATTAGAACAATTAGATGTTAAAACAGCCTTCTTGCATGGTGATCTTGATGAATGCATATATATGTTTCAGCCAACTGGTTATATTGATAAAACTCATCCTGAACATGTATGCTTACTGAAAAAATCTTTGTATGGATTAAAACAATCCCCAAGACAATGGTATAAAAAGTTTGATAGTTTTATCTTAGGGATTGGTTTTGAAAGAAGTCAATATGATAGCTGCTTCTACTTCGTAATTTCAGATATTCCTGTTTATCTACTGCTGTATGTAGATGATATTTTGATAATTAGTAAGTCCAAAAGAAAAATTAGTGAGTTAAAGTCAATGTTAAACACTAACTTTGATATGAAGGACTTAGGACATGCTAGGAAAATTCTAGGAATGACAATAGAAAGAGAAAGAAGTAAATCAGTCTTGAAAATTCATCAAAATGACTATCTTATTAAAGCTATTCAAAGATTTGGTATGCAAAATTGTAAAACTGTAGGGGTCCCCTTAGCTGGTCACTTTGTCCTATCTAAATCCCAATGCCCCACAACTAATTCTGAATTAGTTAAAATGGAAGATATCCCTTATGCCAATGCAATCGGAACAATTATGTATTCAATGATTAGTACTAGACCTGATCTTGCATATTCAATATCTCTGCTTAGTAGATATATGTCAAATCCAGGTAAACCTCATTGGGATGCACTAAAATATATGTTAAGATATATTAATGGATCTATAGACATTGGCTTGTGTTATAAAAGAAGATTTGATACTCTTAATCTTGTGGGATATGTAGATTCTGATTTTGCAGGTGATAGGGACTCAAGGAAATCAACAACTGCATACTTTTTCACCTTGGGTGGAAATTGTATCAGTTGAAAATCCCAACTTCAGCCTCTGGTGGCTTTGTCCACCACCAAGGCTGAGTATGTTGCTGTTACTGATGCCTTTAAAGAGGCTATTTGGCTACAAGGTCTATTAAAGGAGATCCAGTTGCTACAAGACAAAGTGACTGTGTTCTCAGACAGTCAAAGTGCCATTCACCTCTCCAAGAACCCGGTATATCATGAACGAACAAAGCATGTTGAGGTAAAGTATCATTATGTTAGAGATTTAATAGCTAATGGCACTGTGAGTATTTTGAAGGTGCCTACAGAAAACAACCCAGCAGACATGGGAACAAAAGTTCTAACTACAACCAAGTTCAAGCACTGCTTGAACTTGCTGCACGTGGGAATTGGTTGATCAAATCAACCAGAGCAATGAAGGTATGGATTGTAGCATGTTACACTTGTGAGAGTTTCAGATTCACCTCTTGTTTGGGCTTCAAGGTGGAGATTGTTATTAGTGAAGGCCCAAACGATGTCGTTGGGGTAAGCAGGTGGAGGGCCGCGTGCTGCAACCTTGAGCTGCCATATGGCAGCCAATTGGAGGGCAGCACGTGGCAACCATCAGCTGCCCTCTGATGGCGCCCGTTTGCATTATCAACCCCTCTTCTCTTCTCACTTGTCCGTCTGCTTTTATTCTGTTGGAATATTGTATATCGTGCTTGCACGATCTGATCCGAGCCATCCATCCATGCTTTATGATTCTTGATCCCAGCCCTCCATCGTCGCTATTTAACTTCTCCTCGGGATATGGTCTGGACAGACGTTTAAGGCGAAAGAGAGAAAGATCAATCAAAGAAGAGAAGAGGGATCGAGAAGAGAGAGATACCCTTCGTCTCCGACCTAGGGTTATCTGGTTTTTTGCTTCGGTTCTTTTCTTTCTTTCTCTGTAAATGTTTGTATAGCTTTATAGTTATATGGTTCGATAGGGTTTTATGCCTCTTAATCTGTTTGAGTGATTATTGGGCAAGTTTTGTGTTTCTCGAACCACTGTAAGTACAGAGAGACTGAGGGGTTTTCTGTGGGTGTATTTTTGATTCAATCATTAGTGCAGTGAGCTCTCCATATTGGAGCTCAACGTGGACGTAGCCCTATTTGGGTGAACCACGGTAAAATCTTGTGAGTCTCTCTTTCGCTTTTTCGTTTCAGTTCGGCTTACCTCTGTTTCGCATGAATGACTGTTAAAGCTTTCATTCCTTTTGTTTCATCGTGTGTTTGTGATATTCTGATTTTAACCCTAAGGTTTGAGTATCAGTGCTCAACAGTTTTTTTATGCTTATTTGTGATCCCTCCTGGGGTTTACACCTTACACTCTCACGGAAATATTATTAGAACACTTTAATTTTATATTTTTGATGATATTGTGTATTGAACACCTTGTATTGTGTATTATTTTAATGACATTTAACATTACGATAAGAAGCAAAACTAACCTCAAATGACAGACACCTAACGTATTTGTGCCGGCTTTTTCATCAAATTATAAGGAATTGAGAAAGCAAACTATAATTATAATTGAGGCGAATATGTTTGTTGGTATTGACACGTGATATGGAAGTTCTATTAGTTTGGTATGTCTTATACATCAATTATCTCCCAACACGATGATATATAAGTAAGCAACGCCAATTATAAAGAGGTATGGACAAGACTAAGACTCCCAATCACCCGCTAATTACCACCATCTTGGCAGAATTATAGCGTGCATGATACTCGTTGAAAAATTAGAGGTTTAATTGATAAGTCAGCAAGAAATGAGTGAAGCCCAATGCAGGTAGAAAAAGGTTTGTCATTCTCGCTCCAGAGGTGTTCTTCTTTTTTCAGCTTTTGTTTAGTTTGTTCATCTCTAACCTTTCCTTGGTTAGGCAATGATCCTCTTGCATTAGCTAACTTATATAATTGAAGAGCCGCGCGCCTTAAAACACTCCGATATGGTTCTTCACTATAGTTGTAAGCTAAGAAAAGAGAGCTCGAGCTACCAGTTCAACTTAGCATCAAGGCATCTTCGATTATATATCATGTTATAATTTCTTGAGAGTTGGCGCGCGGGCACCATTATTGTTGAAATTCTTTTTTCTGGCCTTTGGGAAAAAAAAAAAAAAAAAGCCTTCTTAGGTAGAGAGGTCTTTGTTCTTAATTACTCTTGAAAAACAGAAAAAAAAAAAAAAAAAAAACTATGATTTCTCAAACGTCACTCATTTATAAGTCTTGTGTTTACCAAGAAAAGATCCAAGTCTCTCTCTTTTCATGTTTCTTTAATGTCATACTATGTCTATCTATATCCCTCTCTCTCTCTCTCTTTCTTTCTATCTGAGCTTGGCACAAATGTCTACTGAACTTCAATAGTTGCCTAATTATTTATTTATTCATGCAAGGCACCTCATATGTAGGTTCTGTTTTCTATGTAATTACACGGATAATTTGTACCGCTATATCGCAATAGAGTTGAAGCAGTAGTTTATCGTAGTCTTGATCGTGCCAGAAAGAGAAAATGGAGAAGCAAGAAAAAAAAGAAAGTAAAAAGTTGTATTTGGAAAACAAATAATTCGAGATCCTTCCGAAGACCGTAACCAAGAAAAATAAATGGATTCTACCCTGTTTTTCTTCCTTTGAAGATTAAGGTGCGAAATGTGGTAGGGAAGAATATTACAGTAGTTACAATTATATATATTTTTGTCTAAGTTGACTATAGAACTCGAATAATGGAGGGGTCCCGGCCTGTGATTTGATTAATTCAAATTAGTGCTTTCCAAGACATGACCTACTTTGTCATCTTTTGCTATTGAAGAATTAATTAACAAATCTCTTCTTGATAATCTCAATGACAACGTACGCGTTCTTAATTAGACCAATGATATTGGGTCTTCTGCCTTCGGATGCAAATTAAGTGATTAATTATATATCTAAGACGTGCTTAAATCCGATGGTCTCGTACTAGTAATTAGTTTTCGGACCATTTGCACCATGTTACATGCTCACAACTTAATTAACATGCCCCGGAAGCATAGGTTAAATGGCGGACAAGTGATGCGGTAGAATTAGTATTGGTAGGTCACGAGTTCGATATTTGACTTAAACAGGGACCAAAAACCTGTCTACGATTTATCTCCTCTATCAAAATTTAAGATACAAGCGATGAGACTGCACAAGGACAATAATCTCAAATAACTTAACTAACATGCACATGGGACAGGTACAAAATTAATTAAAAATTGTACTCAACATATTAATTCCCAATTGTCTGGCCAGCAGTCCCTCTCTGTCCATTGTGTTGAGATATAAATGACAAAATGTTTTGGCAGTAATACTAATATTTTATTAGTCACATACTTCATATATATATATATATATTTCAAAGCCTTGTTTAATATGGTATTCTTAATTATATATAAAGGAGTTGTTTTTCTTAATATTAATCAAACATCTACGTTCTTTAATTTTATTGATATGCCCTTTCGTATAATGTTCATGAAAGGTTGATAAAAGAAGAAAAAAAAACCTCGGACATGTTCTTTCTAGTCCAATGATGAGCAATCCTTGTTTCTTTCTGCGTACATAGACATTAATTCTTTAAACAATATTGTACTGCTAGGGAAGCTAAAAATTTAATTGATCTTGCTCTAAAAATGGGTGAACTATTGTATTTTTTATTCAGTTATAATAATATGATTTTAATGAAGTTAAATTAATAAAATAATCTCTCTTTGACAAACAAATCATTTAACTGCGATTTAATTAATACTCCCACTGGCATTAAAACATATAGATGAAATCTTGATGCTTTTGGAAAGTCCATTAATCCTTCTATATATTTATCATAATAAAAAAGTGGGTTGTATGGTAAAATCTTAACCGGATATGGTAAAATATTGAGTTCCCCTTTTAATAATCTTATTATGATAACCGATGAAAAATGAGAAGTGACAAGCTTTGAAGATCAAAATATATGCATGAGTACGGAGGTATGATAATTAAGAAGTTTAGGCCATGTTTAGGTTTCCCAGGGCATGGGAAATCTGTTTCTATTTATATATACATATATATATCCTCATAAAATATTACTGCACAGCTGTTATTCTTAATTTAGCTACAAGTTATAATTTAATTATCAGAACATTTCTTAGTCAAATAAAAAATTCAATTGCTTCCCTTTTTAGGACTTTAGAGCTATTTATAGTCTTCTCCATATATAGAAGTTATTGAGGTTCTTCGAACTGCTATTGGGATCATAAACGTAGCTTCGATACTACTTCAATTGTTAGGTCAGTATTACATTTGTGCTAATCTACGTGGTTTTCTTTCTTATTTATATTCTTAATTAGTTATGTCTGATCAGATTCAACTAGCTAGAGACATTCTTTGGCATCGATCCACTTTCCAGCTAGAGCTAAGCAATGACCTTTGTTGTGCTCTTATGTGTAAAGAGCTTTAAATCAATTATGAGCATTAGCCTTACAGATCCATCAAATCAGCTTTTTTAAAAATGATTATGCTAAAGCCATATTAAATTATGAACTACAATTGGTATTCAATGAATGGTGTTAAAACATTTCATTCCAAAGGGTCCTACACCTAAAGTAAATAGTTTTGTAATAAAATAAATACTGAATAGATTCCTATGGTGTTTTAACTCTTAAACAACCCAAAAGAAAAAGTTAAAAGAACATTATGAGTGGCTATATGTCTTAGCTACACTACAAATCCCATGGGATTGATAATGTCTTATCATTTGTCCTGTTATTATCATATGCTAAAACATAGTTTATTAGTTCAAAAAATGATATATTATATGACATGTTTGGTTCTAAGGACAAGGGAACCGATCGATCGACTTTAATTGTCAACTTCTGTCTCCCCATCCAATGGTAATGCATTACTTCTTCCCCTCTCCTATTGTTTGAGATTCATATTTAAGTTCAAAAATTGTACTTTACCAACCATGAATTACGTACAATAACAACACAGTAAATTTAATTTTATTAATTATGAATTTTATTTTATTAATCATCTCATTTATACAGAATTCATGATATTTAGCCAAGATCCCTTTACTAAAAGGGGAGTAAATGTGCTATATACGGCAGTTGGGGGTTAATAGTGCAGCTCTTTGAGTTGGGGATTAATAGTGCTAATGTTTATTCATTTCACTAGCATATACAATAAAAGAATAATATTTTTGGTCTATGTAACTTTTTAAAAGGGTACCTAAAATTTTTCTCTTTATCTTAAAACAATTAAAATAAAGAAAATTAATAAAAAAAAAATTTAACTCTCAAACCATCGAATCAGAGGACAACCCATTATCATTAATTGTCCATAACACACAACACACGTAGTAATTTAGTTATTTTTTGGATTTTGGTTGTTTTATTCTCTTTTCATTTTTGTGTGTGTGTGTGATAATTCAGGGTATATCCTAATTTAAATTGTAAATGTTTTGTGATTTTATTCTATGATATTCTTACTTACAAAAAAAAAAAGAAAAAGGCAGTAATCCAGTTAAAGTGTAGCTTTGGCTTGCACGTATAGGAAGAAATATGAAAGGATGTTTGATTATTGTATATATATATATGTGTGTGTATATTTGAAATCCCTAAATATTTTACCTACATTTAAATGATTTGTGTTTGGTCTTTATCAATACATGCGAGGCACTCATGACACATAGAATCATGAACATGTGTGGCTCAAATTATGATCATATGTAAACCCTGGTCAATTAGGAAAAGATTAGCTAACCAAAATTTTAGCATTTCTTAATAAGAAATTAATTTCTTCCTAACACCATCCAACCCAGAAGTTAAAATTGAAATTTAATGAAGAAAAAGTATAAAGAAGGCCTAATATCTTGTCAAAAGATGGTAATGGGTAGCCTACTTAACCATTCCATTTACCCATTTGCATCCTTATTTAGCAAATTCCAAAGTAAATCTTATATTGTTTAAATAAGTAATTGGAGCTTATGTTAGTAAATATTCAAATGAATTTTATTTACTCAAAATATGATTCTTTACATAATTACCTTGATCTTAAATAAACAAATAAATAAAACTGATTTATTGGATCTGTTCTCACCCTTCAACTGTAAACTAATATTTTTAACCATTGCTTTTATTTTTCTTTAGATTTTCTCTTTTATAAGAGCATGGCCTCTATATATGTGCAAGTACCAAATTGAATATTTTATCGGGTAATGAAAATTATATGACAACTTTTCTGGTCGTATAAATGAAATCTATGGGTGGAGTCCAAAAATTTATGGTACCATGCATGCACAAACAACAAGGAAAAGCAACCATCTAAATATCGACACGTGGATAGTTCAGGCCACGAGGCTCAGAGATCTATGGGGAGCACGTTGCCCGTTTTAATGAATGATTTTCATTTTCTCCAGATTTGAGATTTTATTCCTTCGCCGCTCCCACGTGACTCTCTCTGTGTTCCAACTGGCTGGACTCGGCTACAGAGAATCTCTTCCTATGGAAGAACTGAATTGTCTGTCCAGTGTCCACGCCCACTGTTTTCAACTGGACTCACCTACTTGGGCTCTAAACCTCTGGGCCTGGGCCTGGGCCGGGCCGGGCAATCAATTCTGAAACTTCAGTTTGAACTCTCAAAGGTGTTTTTGATTTTTTTTTTGTTGATCTAACTGTAAATATTTATTAAGTCTCTTATCTTGTGAAATTTCAGCTAAGCTTGAATTTTTATTAAACCAATATTATTATAACCTATAACTATTAATCATAATAATAGACCCCTTTACTTTTAGTTTATGAATTATGCATCATTCACATGTTATGTCACAATCCAATCTCAGACCAACAGTTTATAGAGGAGAGATCCTTCAATTTGTACTTTTTAAGTGAGGATTTATGGTGCTCTAAGTAGCACCGAGGCCAAACCAAGAGCCATTCTAAAGTGAGTAAACTGCTTTTTAAACCAATTTAATTGAGTGAAATTAAAATGTGAGATTTCTAGTCACCCTGATATAAATTGAGTCTGATGAAATTCTTAACGTCAAACAATATCTAAGCATTATTAAATGTTAAACCACCCTGACTTGCATGACAAACGCGATTAATGTGAAGTGTTGCATAGCATTTTGTGTAATTAAAAACGTGAAATGAGAACCCAGACCAGGTTAGTGTGTGCTCCTTTCTTGAAAACAATGCACGAGAGCTGAGAGCTCCCCCGGTTACTATTATAATTATGTTAATAAGAGAGGCAGTGATGAGACTAGAATAGTTTAAGAGGCACACCAGCAGTGGATAAAGGCAAAAGCAAGCCAGCCTAGTTATGTGAGCCGAAAGATGAGGCCTTTTATTTGTGTAGGCGAGAGGAGGCATCGCCAAGTTGGAGGCTTGTGATTAAAGAGAGAGAGAGAGAGAGAGAGAGAGAGAGAGTGAGTGAGAAGCAGCAAGAGGAGTATGCTCCTTTTATCATTAATTATGTCTCCCTCTCCCTCTCCGGCGTCTAACCCAAACCCTTTAAATAAAATAAAATACTTCTAACTATAAAATAAAAATACCAAAACAAATGCTTCTTGCATAAGGTCAAAATATCTCAAACAATTCCTGCTTTGCAGGCTCATGAATATAGGCTAATGGGCTCATCTCCAGTTAGCAGGGCAGGGCTGCATTGCATGGTGATACTGATTTCAGCACCAAGCCCAGTACTCTTTTTAGCAGTCCACAACACAAAATTAGAGTTCACAGGCGCGCGCGCGCGCACATATTGTGTTACAAGTAGCTTAGACCAATTCGCAATGCTTTTATTAAAGCGTAAATTGCAATTATACCTTTTATGACTTGAGTTATTTTCATGAAAATCTTTTGTGGTTTAAAAATAATTCTGGATATCTTTATAGTTTAATTTTTTTTGTTAATATATATCCCTGTCATAAATGTGGTCAATTAAACCTTCATTAATTGAAATTAAACTTAATTAAATTAAAATTACACAGATTAAACGCTAATTAATGTTAAAGAAATCAAAACATACAAATAAAACAAAAACAAAAATAAAAATATCTCTTGGGTCGACAACGAGTCTAGTTGCTAGATCCCATTAATGACGATGGGTTTCGATGTTGATGGGGAGAGAGAGACAGAGATTGATGGTGGAGCTAGGAGGTTGAGTGAAAAGAAATAAGACCATTGTCGACATGGCACCCATTGTAGCCCTGCCGCTTTACTAGTAATGGCCCAACCCTCTTGTTGGAGAATAATCCCCTTCTCGTCACTAAGCTTAGCTATGACGTTAATTACCTTCATCGAGGCAACAGAGGGGCCCTTGTTACTGGAGATAATCACCCATTGCAGGTTCTCCTTTTGCAATCATTGCTACTCATTCGTTAGCAACTTCTTCTTCTTCTTCTTCTTCTTCCTAGCAATCTCTATATCTCTTCTTCCTTCTCCTCTAGTCTCTTTCTGTTGAACTATCGCTAGCTTTGATTTTTGCAAATGGAATCAATCCCTAGTTCGATCTGCTGAAATTGAATCCAATAAAACCCTAATAATGTGAGTTCCGCTTTTGCCACTCATCGTTGTTGGAGCCATGGTGGTGGTTGTGAAATTAGTTGCTAGGGGAAAAGTTGTAACCACTACCTATGTTGCATGGAAATGATTCGAAGCTATTTTTTTCGTTTTTAAAACGTTTTTCGTCCTCCTTTTAGACCTTATTTATGTCTATTTTTTTAGAAGAATATCTATTTTGGCATTTTCATTTCGTTTCAGAAATGTTTCCTATTTTCGTTTCTGTGCAACATAGTCCACTACAAGTTGAAGCCCTATTGTTTCAGGTCGGTGGTAGAAAGTCCTATATATATATTTTTTAATTTTTTGTTTTGGTTAAATTTTAAAATTAATTTAACTTAATTATGTTTAATTAACTTAAATTATTTGAATTAAGCTTGAATTGACAACATTTGTAATGGAAGGAGTATTCAAGCAAAAAAAATTAAATCACAAGAGTTTTACCTACAAATGACTTAAATCAGAATGAGTTTGAATGCAATTTATCCTTTATTATATTATTATTATTAGCTACAACCAAACTCAGCCAAGAACGTTAGCTTTGAAACCAACTCACAAGTATACTGTATTAAATACAACATTCCTAGCTAGTCACTAGCCAACTTGGCAGAACAAAAGCATTTCAAAATTCACTTTGTTGCCTTCAATATTTGGACTTTCTGGTTAGATAAGGCTAAATTCTCAAATCATGCTACAAACATTTTTTCCCAGTGGATCATGTGGCAAGAAAGAGAGCACAATACATAGCAGTGGAAAATCATTATCACTATCTTGCTAGTCTCCAGCCTTCAGACTCATACAAACGCAGAAAGCTCCAAGGTTGTGAATTTATGATCTAGCTTACCTTACCTAGACAAGTTTATTACTGTTCCTTCATTTTAACTTGAGTATTTGCTACAATAAGTGTTCTTCACTGCTCCAGCAACTTGACCGTTCATATGAGAACATTCAATAAATCACTGTTAGATAACTCCTCAAATCCAGCATCAGGGAGGAATGAGATGGGAAATTAAATCTAACGCAGTCATTGCTTAACTAGAAATAGATCCCTCAATATCGTCAATAGCAAGGGTTATCCAAGAGGCATCGTAACCAGGTTATTGGAGCAGTGTGAGCTGAGAGAGTTTTCCAGTTTTGTTCATTTAGCAGCCAATTCGACCTCTAGCCTTTCTCCGCAAACGTGAGAGCTGTTTGACGATCTTTCAATTTTCAAGATCGTTCTAACTGCTGAACTTTTTCTCCTAGTTAGGATTCAAACATGGAATCTGATGGCTCAAAGAGTAATACCCTAATGCATTCTTCCTTTACAGTTGATTTATGCCCTAAGGGCTTTTTTTCTCTTCTTGTTTGATTAGATCCTAGCAATTGCTATCAACTTGCTCGCAGCTAATCTGATTAAGATGCTTCATAAGAACTCTGGAATTATTTTATTTTTAGTTTTTCAGTTCGTTGACGTCTAATTGCCACACATAACACATACATAATAAGCATTAATATACCCCAACTAAAGTCAAGATAAAGATTTCAAAACAATTGAGTAACAGAACAATATCCAAACTATACCATTTGCCTTCAAGTATCATAATAATTATTTTATTTGCAGATCATTTTTTGGGTAGATTCAACGCCCAAAGACACACCTGTACCTGATAAATGTTGTTGAGATTGCTCCGTAGCTAGCTGGATGCTAATTCTGATCAACCTAGCTAGTTGTTCATATAATCCAGAATGGCTGCAGCGACTCACACATGACACAGTTGTGACCAAACAGCCGACTCGAAGTATCCCGTGGTCCGATGTTTGTAATTTTTGGACCAAGTGCTCTGTTCTTGTGGAGCTTTAATTTGAATGGATAGATCTTATTTTCGATTTTTGTAGACATACTGTTTCTACTCAGAACAATACCTTAATTTTTGGAGGATGCTATTTTGTAGGTGTTTCTAGTTTCGTGCAGTTGTGATCATTTTGACGATTTGAAGATATCTATGTTTCGATGGATTTGAGTTTTGGCCCAAGCTCAGCTCCATCCCTCTGTCGTCTTCACTCAAACCTCCAGCAACGAACTCCCATTTGCCATTGAAAAACAGTTTCCTTCCAAAAATAAGTTAATGTTCTAAGTAGAAATAGTATGTGTTTAGAAACCAAAAGTAAGATCTAACCGTTCATATTAAAACTCCATGAGAATAGAGCACTCAATCTAAAAATTGCCAAGATCGGATCACGAGATACTTCGGATTGGCCATTTGGTCACAACTACGTTTTTCTCTCTTTTTTTTCTCTCTCACTGCTCTCTTTTCTTCTCTATGCAATCCTAATTACAACTAGGAATGGCAATTGCAACCGAAACTGTAGGGAACTGAACCGAAATCGAATCGGTCAACGCGGTTAAAAACCATTTGACTGGGTAATAGTTTGGTTCGGGAAAAAACCGAATACTGTTTCAATGGGTATGGTTTGGTTATAGTTTTCACTAAAACCAAACCAAAACCCGAACCGAAACCGAACCGAATGGTGGGTAACCGAACCGAACCAAACCAAATATACATAATATATATTATATACAACCTTGTCCACCTGAGCCCAGCCCACCTGAGACTAGCCCACCCCAGCCCAATTGCCTTGCTTGCAAACCCTTCTCCCCTTCTCTTCTCCTTCCTCTCTCAACCTCGCTCTCACTCTCTCTCACCCTCGCTGCCTCTCGCTCGTCCGCCCACTCTCGCCCTTGCTCTCTGCATGTCTCTTGCTCTTGCTCGCCCTCGCTGGATCTCTCTTGCTCTCGCTAGGGCTTGGCCCCTGCTCTCGCTTGCCCTCAATCTCTCTCACCCTTTCTACCTCATTTCTCTTGCTCCTCCGCGCGAGCTTGCCAATCGCCCTCGCTCTCTGCATCTCTCTTGCTCTCACTCGCTCTCGCTAGATCTCTCTTGCTCTCACTAGGGCTTGGCCCCTCTTGCTCTCGCTCGTCCTCGATCTTTCTCACCCTCGCTGCCTCTCGCTCTCTGCCTCATCTCTCTTCATATTAATTTATTTTTTATATTTATAATTTTGTTAGATGGAGTTGGCTCATTCATTTCAGATGGATATGCATCAATTTACGAAGAATATATTAATGTTGTTGATGAAGGTATTAACTTTCGTAGCTAATTTTTTTTAGCTTAAATTATAATTTAATTATGCACATATTAATTTATTGATCTTAACAATTGTAGATTTGGAAATGTGATTTTATATCCAATAAGTTTTGTAACTTTATGCAAGAATAAGGTAACTTTATTAAAATTTATCTTTGTTTATTGTGAAATTATCAAAAATTTTTATGAATGCTATTTGTCTTTGTTTGTTGATATGGATTAAACTAAAAAAATCATGGTTAAACCGAGACCGAATGGTTTGGTTATGGTTTTAAATTTTTAAAACCAAATGGGTAATGGTTTGGTTTTGGTTTTAGTAATTTAAGTTTGGTTTGGTTATGGTTTTGGCAAAAATCGAAACCAAACCGAACCATTGCCAACCCTAATTACAACAAAGGTGTTATATATATAGATACTATATATATATATAGCACACAATTGGGCTAAGAAAAGTAGACCATACTGACCCAATCAGGCCTAACTTGATAGAGGCTCAAGACCTCTATTGGCCTTTCGCCCCAATCTTGGCCCCATACCTGCTAGCAGTGATCATGATCAGTACCTCCAGCAATGAACTCCCATTCGCCATTGAAAAACAGTTTCCTTCCAAAAATAAGTTAATGTTCTAAGTAGGAATAGTATGTGTTTAGAAACCAAAAGTAAGATCTAACCGTTCATATTAAAACTCCATGAGAATAGAGCACTCAATCTAAAAATTACCAAGATCGGATCACGAGATACTTCGAATCGGCCATTTGGTCACAACTACGTTTTTCTCTATTTTTCTTCTCTCTTACTGCTCCATTTTCTTTTCTCTGCAATCCTAATTACAACAAAGGTGTTACATATATAGATATTTATATATATATATAGCACACAATTGGGCTAAGGAAAGTAGACCATACTAACCCAATCAGGCCTAACTCGATAGAGGCTCAAGACCTTTATTGGCCTTTCACCCCAATCTTAGCCCCATACCTGCTAGCAGTGATCATCATCAGTACCTTTATACTTGCAACACCCCCGTGTCTGTTAGAACGGGAGATGCTATGGCACACACCAAGAGGGGGAGTGAATTGGATATTTAAAAAAATCTTGAATGATAAAACTTGAAAAACTTTTTAACCCAATTGAGGTTTTAGTGATTTAAAATATAGAACATATGAAATGACAAATGTAAAGCAAGAAGAATAAAAGACACAAAGGATTTATAGTGGTTCAGCTTAAACCAAGCCTAATCCACTACCTTAGCTCCCACTAAGGATTTTAAACCAATTCACTAAAACCTCCTACTTACACAAGTAGGCCCTCTAGCTACACAAGCTAGGAAATACAACCTCCTAATCAAATGGGCCCTCTAGCTACACAAGCTAGGAAAATAGAAACGATACAAATGAAAGAGATAAGCTAAGAGTTAACACTCTTAGTTACAAGTTCTCTCATAATGAAAAACAAGGCTTAACAAAAAATTTACAATGATAGAACAGCAAAACCTTGGAGAGAAAAAATAAAACAATGAAAGCCCAAACACTGTAAGCTCGAATAAAATTATTTGCAATTGCTAGATCATCTCGTTTCAGTCCATTAGCCTCTCATTGATCATCCATGAGTTGTATATATAAGCATCCATAAAGATTGAAGAAGAAACTAGCCGTTTTTGTGACCGTTGGAGTTGAAAAACTAGCCGTTATAAAATCTGTGAAACATAATAGTCGACAGAAGAAAAGATTAGTCAACTATTTTTACAAGTAAAACTAAGAATAGTCGACAGACATATACTGATAGTCGACTATTTTTAATACAAAAATTCAATAGTCGACAGACATACTTGAATAGTCGACAATTGCTGAAATGTGAAGAAATTTTAGAATTTCATGAACAAAAATAGTCGACAGATCAAAAGGCATAGTCGACTATTTTTACTCGATAGTCGACAGATGCTAAAATAGTTGACAGATGCTTAAATAGTCGACAGAATATTAAAAACAGTCGACTATTTTGAAGCATAGTCAACAGAATAATCCTGATAGTCAACTATTCTTTAGAAAAACTTGAATTTTCAAAACAACCTTATTCGATTCTTTAAAAACTCATTTTGATTATCTTTAAAACAAGTTGAGATTATCAAAAGTATATTTTTGAAACAAATCACACTCAACCTTACTCAATATTTCTTCTATAGGTTTTCATACCTTGCTTCAAAACTCATATATTAAAAATTCATTTTCTCATTCACAAAATCCATATAGATTGATTTTCATATAGACATTCATCAAAACCATTTCATTACTCAAGAGTAAAATATCAGTGTCCACTATAGGATCTATTGATACTTAATGTAGCATTTAATAAAGGTCTCGTCGGCACCACACCTCCATTAGAGAGTCTCGCCAACACCGAATATTTCTATCCCATCCCACTGTAACACCCTAGGGCTTGCTTGCATGTCAGGGATCTCTTTTTTCCCTCTATATAAGCTAGCCTGCTCACATGCTAATGTATGTTATTTTTAACCCATTAACATTGCCAACTAAATCTCTTACTTACTTTACCATTGGAGTGTTTTGCAGGTGCTGCCACCCCCTATTCCAGTCACTGAAACCAGCTCCGATGTTATTGGAATCACCCATGTTCATCAATCTTTTGGGCTAGGAAGGAACATTTGGCACCCACCGTGGGGCCCGGTAAAACTGACTTACCCTGCAAGACGAATCCCTACAATCTCATCTACAAACTATCCATGGTCAGAACCAGAAGCCATAACAACATAGCCCCAAACCAGAAAGATCCAAACACTGACAAGCATCATCCAGAGACTCTGACAATTATGAAGGCCCTCATCTGAACCTTCTAGTAGCAACATCACTGAGGTGTCGAGTTAACTCGCAACTAGCAGCTTGACCAGCGCAACTACCAGGTTGACGACAATGCAGAGGTCAGCCGTCATCAACAGCCCCACACCACCCACACTCTTGCTCTTTCACCGTGGGCATCATTGTACACTCTAAATCACCCTTTCTTGGAGTTCATCATGTTCGTCCCCTTGCCTGAAGTATTCTGCCTTCCTGGCACATTAAAGCTGTAAGACGGAACCTTCGACCCTTAGGAAAACTTAAAAATATGCAATTCCTTAATGTTGTTAAGTGGGGGAACTGATCCGATCATATGCCGAGCTTTTCCTAGCACCTTGAAGAAGTCTGCCTTGCTATGGTTCTCCATCCTAGAGCTAAGCTCCATCCACGACTTCTCTGATCTCACCACATGTTTCCTATCCCACTTTTACACCAGTTGGGCTCATTATAAAACCTCAACTAGCCTAATTAACCTAAAGCAAGAAAAGAACGAGCCGCTCTGAGCTTTTATGCATCGATTTAAACAGAAGGCCATCCAAATCAGGGATCTCAACCCAGTTATCTCTTTGCACGCCATCATAACAGAGCTTAAGCCTGGGCCCTTTCTCGACTCTTTGGCTCGGAAACCCCCTGCCAACCTTGACAAACTTTGGATACGAGCAGCTGACTACATAAATGTGGAAGAAGTCTTTGCCGCTAGACGCAATTTCCCCTAGCCACAAGCCCAGTCATAGCCAAATCAATGGCCCGAGACATCTACCGAGCAACCCTGCCACCCTGAGAGAGACCCTGGCCGCAAGAAAAACAACAGAGATCGAGCTAGGGGGCAAAGAGAGCCAGCCAGGACTCTCAAGCCACCTTGGTTGCACTATGACACTTATACCCCGCTAACGGCAATACGAGATCAAATTTTCCAAGTGGTCTACAATTCTAGAATAATTCCACTTCTCGAGGTAAAAGCTTGGCCTAGCCCCGACCCTATTGTAGACACTGGCAAGCACTGTGATTATCATCGCATGTTCGACCACACTATCGAAGAATGTACTGCCCTTAAGGACTAGATCTAGAAGCTAATTAGAGAAGGCCACCTTCGCCAATATGTATATAAGAGGCAGAGCCGGAGCATAGAGCCACGTGAGGACCAATGACCGAGAAAAAGTCATAGCCTATAAAGAAGACCCAGGGCTAAGCAAGGTTAAGGAGCCAGAGCAGCCCCCTAGATCAAATTTGGGGGATTATTGACACAATCTCCGGGGCTTTCGCAGGCGGAGGAGATTCCATCTCTACAAGAAGGTGTCACCTGAAGGCGGTGATGACCATTAGAAGCACCGAATATCGGTTGAGAGGAATGGCCCGACACTCGATAATCTCTTTCACCAATGGAGACTGTAGGTTTTTGAACAACCTGATTCCTCGGCCAAACACAGATCAAGCACGATAAACAGTAAAACCAAATAAACTTTAAACCAGAAAATCATTCATGCAAGACACAACTATATACGTGTTCGGATCAATAGATCCTACTCATGGCAGAGGCTCCGCCTCTAGTCAATCCACTAGATCTCAAGTTTACAAAAGATTACAAGATCATAAACCAAAAAGAAAAATAATATTGCAATACAACTGAAAAATAGAAACAAAAACAACAAGATCAAGATAGATCTGTTCTATACCGATCTCACGATCAAGACTAAGTATCTGTTTTATCAGTCAATAACCTCTCACGCCTTAGGCGATTAAAACACATAGAGATTAAGCAATAAACTGTTCTTACCGTCAGATTTTACCATGGAAGCAACCAAACAATCGATTGAAATAGATCAGAATGAAGGATTCACAAAAAGTGTCTCGCTTCAAGAATCGCCGACTTAGGGTTTTTTTAGAGAGAGAGCACAAGACAAAATATCAGAATGTTCTGAATTTTAGGGCGTTTGGAAGCCCTTATATATCAGCACCAAACGGACCAGAAAATGGGCTCGGGACATCAAGGGAAACACCATGAAAGGATATGGGCTCAGCCCATAATAAAACTCAATAGCCGACAACAATTAATAACATGCATTATATTAACAGCATGTAACAACAAATATAATGAGACATATGATTATATTAAAACTAATATAATATGAATTTCAAAATCATGAAACAGCATGCCAACATTCTGATAAAATATTTAAACACATTTTGAATCACATAAAATCAACAAATTCCACCTTGATTCAGGAATGGATTTTAAAATTTGTGGATAATGACTAGAGACCCCTGCAAATCTTCCACAGCTACGTTGGAAGAATATTGAGCAAGTCTAAAGCTTGCTCAAACTTAACTACAGGAATTGATTTAGTTAGGATATTTGCAAGATTTATTAAAGTAGAAATCTTTTCTAATTTTACCTGACCTTTAGCTATAATATCTCTAACAAAATGAAGACGCACATCTATGTACTTGGTTCTCTCATGAAACGCACTATTCTTTGAGAGATGAATTGCACTTTGGGAATCACAGTATATATTAAAAATTTGGTCACCTCGACCTAATTCTCTAATTATTCCCTGCAACCAGATGACTTCTTTCATAGCTTCTGTTAATGCTACATATTCAGCCTCAGTGGTTGATAAAGCCACTATGTGTTGGAGATTTGCTTTCCAACTTATCACATTTCCACCCAAAGTGAAAACATATCCTAATAAGGATCTTCTCTTATCCAAATCAACTGCAAAATCAGAATCACAATAACCCTTAATGTTGTTGGAATTTTCAGCATTTGAACTAAACACTAAACCCTTATTGACTGACCCCTTTAAATACCTAAGAACCCATTTAACAGCTAACCAATGTTCCTTAGAAGGATTGCACATGAATCTATTTACTAGGCTTACCCCATAGGCTATATCAGGCCTGGTACTTATCATGGCATACATAAGGCTTCCCACTACATTGGAGTAGGGAACCTTCTTCATGTGATCAGCTTCTTTTTTAGGCATATTTCCTTTTACAGCTTGAAGCTTAAGATGGGGAAGAATTGGGGTTGAGACAGGTTTACATCCTTCCATATCAAAGAGACTTATCACTTTTCTTAAATAACCAGATTGGGACAAGGTCAGAGTTCCCTTTTTCCTATCTCTAGTGATATCTATCCCTAAGATACGTCTTGCTGCTCCTAAGGTTTTCATTTCAAATTCTGATCTCAATGTTTGAGTCAATCTATCTATTTCTCCCTTCTTTTTTCATGCAATAAGCATATCATCTACATATATAAGGAGATATATAAATAGCTTTTCCTTAAACTGTTTGAAATAAACACAATGGTCAAAATTACATCTAGTGTAATTTTCTTTGAGCATAAACTCATCAAATCTCCTATACCACTGTCTAGGAGATTGCTTTAGACCATATAGAGATCTTTGCAACAAGCAAACTTTATTTTCTTTACCTTTTTCTATGAAACCTATAGGCTGATTCATATATATTTTCTCTTCTAGGTTTCCATGGAGAAAAACAGTCTTTACATCTAATTGCTCAAGCTCTAGATTATTTAAGGCTACTAAGGCTAAAACTAACCTTATAGAAGTATGCTTTACTACAGGGGAGAACACCTCATGGTAGTCAATGCCTTCTCTTTGGGAAAAACCCTTGGCAACTACCCTAGCCTTAAATCTGGCTGGTTCAACACCTAGGATACCTGGCTTTCTTTTAAATATCCATTTACAACCTATAACTTTCTGGTCTTTAGGTTTATTTACAAGAATCCAGGTTTTATTCTTTTGAAGAGATTCCATCTCTTCCTTCATTGCCTTTAACCAATTAGTTCTATATTTACTGGAGCTGGCTTCTTGATAACTAAGAGGTTCTTCATGCTCTATTGAATCTCCAATATTAAGAGCATAGGCAATCACATCCGCATGAGCATACCTAGTAGGAGGTTTAATCTCCCTTTTAACCCTATCCCTAGATAGGACATAATCATCCAATTCTAGAATGATTTCAGCTAAATTTTCATTATCCTCACTCTCCATTTTAGTTTTAGCAAAGTCTTGGGAGCTAGACTCTTGAAGACTTTCTTGGTTAGACTCTTCTTCACTGTCATTTATTCTATCTCTTTCCACCTCAAACTGAAACTTATCAGTTTGGTCTTCCTTGAGATTTCCCACCTTATTTGGGGTATAGTATTCTAATTCTTTGAATACTACATCCCTGCTGATAACGGTTTTCTTTTCCTCAATCAGCCATAATTTGTATCTTTTTACCCCTTGCGGGTATCCTAAGAATACAGCCTTCTTGGCTCTAGGGTCTAACTTCCCTTCCTTTTTATGGACATAGGCTATACATCCAAAAGGTTTAAGGTGGTTAAGGGATGGGATTTTCCCACTCCACAACTGCTCAGGAGTTTTAAATTCTATGGATGAGGAAGGAGATCTATTTATCAGGTTACAAGGAGTTGAAACTGCTTCAGCCCAAAATTTCTTAGGCAAGTTAGAGTCCTTTAAAAAACATCTAACTTTATTTAGGATAGTTCTATTCATGCGTTCAACAACTCCATTTTGCTGAGGTGTTTCACTGCAAGTTCTATGCCTTGCAATGCCTACTTGTTTGCAGAAATTTAAGAATTATTGATTACAGAATTCCAAGCCATTATCTGTTCTAAGGGTCTTTATTTTATTTCCTGATTGTAACTCTACATAAGTCTTCCACTCCTTAAACTTAGCAAAGGCTTCACTCTTATACTTAAGGAAGTAGACCCAAACCTTCCTAGAATAGTCATCTATAAAGGAAAGGAAATATTGGGCGGCTGAAAGGGAGTTAGGGACTTGGGGAGATCCCCAAAGGTCGGAATGAACATACTCAAGGACATCTTGGGACTTGTGAGTTGCAGCAGCAAATTGCAATCTGTGAGACTTGCCCAAGGCACATGTCTCACAAAAGTCTAGATTATCAATCCTCCTAGGATCTAAGATTCCTTGCTTACTTAATTCTAGTAAACCTTTCATTCCTATATGACCTAGTCTCCTATGCCACAACACAGTGTCATCAATTTCAGAAGATGAAACTGCAGCACAACTAGAGATAGACTCTCCTTGAAGGACATACAGTCCTTCCTTACGGATTATCTTAAGAACTAACATGGATCCTTTAAACACCTCAAGGACTCCATTTTCTGACTTATAAGACCCCTCATTTGAGTCTAGCATACCTAGGGCAATTGGTTGCACTTTCACCCTGCAATTAAAACACAATAAAAACAAATCATAATAAAACTTTTATATTTTTTTTTATTTTGGTGAGAGGTTTATACTCGCCAGTGTACGAGTGCAGTTGTAATCCAAATTTAAATTTATATTTTCTGGATGAATCCAGGTCGTCCACTGAGAGATTTATTTATGGCAAAAGAAAAAGAATGTCACATACACGTACACACATTTGGACAAATTGGCAACAAGGTTTTTTTTATGGTTTTATTTTTTAGACAATAGATACTAGGAAATAAATTAAGGCAGTAATTGAAATAAATACTTAAAGTGAGAATATAAAATTGGATAGTACTTGAGTTAAGACAATTTCAGTGTCAACCCGTTGATTCCCAAATTTTAACGGATAAGGTTAGTAACATTAATTTAATTTCAAATATGAGGGTTTGTTATTAAATGCAATTAGAGATTATGATAGTTCTAGTTTAAGCAATCCTCATACATGATATGTGAGATTCTAATTTAAGTAACTACCATAAATCTAATTACAATTAATATACAAGACAATTAAATTAATCATCCGAGTTTGGGTATGATAGCGTTTCCAGTTCTAGTAACTCTCATGCATGACATGAAAGCTCTAAGTTAGGCTTACGCTCCAATTCAAACCTAGTGATTTCTCAATAATTAAGATACACTCATACTGAAATTTAAATTAATGTTACTCATTTTGAAGCGCAGCTTTCTTTGGGAATCATTGGCGTTGGACACTGTCTTTGCCTTAACCCAAGATTAGATGTAGCTACTCATTTCTATTTAAAAGTTAATTGACATGAATTTAAACGACGTAATTTAAATAACAGAATTTAAATGACAAGAATTAAAATAGCAGAAACTAACCGGCCATTTAGGCGGTGGATAATTAAAAGACAAGAATTAAAATTACAGAAATTTAAATGCATAAACTAACCGGCCATTTAGGCGGTAAATAATAAAATAACCATAAATGACATAAGAATTTAAAAGAAGAAAGAAAGAAGTAAGATCACAAGAGAAAATACTAAAGAAAATGGGAGAAAACAAAAGCAATTCTCAAAGAGAGAATTCTAAGGAAATAACTAAACTTTGATTCAAGAATAATAATCACACTTACAAATGCAATCAAGTGAGCTATTTATAGGCCACAAGATGCAATACAAACCACACAATTTCAATTATTCAATTAGACATAATTATATCTAATGAGCACTCACACACTTAAAGTTAAATGGATTTTAGCTATAATACACACCTAATATTAAATGGATTTTAGCTAAAATACATACCTAATAAAGCACTCATAAAGTTAAATGGATTTTAGCTATAATATCCACCTAATAGTTAAATGGATTTTAGCTAAAAAACACACCTAATAAAGCTCTCACATAAAAAATAAAAATAGATTTCTATAAATTGGTTTTTTTAATCTTCATTAGGATTAAAAATAATCCTTGGGCCTTCTCCAAATAATATCTTCCATGGGTTGCTCAAATTGGGCCTTAATTCTTCATGGGTTTTAATTCTTCATGGACTTGAATTCTTCATTTCTAAAAAAAAATTAATAATAATTTAATGTTATTAATAAATTATATGTTATATATATATATATTACACATGGCACATATATATATTAGATTATATTATATATATTACATACATGCATATAATGATGTATATGTATTATATATAATTTGATATATTATTCATTTTTAAATTTTACTTTATAACTTCATTTCATTCATTTTTTGTTTTAAACTTGTATATAACCATAAAATATATATTAATATCTAATTTAAGCCATTTTTAAGATCAAAAGAAGGTTGTAATTATAACAATTTTTTTACAAAATTAACCACTAATCAGCAATAAGGTTTCTTCTAAGATTTGGCACAAATCTCACATTATCTAAAGTCCTATATGCTCCATCCCACATTTTAAACCTAACTGACCCTAAACCAGTTACCTTACAAGATTGATTATTACCCATTAGGACTTTACCACCTTCTATGTGCTGGAAATTAATCAACCAGTCTCTCCTAGGTATCATGTGAAAAGTACAGTCTGAATCTAAGATCCACTCATCACCTATGGTATGTCCTGTCATGATTAGGCCTTCTGCACTATCATATCCATCAGAAATATTTGCTGCATCCTGATTACGAGAGTTTTCTTTTTCTAGATCCTTTTTCCTTTTGTAAGAATTCTTTTTTATATGACCTTCTTTCTTGCAATACCAACATGTTCTAGTTTTTTAAGGATTCCCTACTAGATCCTCTAGACTTTGAATTTGACCTCGTTTTACTTCTACCCCTTGAATCCCCTTTGCCTTTATTCTAGATTTATGCTCCCAATTACCCTTTACATTTAAGCCTTCAGCACTATTTATTTTCTTATCTTTCTTATTATCTTCAAGATCCCTAGATCTTAAGGCAGACACTACATCTTCTAAGGATAAAGAAGTTCTACCATACTGCATTGCAGTTCTTAAATCTCTATATGACTCAGGCAAAGCATTTAAAAGGATTACAGCTTGGTTTTCTTCAGAAATACTCTCATCTATGTTTTCTAGACCTATTACAATGACATTAAAGTCATCTAGGTTTTCTTCTAGAGATTTAGAGGTATTCATTTTAAAGCCAAATAATTTTCCTTTTAAGAAAATCTTACTTGTTAAAGATTTAGTCATATATAGAGATTCTAACTTATTCCACACCTTTAAGGCAGTATTTTCTTTGTTAACTTGCCTAAAGACTTTATCAGAAAGATTTAAAATTATTAGACTATAGGCTAATCTATCCATTTTACGCATTTCAAGGGTAGGAGGGGATTCTACTTTATCCTTCTCAGTTACAGAAGGTTCATCCAGTGCTTCAGAGCACTGGTTTTGAACCAATACTGTAGTCATTTTCTTTTGCCATAATGAAAAATCACCACTACCATCAAACTTATCTAACTCGAACTTAGATGGAGCCATTTATATGACCAATAAAACAGAATGGAGATGACAAGTGATATTTCAATTTACTGAGATTATTCAGACATAATTTAAAGTATAAATAGAAACAGACAGGAATAAACACAAATAAGATTTTAATCTTATTTAGATTTATATGTACGAGGTAAAAAGGTTTGAGAAATTAATTTTTTCAGAAATTAATTAAACCTTAATTTGATTTTCAAATACAAACCAAAACATATGACAGTATATTTCAGAATAGAGTAAAAATAGATTACTTATTCAAGATCAAGAATATGTAAGATATTTAGGGCATGCATAATATATCTAACGAACTAAAAATAGACAAGTTTTGATGCACACAAAGTTAGGGTAAAAGAAGTACGAGATCTAAAACCCTAAGTTTTTGAAGTTCTTACCAAATTTGAGATTTTACCTTTCGGATCTGAGACAACTTGACCGGGATCTTAGAACCCCATGGCTCTGATACCACTTGTAGGTTTTTGAACAACCTGATTCCTCGGCCAAACACAGATCAAGTGCGATAAACAGTAAAACCAAATAAACTTTAAACCAGAAAATCATTCATGCAAGACACAGCAATATACGTGTTCGGATCAATAGATCCTACTCACGGCAGAGGCTCCGCTTCTAGTCAATCCACTAGATCTCAAGTTTACAAAAGATTACAAGATCATAAACCAAAAAGAAAAATAATATTGCAATACAACTGAAAAACAGAAACAACAACAACAAGATCAAGATAGATCTGTTCTATACCGATCTCACGATCAAGACTAAGTATTTGTTCTATCAGTCAATAATCTCTCACGCCTCAAGCGATTAAAACACATAGAGATTAAGCAATAAACTGTTCTTACCGTCAGATTTTACCATGGAAGCAACCAAACAACCGATTGAAACAGAGATCAGAACGAAGGATTCACGAAAAGTGTCTCACTTCAAGAATCGCCGACTTAGGGTTTTTTAGAGAGAGCACAAGACAAAATATTATAATGTTCTGGATTTTAGGGCGTTTGGAAGCCCTTATATATCAGCACCAAACGGACCAGAAAATGGGCTCGGGACATCAAGGGAAACACCATGAAAGGATATGGGCTCAGCCCATAATAAAACTCAACAACCCACAACAATTAATAACATGCATTATATTAACAACATGTAATAGCAAATATAATGAGACATATGATTATATTAAAACAAATATAATATGCATTTCAAAATCATGAAACAGCATGCCAACATTCTGATAAAATATTTAAACACATTTTGAATCACATAAAATCAACAGAGACTATGCAGGGATCGACCAGGACTTAGACGATCCCCTGGTGATATTGGTGGTCGTGACCAACTTTGTCATCAAGAAGGTCCTAGTAGACTAGGGGAGCTCGGCTGACTTGCTCTACTTGTCAACTTTAAAGAAGCTAGGGATACCGGAAGAGGATTTGAAGCCATTTCACAGAATCCTAGTTGGCTTCACTAAAAAGTATGTGGGCGTGAATAGGTACATTGAGCTGCTGACTATGTTCGGGTCAGCATTGTTACTTAAGACTGTTAGCGTCAGATACTTGGTGATTGATTACCTAACACCATACAACACCCTGCTGGGCCGACTGTCCCTCAACTCACTAGGCGCAGTAATTTCTACCCCAAATTGGGCAATGAAGTTTTTGATCTCGACCAATGAGGTTGGGGTGGTTCATGCCAACCAGAAGTAGGCCCGACAGTGCTACAATGACAGCTTGAGAGTTCAGCGCTCCCCACCCATCAGGGGGAGCCACGACAACCAAGTCATAACCACCAATGGTCAAACTGTGCTTCACAGTGTGAACATGGCCAAGTTAGAAGAAGTAAAAGAACGCCCCAACATTTGGTTGTAAGAAGTAAAAAAATGCCCCAACATTTGCATATCGGCTGAGGAAGCAACATAACACTTCGAATGCCCAAATGAACGCTAATTGTTCGGATAAAGTTGGATTGGGGTCACATTCAACATCGCTAGAACTGAGCTTTGGAATTCTGTGAAGCGAAGACGTAGATGAAGCTACGAGAAAAACGCCTTGTACACAAAGATCGATCCAGCATCTGCCTCCGAGTCTAGCTCCATGAAGACCCTTTCTTCTTCCCTACACAGCTCGCATTTGAACAAGCTCTTATCCCCCTCGGCTAATAAGAAAATACGCATCCTCAACACGACAACATCATTTGGAGAATCATACATCAAAATGACATTGGTTATGTCCTCACTCACCCAACCGTATTTGTCGTCTACACTAGAACTTAGTGCAAGGGCTTTCTCAGCCATGGGTGGAACACCTGCACTGTCCTCGAAAGAACCAAGGAAAACAGAACAATCAGAACTTGGCACTCGACATAAGTTATGGATTCATGCCCTAACTTGCCCTATTAAATCTAATCGGCAGGACTTACCACCGAACTAAGCGATGAGCCTATCGCCGACAAATCACTCTCCATTAGACTCACCGAAAACCCCTCATTTTTTTTACAAAAGCAAAAATCCAAAAAAGGTTAGAGAAATTATCTTAAGAGAGAAGAAAGCTGAAGGAATCGAACAGGAGCGAAACTAAACCACCTCTGAAAATGCCCAACCTCAATTGAAATTGAAGAGCAAGGGAAATGTAGAAGACTCGCAAATAAATAGGAGTACATGTAATACCCGAGAGTAATTTGAGGACAAAAATGATATTTGATAAAGGGCATAAATGGAATTGTGGAAAAAATAAGACTATAGGGTACACTAATACAGCTTTAGACGACCAAATTAGTCGGAGGGAGTACCCCGAACCCTAGATGGCCAAGGAAAATTGTATAGAAACAAAAAGTGATTTAAATTATGATTTTTAGTGAAAAAAAGAAATGAGATCGAGAACAGTTTTCGGTACAGCAAAAATACAGCTGCCAATTAGGTCGTATTACCGAATTGTTATAGACGATGTCCAAAAATTTAACGGGGTGTGTCTAGGACTAATATTTGATGTATAGAACAACCCTTAAGTGGTTTCAGGTATAATCGAATGGATTTGAGGTCAAATCAATCAATCGGGCCTAAGTGTAATTTTCTAAAAATGCCCGAGAGAGGTCAAAAGGGTAAATTTTTAGAAATTTCAAGGGAGAAATGAGAAGTACTAATCTTGAGGGTCTTAGTGATGGTGCTAGAGAGATCAGGGGCTTGAGGGTAAGGGCCAAAATGCAAAAGAGAAATTTCAAAGGGCCAAAGTGCAATTTTTAGAAAGTTGTACAAGCATGGCTGATTTGGCCATAGATTTGGCTGGAAAATCCAGCCATTTGACAGCTCAGGACCGTCAGGGAGTGGCCTAGGGTGGTCTAGGAGGCGTGGGGAAGAAGCTTTGGCCGGAAATTGGCCACGTGGGGGTCGAATTTTGGCTATAAATAACCAAGGGTTTCGGCCGAATTTGAATCATCAAATCGCTCAAGTTTGAGAGCGAATCGAGGAAAACCAATAAGGGGCTTTTGATCCTTGAGGGAAGAGGATCATTTCTGGAGAGTTTCAGAATTTTTGGAGCGGTGTAGAGGTGTTTTTGCATTCGACCGCATGTATATATATATCGAGTGAAGGTGAAATCGGGTTGTAGAGTGATTGATTGAGCGATCTAATAAGGGGCTTTTGGTCGCAAGGCGATGGGTAATTGATTTGGAAAGTTTTGTGTCAATCTGAGTTCAAATCGAAGGTCAATTTGGCTCGCCGAAAAACGTAAAGTTTTATCGGAGTCGGACTGTAAATCGTCAAATCAGGCAGCTTCCGGTAAGTTTTTCGGCCATGTGAAGGTTCCATTGTGATCGACTTGAAGAGGGCTTCAAGATGGTGTCTTCAGATCAGCCATCGGAGAAGGTCGCCGGTCGCCGTCGCCTGAGAAGATGATCGGAGGTATTTTTTGTGTTTTTTTAAATACTGAAAATATAGAAAATTCGATAAAAAATAGAATTAAAGGAATTAAAATTTTGGAAAAATATATATAAATTCAATAAGGATGAATAGTTTATTTTGATAAATTTTTATCTTGGAAATTTCTTGAGGAGATAATTATTTTGGATTTTTGAAAGGAAAGGTAAATGGAAACTAAATAGGAGGGATTTTTATAAAATTATGAAAAAATTCCAGAAGTATAATGAATTTATTTGATGAGTTTTGGTTATTTTTCTAGAAGTATATTCGAATTAAATCGATGATAAATAAATTTTATCAAGGAAAAGTAATTATGGAAATTTGAGAAAATAGGAGAAAAATCTGGAAAATTTTCAGAAAATCCCAGAGGCTTATAAATATTTTTTTATGAATTATTATGGAGAAAAATTTTGAAAAATGATTGAATAGGTATTTATTTGGAATTATCGAGAGAAAAAATAGGAGAAAATAAGATAAAAATTATGAGAAATTTGAGAAAATAGATATTTATTTTCCTTTGAATGCATACAATGTCTAGGGTATCATTAAAGCTTGAGGTTGAACTAGAGAGCACCTGGAACGATAATCGAGGTCGATCGGGCACGCATTTCGAGGAATCTTGAATTTGGCCCAAGGTGAGTGTTCGCCCCCAACTTTGTTTTAACTTGTGAGTGGTTCTACGCGAAAGGACCTTGAGTGACATGTGAATGGTTTATTGTGAATGTTCATCCCTATGACTTGGTTTATTATGGTTGTCCAAATAATTATTTATACATGCATTGGATTTCGTACGGTAAATTACATACATTGAGATGTTGATTTTAGGCATGTTATGATTTTTCGGCATTGGCTTGTTTTGTGTCGTCCATGTGGGGCATGGGTTGGTAACCTGTGACGTAGCCCGGAGTGACAGTACTCGGGATGCGTACCAAGGATTAATGCTCGGTGAACTACTTGGGACGGGGCTGAGACGGACTTCACCCTACGGGACCCAAGTGGCGGGGCTAAGAGTGGACACCACCCCGGTTGTTGGTTCAAGTGGCGGGGATGCGAGTGGACACCACCCCAGGTTCCTTTGAGCAATAGCATTAATGTCGAGGTGACGTCGATTCCGAGGATAATGCTGATGTGACACTCTTGGGGCTAGGGTTGCGTTGGGTTTTGGATTGCTTTTGAGTTGGAGCGTAAAGCCTAACAATGACAATGGGGTGATTCTCAGGTTCATATGTCGAGGTTGTCCCTCTTAAGCAGGATTGTTTTGCCAATGGGCCGAAATGGTCGTGTTGCCTTTAGAGAGATTGCATTTTCCCCGGTTAGGGTTAAGTGCTATGTGGGATTCTCTTAGGCTGGTGCATGTCGGGATTTATCGATTTTGTATATGATTTTTCTTATTTGCATGAAAACGTTTTTGAACTCTCACTTAGATGATTCAGCATCTAATTTGGACTATGTCCCTGGAATATTCAAACGTTCCAGGTGAATGCAGTGGCGCCAAGGGAAAGAATGTCATCGAGATGTAGCTGCTATGTTTAGTTTTCGTAGGTTTTGTCTATGATTACGATGTTCAGAGGTTATGTAAATATTTGATATTTTCATGTGAAACATCGATTTGGTTATTGTAAAGGAATTGTCAGTTATATATCATTGAGGTTTCGATTTTGCTTCCGCTGATGTGATTGTTAATACTTGTCTTAGTTTATTTATTATTAAATTTTGATATGCTAAGAAGGTACGATCGGGATTGACGGGAAACGATTATGATGAAGGTATATGTATCGAGAGACTTATGTTGTGTGTTTGATGTTGAAAAAAAAAATATTCCTGAAATCTCGAGGTAATGCACGTTGTGGGAAAACGGGGCGTTACAGTACAAAAATGGAAGCAAGCACAAAAGTTAAGACAAGAAGCGAGAAGGAAACCTTTATAGGTACCCTACAACACATCCAATGGTCGAAGTCCATCTGTTACGTAACAACTGCTGGGATCACACAACCTGTCGCACACTGAAGGCGGAAGGGCATCTCTCCATCTGTTGCATGGTGCCTTACCCCCTAGGCCTGATGCTTTGAATTTTGAAAAATGTGTGTGCTATGTCAGAGCATTAAAAATGATTGGAGCTCCATGTGGGCTTTTTCAAAAATTAAAACACCTAAAAACCTACCAGCTGCGCACCGACTGCAATCACCCTAGTTACACAGTACGAGCTCAACCTCTGACTAAAAGTCCCATTTCTTTAGCTAATACACCTTGAGCTCTCTTACCATGACTCAACAATCCGACCTCAAAGACTCGCCCTCACGAATATCCGACCTGGGGGTCCCATCCTGAGCTCAACTATCTCGATCTTACACGTCATGAGTTTAATTTTCCTTTTTGCATTCCAAGCTCGAATGCTCGCCCTTGCGAACATCCGACCTGGGGGGTTATGGACCGTATTGATCCAATCGGGCGCTGGGGGGTTATGGACTATATTGATCCAATTGGGCCTAGCCCGATGGAGACCTAAGACCTTTATCGGCCTTTCGGTCCCATACTTGCCAGCAGTGATCATTATCACCTTTGTACCTGCAACACCCCCGCATCTACTACAGGTTCCATCGGTATTTAATGAAGGTCCCGTTGGCACCACACCTCCGTTAGAGAGTCTCACTGGCATCGGATATCTTCGTCCCATCCTATTGCAACACCCGAGGGCTTGCTTGCATGTCAAGGATCCCCTTTTTCCACTACAAGAAAGTAGCTATTTAGCGACAAGAAAAAATCCGTCACTAATTAGTGATGGATTAGTGATGAATTTCTATCACTGAAGTTTTTAAATATTTTTTGTAATTTGGTGACGAAATTAGCGACGGAAGGCCGTCACTAAAGCTAGCGACGGGTTATCCTGCTAAAAAAAAAGAAATTAAATAACTAAAAAATAAAAAACTTTAGCGACGAGGTTTGCCCGTCGCTAAAACATGAGAAAAAAATAATATAAAAATTACAAAATTTAGCGACGGGTGTTTCCCGTCACTAAAAAATGGGAAACAAATAATTATAAAATTAAAAGTTTAGCGACGGAAAAACCCATCTCAAAAAAAGGGCAAAAAATAAATTAAAATACAAAATTAGTGATGGGATACACCCATCGCTAAAAGAAATTAAATTTAAATTTAGCGACGGGTAGATTTGTAGCTAAAAATAAAAAATAAAAAATGAATGTAAAATACAAAAGCCACTAAAAAAAGAAATAAAATATATAAAATTAAAAAATCTTAACCACAGGAGTTGCTGGTCGCTAAAAAATAGGAAAAAAATAATCTTAAAATTAAAAGTTTAGCGACGGGAAGGCCCGTCACAAACGAAGGGGGTAAAATTAAAATACAAAATTTAGCGACGGGAAATGCCCGTCACTAAAAGAAATTAAATTTAAATTTAGCAATGGGTGCATCCATCGCAAAAGAAAAAAAAAATTGAAATACAAAATTCGCTTAAAAAAAGAAATAAAATTAAAAAATTAAAAAAAATAATTTTAAAACTAGAAGTTTAGCGACGGGTGATACCCTTTGCTAGAAAAATAAATTATTTAAATTTAGCGATCGGATAAACCCGTCTCTAGAGACAAAAAATTAAATTAAAAAGTTAACGTAAATTAAAATTATTATTCATTAATTACAAAAAATATTAAAATATGACATTAAAAATTAATTTCAAAATAAGAACAAAATTTTTTCGCTGCAAATATAATAATTTATAAATTTTTATTTAAATTAGTAATGAAATAAAATTAATAAATATTAATATTAAAGTTAAAATTAATATTTATTTTCCTTTACTAACATTAATATTGATTAAATAAGTTTTGAAAATGTTGAAGTGTAAATATAATTTTTGAAAGTTTGGAAGAAAATGTTATAAATATAATTTATGTAGTTTAATAACTAAAGAGGCTTTTCAGATCAGCTGATTTGTGCGCCGATATAAAGATTCTTGGTACTTGGAGGTTGGCGGTTCGATTCCAAAGTGCAGCACTTGGAATTATTGTTGGGATTAATATCCCAGCGCTGCCACTCAACGCGTGCATGAGCGGCACGCATTCAATTTTGGGGCATGCACTAAATTTAGTGACGAAATTCGTAGCTAAAAAAGAAAAAAAAATAGTAATTAAATTTATATTTTTGACTTAATTTAATTAAATATATATTTTTAATTATAATAACTCAAAATTTTCATTATTTTGATTACATTTATGTACTTGTATTTATCTTTTTTTTTACACATTAAAGTAAAGTGGTTAAATTAAATTAAAAATACAGACATAAAAATAAATTTAACTTAAAAATATAAATAAATAAGTGTAATTAAAAAACAAAAAATTCAAATGATTGTACAAAAAAAAAACTTAATAGTACATAAATAAAAATAGTATATGTGCCCCATATACACATATATTTGTTAAAGATATTGATTTTCATTATTGAGTGATATGTTATCCTTTAGCGGATACCCATTTTTTTAAATCAATAATATGCAGATAGAATAAAAATAATATCCACGATATTCAGATGATACGTTTTACTTGTTTTAAATTTCATCATTAACTATATGATGTCACGCTATATAATTCATGAACTTAGTAATGTTGATAAAATTAACTTTTAACAAAACATTAATCAAAATTTAATGTGAAATTCATAAAATATTTAAATTAAATTTAAAATTTGATTTGAACATGAATAAATAAGACATTCAAATTAGCTCATGCACGCGTAAGTTTTTGGAGGTTGGGAGGTACAGGGTTCAATTCTTGGAAAAGGCATGAATGACTTACTCATCAAGAAAATAATAATTCTCGATAGTAGGTACATATTTTTATTAATAATGGAGTAAGACGTGCGCATTAACGGATACATAATTTTAATTGTAATATTATATATATTAAAAAATTATATTTAATTAGGCAACTATATTTTTGACTATGCTACACTCCAATTAATTGTATAATTGAGATGAATAATAATTTTTGATAATATTTTAAGTATTTTTAGTGAAAAATATAAAAGCAAGACTACAAAGTCTTTTTTGCTACTATATTATATCTATATTGTTTTATTCATTTGAACAATAATATAAAAATTTATTCTTTATTTCAAAGAGAACATTTTTAAATAGATTATTATTTATTTTGTTTTTCTCTTAAAAGATTTATCCTATCTAGAAGATAGGTTTTTTAGCAATAATGCTAGATGATACAACCTCCTACAATACTTGTAGGGCCTATATATAACACTTACTATTGCTAAGTAATACAAAAAAAACTACTTCATTCAAAAGAGATAATATGAGAATTCAACTTCTCAGTTACAATATTTCTCAATTGATACAAGATTTAGAAAATAAATAATAATAATGAATGCAACAATAGCATGAGAAAAATTGTGTCAATTTAAAGCATGAGAGATAAAATATAAGAACTCGTAATTTAAAACACTTGAACACTTGTAATGAATGTTCTATAACCCCATAATTAATGCTATACCATCCAAGTATTTATAGTTGATGGTTGAGCTACATTAAATGCACTTGTTAAAAATAATTTTTAGTTTAAATAATATATATAATTTAAAACTAAAAATTAATTAGTCAAATAATTTATATAATTATTATTATTTATAACATAAAACTATTAAACATTTAAAAATTAAAAGATTAATCTTCACCTCCCATTTTAAAATTAAGAATAAACTTGCATACTATTGAAAAATATTTTAATTAAAATATAATTTATTTCATTATTCAGTCATTGTACTTCAAGTACTCTTTAATGTTTTATTTCTATTATTTTTTTTCTTGTTTCTTTATCTCCTATACTTATTTTTTTAATTAATGTGAAGTCGTAAAATCAAATATCTATAAAAGAACTATATTAATTTTATTATCATTTTTAGTTTCCTCTCAAAAGACTTATCAGTTTTAATCTACAAAATATATGTAATTTAAAATTATAAATTAATTAGTAAAATGTTTTATAAAATTATTATTATTTATAACATAAACATTATTAATCATTTAAAAAATATAAAATACATTTTTATCTCTTCTTCTAGAATTAATAATAAATTTAAAAATTATTAAAAAATATTTTATTTATTTTTCAATTATTGTTCTTTATATATTTTTATTATTTTTTCTTCTCTCTTGATTCTAAATTTTTTTTTCTGATTACTGTTGTAAAATTAAATATCTATAAATGATTTATATTTTAAAGTAGTTAAAAATATATATATTTATTTTAAAAATAATATATTAAATTAAATTAATTAATTTAATTCATTTTAGTTTAATGTTGTAAAATTAAAATAATATTTTATTTTAATTATAATTTAAATAATATATTATTATTATTCAGGGATGAGCATGTGCCCTTTGGCTTCGCGAGGGGGGGGGGCTCATTCCCTCATGACACTTGGCCCCCTTCCTCAACAACCCCCTCCCTCCTCTTTAAAGTGTCCCCTCCCCCAAGTTCGTCTCCATCTCTGCTCTTTTTTTATTTTTTCCTCACTATTTTGCTGCTAAGTTCATTATTCTTCGCGCTGTTTGTGATTTTATTTTGGTGTGATTTAGTCTTGACTATAAAGGTATCAATCTCATCAAGAATTGAAGGTATTTTTTATTTTTAGTTGTTAATTATTTAAATTTTAAATTACAGTATTGAATATTTCTTATATAATAAATATTATTTGATTTATTGTTAAGTAGTAAATAATTGTTTATTGCTTGATTAATATATTTGTTAAATTATTAATTGTTAATCTTAATAGTTCTATCATTTATATTTATTACATGTTTATTATTATTTATTTCATATTTATATTGTTATATATTATATATATTATTATTAAATACTCTGTATAAATTATTATTATGTTTTATGTGACTTAAATAAAAATTTTAAATTCAAAACAATAAGTAGTTAAAAGAATTAAAAAAGTGTGTTTAGTGGGAGGCGGCAGTTCACATGTAATGGTTTTTTTTATTTTATTTAAATTATAAAAAATAAAAACTAAATACAAAGGGGGAGGGGCGGTCGGTGGGGGGTTTTAGATTGAGGGGGCAATTCATATTAAAAATTTTATTTAATTTAAATTATAAAAAATAAAAACTAAATATAAAGGAGGAGGGGCGGCCATGGGCGAGGGGCGGAGGTTAGGCTGAGGGGGAGTTCAAATTAAATTTTTTATTTAATTTAAATTATAAAAAATTAAAACTAAATAATAGGATAACATGAATAATATTTATCTTTAATGTAACTTCTCAGACCCACCAGCCCGTCACGGAATTCTAGGCAAATTCCGAATCTCTATAGGATAAGCCTAACGTTATTCCATCATTGCCCTAGAGAAATTACGATTACACTCTGGGGCGACATCTCATTCCCATGCACAAATATCAATGTGACAATAATATCGTGCTATACAATTATCACGACTTTCCATACAATATGACAAAATAAATCATATCTTTCATAAATATTATGCATAATAAACACTCATATCTTGTAGGATAAGAAAACTCACATTTTTAGATAAATTTGTATTTTCTCGAAAAGCGTGCATCGTCTTGATATGCATGCCCCGCCTCAATTCTCATGCCAACTCTCAAAAGTTGCACCAATCACATCATCTCGACCACCTCAATCATAAAATAATATTTAATCATTAAATATCCTCAATATTCCATTTATTTCATTTTCTTTCATTTTTTCTTTCCAAAAATTCCAATAAATACCTCAGGACTATTTTCTCAAATCTAATTTCACAACAATTCATTATAGGCTATGAACTTCAAAGGAAAAATACTGAACTTACCCGGAAGTTGCGTTTTCACCAAAACGAGGCTCTTTGATGCTAAAACCAAGACATCGGGAATCCCAACTTCAAAACTTTTTGCATAAACCTCCATAAAATAATTTTCTAGAATTTTAGAGATTTTTACAAAAAATTTCGAAGGACCCACGCCCCTGCATACGCCTAGGGCGAGTGGCGCGCGTGAAAACCAGCGCGTGATCGGCACGCGCCGGTCTTCTTCTCCGGCGCCGGTTAGCGATGCTGGTTTTCTCCACCTCGTGAACCCTTGCTTCTAGTCGATCCTAATGGCACTTCTTGAGCCTTGAAAGGACAACCCAAAGGCCGTCAACTGGAGGCTTAAAGCCTCGGCCGACCGTCCACCTCCCTCTTTCCGGCGAGCTTCGAATCGCCTTCAAACCTTTACCAAAATGCACCAAAATCTCCATATTTCTTCTTCAAGACATGGGCAACAAAAGCCCCTTATTTTGGAATGCCAATTCGTTCAATTTCGAGGCCGATTTGAAGCTCCATTCTTCCCAACTTTCGACCACTTCGAATGCCTATTTATAGGCAAAATCGATGCTCCAAATGCCCGAGATCGGCTAGCCCATTGCCTTAGAAGGGTTTACCTACATTAGATCGACCTCGAGGCGCCCTTATCCGATCACAAAAGCGAGTTGCAGGCTCGCGATAACTTGATCGAATTTTCAGTCGATTTTCTTGTTTTTTCTAGCAACCCATGGGCTGTTGTCGACCAAAGCTTTTACAAAAGATGTTCCATGACCATACCTCGTGCTATCCCTGTGGCCAATTTCGGCCATGGCCGACCAGCCATGTGCTGGTCATTGGCCAACTTTGAAAAATTGCATTTTGGCCCCTCAACTTTTGGTATTCTCATTTTGACCCTTTTCCACTTCACCCCTTTGACTTTCCATAATTTCATTTAAGACCCTCAAGTCCTAAAATGTCATTTTAACCCCTGAGGATTCTGAAAAAATATGGTTTCGGCCTCCTTCTAGTAATTTCGAAAAATCGCACTTAAGCCCAAATCTTCGTTTTGACCTTAAACCTTTTCGTTTCTTCCTGAGACCACTGAAGGGTTGTTCCTTATGAAAATCGAAGCCCTCTCAAGCTTCCGTTGACTTTCGAAAAGTCGTCTACAATAATTCGGTATTGCAGCCTAATTGGCAGTTGCATTTTTGCTGTATCGAAAATTGTTCCCGATCCAATTTTTTTCGACACCAATAAATCCTATCTCAGGGTGCTTGTTAATGCCACATCATTTTTCTTTGGCATCTCGGCTCCAGGGCACTCTCGGCAGTCAATTTGGTCAATTTTTCGGGCTATTCAAATATCAATTTTCTCTGAAATTTCATTTCTCTAATAAATTGCTTATTTTTAATTAACTCAAATTTCTCGGGTATTACAAAAGCCCGTCGCGGTAATTGTATTTATATATAATTTAATTAACATTACAATTTAATATTTTTTTTTATTAATTGACAATGTCAATGTTTTAATTTATATATATAGCAGGCATTTGAGAGATTAAGTGCATAGACATCTTCGACATCAGTTGGCGGTAGCAAGTCGTTCTCTCCACCTACAGTTGACAAACGCCAGATTTTTTATCAGGCTGTCTCTGGTAAGAACAAGAAGGGTCGTGTCTACGGTCTCGGCTCTTAAGGTAAGCAGTCTTTTTTGGTTGGATCCGATAGTAGTTCCAGTGGTTCATATGGGTTGTCGTCGGAATTAGAACAAATGAGATTAAGGGTCACCCAGATGAATGAGGAGTTGCATTATGCTCGGACCCAGGTGGTCGATGTGCAAAATGAGCTGCATTTCGCCTGGACTCAGATGGATGAGGAGTTGTATTCCGCCCAAACTCAGATGGATAAGGAGCTGTATTTTGCTCGAATCGAGGTGACAGAGGTTGTAATACCCCATGTTCGTATAAGGTTGCCACGAAATTTTAATACCGAAAAATTGAATTGATAGTAGTTATAAGCACCAAATCAACTACAGGGAATGCCTCGAAGTAAAAATTGTTTAAGGAAAATGATATGGACTCGATGAACGTTCTGAGATAAGATTTATGGTATTGAAAGAAATTGCATTGGGAACGATTTTCGGTACAGATAAAATACAGCTGCCATTTAGGCTGTAAAACTGAATTATTGTAGGAGACTCCCAAAAAATCAATAGAACCCTAAGGGGGCTCCGATTTCGTGCAAGGAACAACCCTTCAGTGGTTTTGGTATGAAACAATAGCCCGGTAAGGACACTGGAGCGAAATCGTCATTTTGAGTAAATTTGAAGTTATTAATTTTGCGTTTTCGGTATTATAATGCAAATTAATTCAATGTTTGAGGGCATGGTTGCAATAAGAGAATTGCCCAAGTAAAATAGAGATAAAATTAGAGTTTAAATGTGTAATTTTTCTATTATTGATGTAATATATAATGTTATATATATGTATATATATGGTTGTGCGCGTGTGCGTGAGAGGCCATCTTCTTAGTCGAGATTTTGCTGCAAATTGGAAGATAATGGTAGCAGGATTTGAGGAAGATAATTGCAGCTGGATTTAAGGAAGATATGGCAGCAAGATTTAAGGGATTAAGTAATTAATGATGTATGATATATATATATATACACAACCATGGAGAGCAATAGCAACGCTTATAAATTAAGATGCATTTTGGCCGACTGAGAGTAGCAAGCAAGTGGGAGATCGAGAGAAAGAGAGAGAGAGAGTGCTAGAGCCGAGAGGGAATGGCCGAAATCGGCCATGGCAGTAGCAGCAAAGCTGCTGTTCGGCAGCCATGGCCGACACGCAGCAAATAGCTGCGAGCGTGGCAGCAGCTGCAATGGAAGGCGGCCGACAATGGTAGAGAAGCAGCGACCAGCGGAGGCGGTAGCAGCGGTGGCCGGATTGGGCAGCGGCCATGGCCGCGCATAACAGGTTGCGCAGTGGAGCTAGGCAACGGTCGCGGGGCTAGCGACGATGCTGGGCTGCGTGAGCGGAGGCTCGTGGTGGCGCGGGCAAGCAGCAGCAAGGCCGACAGGTGGCGAGGGCCACGAGGCAGCCATGCGCGCAGGCGCACTATGCGCGCTGGTTCGAATTATAGAGGAAGGCAAGGGAAGAAGAAGAAGAAGAAGAAAAGAAAAGAAAAAGAAGAAATGGTGGCATGGTTGCTGGAGGAAGAAGTAGAGGCGTGAGGAAGAAGAAGGTGGGGAAGAAAAGAAGAAATAAAAGAAAAGGAAAGGAAAAGAAAAGGAAAAAAAGGAAAGAAAATGAAAAAAAGAGAGGAAAATACTAGAAAAATCCTGAAAAATAGGAAATTATGTTTCGGTAATATTCCGTAGATTTTGGGCGAGAAAACGGTTTGGGCACGTATTTCGAGAATATTACTCGCATATCAAGGAAGCCGGAGATGCCGAGTTAAGGTAAGTAAAATTTCTTAGAAAATTTTAAAAAATTCAGGAATATTATTTTATGAATTTTCATAGCAAAATATTTTTGAAATATTTTTGAAATATTTAGTTTGGATTTATTGAGGAAAAATTGGAAGAAATAGAGAAAAAAATAAAGAAAATGTAAGAAATTATGGAAAAATAGGTTTTAATACTTATTTAAATAAATATGGTGATTAAGATACTTCGAGGCTAAATTTGAAGTGACTTGTGCAAATTTTGAGGTTGGCACGCAAATCGAGACGATACATGAATTTCGAGATAAGGCACGAATATCGAGGTAAGTGGTACTTTCCAACTGGATTTAGTTTTATGGAAAATAGGTGGTTGTGTGTGATTTATGTTCCAAACCCCGATCCTCGGGGATACTTTTATCATATTGACATGTTTCGATATATATCCATCACGTAGATTGCATATATGACATGCTATGAAATGCATATGTACACGTTGATATCATTGATCACACGCATCGTGGCCGTAGGGAGTATGAACTAGCACTGCTACTTCACCAAGGGTGCTCTCATACACCCCGCCTTCGAAAGAGGTGGCCGTAAAAATGTTAGGTAGCATGAGGGGTGCAATTGACACCTACGATGAGTAAGATATTTCATTCATGCACAAAATATGTTTTTTGTATCCTTACTTAGATGATTCATCATCTAACTTGAGCTTTGCCCCTGGAATATTTAAACATTCCAGATGTAGATTGTAATAGATACGAGGATGAATGAGGCATGAAATGGTACTTAGCAAGGTGCATGCTAAATGAAATGTATGTTATGTAGCCTATGTATTTAAATTCTGATACTTTGAAATCTAAACGTTTTAAGGAATGATAATATATAATCCTATTTAGGGTTAATGTTGGGAACTTATATTTTGTATTAAGTTATGTTGAGAAATGATAATTTAATGATCAATGTTAAGATATCAGGTTCAATCTTTACTTTCGCATTTGATGTGTATAATGATTCTCTTTCGAGAAAACTGAATGAGAATTCTGGGACGGATTCGAGGAATGATATGATTTAGAATTAAGTTTGGAAAGAAAAAAATTATTATCCCAAAATTGTCCCAAGTTATAATGCTCCCGAGGAAACGAAGCATTACAGAGGTGAGAAATGAAAATGTATAACTGCGTCAGTGGCAGCAACAGATGATGGCATGGCAGGAGCAGATGAATAGACAAATTATAACGTTACAACAATCTGTTCCATCTTATCAACAACCAAGATCGTCGATTCAACTAGGACCGAGTAATTAGTTTTCTGATAATGAAGAATAAAATGATGATTGTAATGATAATGATTGTAACTAAATATTTATGAATTAATCGGTTTGAATTACAAATTTAGTTTTGTTATTTTATAAATTTATATGAATTTTAAATTTTTTTAAATGAATGATTATATAAATGTAAAGTTTAATTTCTATTTAATTAATTAAATAAAATTGTTAATTATAATCCATTTTATTTATATATAAATTTTATTTAAATATATATCAAATAAACAAAATTTGAATAATAATTAAATTTGAATTTTTTATATTTAAATTTTTATTTATATAAATTTTTTATAATTTTATTTTTGATATGTTTACAAATTCTATTTTTATTTTATCTTTTAAATTTATTTATTTAGAAAATATTTTTTTATTTTGTTAATTTTTTAACAATTAAAAAAGAAATTATTTATATAAATTTTTAATAATTTTATTTATTTACGTTTATATTTATTTTATTAAAATAGCGATGGGACGCGCACTTGTCGCTAATCAGCGACGGACCTGTTTCCCGACGCTATAATTTTTTAACAATTAAAAAAAATTTATTTATATAAATTTTATCTTTTATTTATGTTTAATTTTTTTTATTTATTTTGTTAAAATTAACGATGGGTGCGATGCCCGTTGCTGATCAGCGACGGGTACAACTCCTATCGCTGATTCTGTCTCGAAACGTCTCTCATCATTATTTCTCATCGCTAAATATTAGCAATGCCACATTTAGTGACGGGTATGCCCCTGCCACTGAATCCGTCGCTAAAAGCTTTAGCGACGAATTTTTGTGTTTTAGCAACGAAAATTTCCTTCGCTAAAATTGTGTTTTTTTGTAATGTTCCGTTTATATAAGCTAGCCTGCTCGCAGGCAAAATTCGTTCTTTTTAGCCCATTGACACTGCCAACTAAATCTCTTACTCATTTCACCATCGAAGTGTTTTGCAAGTGTTGCCACCCCATTTCGGTCACCAGAACCTGCTTCGACGTTATTGAAATCACCCACGTTCGTCGATCCTTTGGGCTAGGAAGAAACAGAAAGAGTTTCTAAAATGGGATTTTGTCCACCAAATTTGAGCTTTTCTCCACATAGGAAAGGAGCCCAACTCAACAAACACATCCGAGCCCGAGTTTTTATTTCCCTTTATCCGCTGTTAATCCTTATTAATGTTGGATTTCTTTGGTTCAAGAGCTGCAAACTCTTTCAATAAGGGTTCAGTTTTAGATTAAGGTTGAATCACTTGTGGAAATTGGAGTTAATAGTGAATTAAAAGAGCGTTACAACATTCTGCATAATCCTCTACTCCAGTTCAACCGTCTCTTGCTGGTTCATTTTCATCACTGAAGGTTTCCTGAAGCTCCTTGTCATTGTATCATGAGTCAGAATCTGTATGAAGACATTTTAACATTATTTGTTTTAAATTGGTTGTGTTGTGTCCTGTGCTCTAAAATCATCATTGATTGATGTGATATATCCTCCTATATCAATTTTAGTAGGATAAACCATTGTTATCCGAAGTAGACAGGACTGGTTGATTCAACTGGGAACCGACAAGCGGTAACTAAAGTCTAGCCATGTGTACAGTAGAAAGCATTAATGGACTAGGAGTTATGAAGCCAGGAAGTTTGGATAGTGTTCAGGTGGAACACCCCATGTTTGCAAAATATTAGCCATTTCGGGACCAGCAAATTTCAAACCCGATTGTGTGAAAATGATGCCAATCTTCCACTAAGCCACTAATTTGTCTGTGTTTATACTCCATCACCAGATATACGTAGATGATTGTCGGTTGAACTGTTAAATTTGGTCCTGATAATTATGGTATAATCCAATAGCAGCCCCCAACAACTTTTTGGTCTTTATGTTTTGTTGTTCTTAATTATGGAGTTGTAAGGTTAGAGACAATATGATTTACGACTAGAATGTTGGATATTTCACCCTAAGTTTGTTGTTTTTAACTCTTTGGTTTCTCCAGGTTTATTTCTCTTCCATGTTTGTTCCTACTGACTATTCACTATTACATTCCTTAATCAAGAAAAATAAGTAAGAATTTTGTAAGTGACTTGGCTTGCTAGTTGGGATCCAGAACACCATATACTAGACTCTTATATGCACGTTCACTCCACTGGAGTACGCTCCTATAGTTAAGTTAATACTCCGTATTTTAGGAGTGACCAAAAGGTAAGAGTAACTAGTAGGTCTGTGTAATAAGTGGTAAAATTAGTGTTTATATAGTTCGATTCAGAATGATTTTGAGTATAATTTCGGCTGAAACTTTTTCTATGATGTAACTTTTGGGTATGGTCTCAAATGATATCTAGTTTGAAATTTCCAAATCATTTCGAGGGCTTCCTAAACCAGAAGGTTGGTGACCTGATTTGCAGGGGAATTAAGAACCACTCATAAGTTGCCCTCCACTCCTCTAGTTGAATTAGCAAAAGGGTTAAGTAGGGGAGTGTCACAAGTATATGAGCTTCTCTGGATTACTGCCTTGTGTGATTTTTTTGTGTTCATATTTTTTATTTTATAGGGGGAGGTAAATCGCAAGATGTGTTTTAAGGAGGTCAGGGTTTGAATACACAACTTATCGAGATAATACTGATATATCGTGACTCATTTTTTATCATCTAAACTATGTCCTGGGAAGTCTTTCCCATTTGTTACACTCTTTGGTTTTTTTTCCCTCTTTTCCTTATTTGGGTGAGGCATCAGGATAGACGACTTAGATCATGCCAAGTCATCATGCCGGGAAGAAACAGAAGAGGCGATGCATCAGTTCAAGTTCCTCCTCACTACAAAAAAGAGTTAAATTTCATATTCTGTCTCTGCTAGAGACAGAATTGGAGACCAAATTTAGAAAAAAATAAAAAAATATTTATTTTAGCAATAACGGAAGAAATCAGAGACAAAATTATACATAGAGTTTTTTAGTCTCAAAATTAAAATACAAAATTCATCTCTAATTTCGTTTCTGAGTGTAGAAATAGAATAATTTTTTACTCTAATGGCAAAAAAAAATCTATTATGCCTCTGATTCTGAATCTAAAATTAAAAATTAAAAAGTAGTTAGAGACTAATTATTTTTTTCTCTAAGGGAAGAAAAATAATTTTTTATTATTCTAATATTATTTTTCTATTAGAGACATAAAAAAATTGTCTCTAAATTTAGAGATAGAATCAGACGGAATATTTATATCTTTAAAAAAAATAATTTTTATAGATAGTATAGCGCTCTTGATGAGATGAAATTTGAAATGAAAAACGTTTATTTTTGAAAAAAAATAATTATTTTTATCATTTTAATATTATTTTTTGAATAAAAATGAATAATGTTATGCTTCTACACAAAATAGAAATATTTGCATATAGATGGCCTTAGAGATGGAATATTTTGTCCATCTTCATGACATGAAGAAAAGTAATTTTTTTATTCTTTTAATTTTAATTTTTTGAATAAATATGGATATTTTTCCGCCCCTCTTTAAAATACTAGTTTTTGAACTGAAATAGTTCCAAAGATGGAATTTGTCCATCTCTATTTTGCAATTCCTTCTCAGAGATTATTCTGTCTTTGAGGAAAAAAAAAATAATTACATAATAATGTATATATACATCTCAAAAATACTAACACCTCTTATTTAAGTATTTACACAGACACACACACATATATATGATCTTATTCAATGCAAGAAATTGCATTATATGATCTTATGTGTGTCTTTTCATTAAAATGATTAGAAAAATATTCAATATAACAATTTTATTATTATTCTTTAATCATTTTTATAAATTACAGAACATGATTCATGTATATGCGTACGTGGTGCTAGACTCATTAACGTACACCTCTAGGATCTAATCTAACCCACACGAGACGAATGGATAGAACGTCTTCCAATAATTGTGTTATACATTCCTCCTTTGGAGGTCTCACTAGCAGGGCCGGACCTTTCATGAGGCCCGTGAGGCAATTGCCTCAGGGCCCATGAAAATTTATGTATTTGGGGGCCCAAAAATTGGAACCCCTCTTTTTGCTAAGGGCCCAACCGCCCAGCCCAGCCGCCACGGTTTACCCCTTCCCCCTCTCACTCTGCGTTCGCCCTTCTTCCCCTCTCGCTCTCGCTTTCGCTACAGTCTCTCGCTCCGTCGCTCTGTAACTCCTTCCGTCATCGTCATCATCGCGCCTCGCCTTCGCCGGCTTGCCCTCGCTGTCGGTCGGTGGCTCGCCTTTGCTCTCGCCTTTCTCTTCTTTCGCTACTCCATCGCCCGTCGGATCGTCGCCCTTCGCCTTAGCTTTCTCGCCTCTTGCTGCTGGGTCGGCAGTCGCTCGCCCTCGTGGCCGGTCACCGGTGGCTCGCTGCCTCGCTCTCTCTCAGTCGCTCCAGGTAGCTCTCATTCGCTCTCGCCTTTTACTGCCTCTCTCTCCTTTCACTGCTCACTGGCGTCGGAAGTCGGATTGTCGCCCTTCACCCTCGCTTTCTCGCCTCTTGCTGTGCTTGGTCGGCGGTCGCTCGCCCTCGTGGCCGGTCACCGGTGCGGCGGTGCCTCTTTGCCTCGCTCTCAGTCTCAGCCTCACTCAGTCGCTCCAGCCTCCAGCCTCCAGATCTGAGATCTTGCTGCCTCAGATTCGGTCCTTGAAGCCGATCTGCTTCTCCAAAATCCAGATCTACTAGTGCTTAGCTTCAACCGGTTAGTTTCTCCTTCACAAATCATTTTCATTTTGTTTAGTTTGTGATAAGTTGGGAGATTTGGATTATTTGATAGGTTGCATGTGTCTATTTTATTGATGTTGGCTTTATATGTCTATTTTATTGATGTTGGCTTTATTGATGTTGGCTAAATTTGGCAAAAGAAAATTTAATTTTATTGATGTCTCATTTTATTTATATACGTGATAATTGTTTTATTTTTAGAAATTGTAATTAGAGTATAGAGATGCCTTGTTCATTTTATTCTTCTTCTTATTATTACAAGTCTAGATAAAATTAAGTTTAACATTATTATTACTTAAGTGTGTCGTGTAATGTCATAATATTTTTTTCCTTTTGACTTTTGTTAGGTTTAGGCAATAGTCACAAATCATGCCTCCTAAACATATGTCTGGAGCTCAAAAAAGAAAAAGGAAACAGAGGGAAGAAGCATTAGTTCAACATCAAGCCGGTGATATGTTTAAATACTTTAATAGCAGCAAAATAACACAGGGAGAAGAAATAGTTGAAAACTTGGGTGAAACTTCAGTAGAGGAAGAAGAAACTTGGAATGATAATGTTAATGAACAAGGAGACTTAGTTGATGAATTGAATGAAGACAAAGATGATCACGTTGATGTCAATGAATTAAACGAGAAAGAAGAAGACAATATTCAACATAAAGATTCATTGATTAATTTTTATGATCTAGGGTGTTGGGATAAAATTGACCAAAATGTGAGAGATTTGTTAGTAGAGAAGGGTCCAAAAAGAGTTGATGGAGTTTTGTTTCCTAAAGATAGTAGTGGTAGGCATTTTGAATTATCACAATATAAGCGAGTATTGCTCAATGGAGAAACAAATGATAGGAGATGGCTAGTATATTCAGTTCTTTTGGACAAGGTTTTTTGCTTTTGCTGTAAGTTGTTCAAGACTCAAAAAACAATGAGTAAAATTGGTCCGTTGGGAAATGAAGGATACAGAGATTGGCATAATATGGGTCGGGGTCTTAAAAATCATGAAGCAAGTAAGGAGCATATATATTGCATGACTAGTTGGATTGAATTAGAAACAAGACTGAATAAAAATAAAACAATTGATCAAAGTGTGCAGATTGAAATCAATAAAGAAAGAGAACATTGGAGACAAGTGTTGAAGAGGATAATAGCTGTTGTGCAAAGATTGGCAAAAAATAACTTGGCATTTCGAGGAGATTGTGAGAAGCTTTATGTGGAAAACAATGGTCTTTTTTTGCAAATGATTGAAATGATTGCTGAGTTTGATCCGATTATGAAAGAGCACATTCGACGTATTCAAGCACATGAGACTCATTATACATATTTGGGCCCTAAAATTCAAAATGAATTGATACAAATGTTGGCAAATGAGGTAAAAAGTTCAATTCTTAGAAAAGTTAAACAAGCAAAATATTTTTCAGTCATATTAGATTGTACGCCAGATGCTAGTCATGAGGAGCAAATGTCTCTTGTAATACGATGTGTGGATTATTCAGCAAACTCTGTAATGGTAGAAGAATATTGGGTAGAATTTTTGAAGGTTGATGATACATCAGGGCTTGGACTTTTTACTGAGCTTAAAAACATGTTGACCAATCTTGAGCTGGACATTGATGATATAAGAGGTCAGGGGTATGACAATGGGTCTAATATGAAAGGGAAGCATAAAGGTGTACAGACAAGATTACTTGAAATAAATCCGAGGGCTTTTTATACTCCATGTGGTTGTCATAGTCTTAATTTGACTTTATGTGATATGGCAAATTGTTGTCCTAAAGCTATGTCATTTTTTGGAGTGATACAACGCATCTATATATTGTTTTCTTCATCTACCAAGCGATGAAAAATTTTCAAAGATCATGTGAAAGGTCTTACACTTAAGCCATTGTCACAAACACGTTGGGAAAGTCATGTTGAAAGTGTTAGGCCTATAAAAGAGCAAACTGTACAAATAATAGATGCTTTATTTGACTTGGTAGATACTAGTGAAGATCCTAAAACAAAGAGCGAAGCTGAGTCCTTAGCAACATATGAACTTCAGAATTTTGAGTTCTTGCTTGGCATGGTAATTTGGTACAAGTTATTGCATGCAATCAACACTGTAAGTAAATTTCTTCAAGCTGAAAATATGGATATTGATGTTGCTATCAGTCTTTTAGAATGACTTCTTTTGTTTCTTGATGACTACAGAGAATCTGGGTTTGATAAGGCCATGGTTGAAGCGAAACAAATAGCAAATGAAATGGGAGTTGAAGCTGTATTTTGAGAAAAATGCATAATTCGAAGAAAGAAACAGTTTGATGAGGATGGCAGTGATGAGATAACACAATCAGCAGAAGATTCTTTTAGAGTAAATTATTTCCTCTTCATAATTGATCGAGCTCGTTCTTCATTTCAAACTAGATTTGAACAATTTAAAAAATATGAGGAAACATTTGGATTTTTGTTTAATTTGGAGAGGTTGAAGTGTGTTGATGATGATACTTTATTGGGGTCTTGTAAGAATCTTGAAAAATCCTTAACGCATAATGGTCATTCTGATATTGATGGAGATGATTTGTTTTTGGAGTTGACAATCTTGAAATACTCTTTACCTAAAGAAACAAAAAAAACAATTGATGTGGTGAACTATTTGAAGAGAATGGATGGGTGTTTCCCAAATGCTTGTGTAGCCTATAGAATTTTGTTAACTATACCAGTTACAGTTGCATCTGCAGAAAGAAGTTTCTCTAAGTTGAAGTTGATCAAGACTTATCTCCGCTCAACTATGTCACAAGATAGATTGAATGGATTGGCTATGTTGTCTATTGAGAAAAAAATGCTCGAACAACTTGATTATGTAAACTTGATTGATATTTTTGCCTCCAAAACTGCAAGGAGAGTAGTTTTTAATTGATAATTTAGAAAATTTTCAATTTTATTCTTTGATATGGTGTAAATATTTATTTATTTATTTTATATTTTATCATAAAAAAAATAAAATTTAAATGTACTCTACGATTCGGGGGCCCATTTTTGCATTTCGCCTCAGGGCCCCATAATCTCAGGTACGGCACTGCTCACTAGCTAGGGTCTGATCCTATTCCTATGCCAGACTTAGATCTCTTTGGCTTTGGGTGTATCCAATCCAACTTCTAATTACTAAGCACAACAGTATAACAGCACAGCTGTAACTGGAAGTTCTTGTTTTGATATTTTATTCAGTTCATCGGTGCCTTGATCTGATATTTCTCATAAAAAAACACAAAGATTCTTGAGAAGCTTCTATCAGCCGGTTTGATCTAGACATGAATGAAGCAAATGACAGTAGTGTAAGATGGATTCACAATGCTAGCTTCTCCCACTTGTGACGACGATTTAATTTATAGGTTAATTTCCTTATTAAATTAATTAATTCCGCTTCCTGTATGCCAAATTAATTATATAATTTTGCATGAGTAATAACGGCTTCATTAATTAAATCGAAAACCCATCAAGAACGTCCTTTTAATAATCAAATGATAAGATCGATAGTGTCCAACTGTAAGAATTTGGACTAGCTAGTATTTGACGGGTGGTGGCTAATTGTTTGATTTAATTAATTAGTTGTATCATTGGTCGCTAAAAACGAGAGAAGAAGTAGAAGAAGACAATATACATAGTGAATTGTCGTCTAATTCAAAATTTTAAGTTTAACTGACTACCCTTTTAAGTCAACTACCTAAGAAAATCTCTATCAATCTAACTGGATACAGCAATAAATTAAAATTAAGGCACCAGACAAGGAGTATTAATTAGTTAATTAATTAATAGCTAGCCAAGAGCTCACTGATAGGAAACAAAGTCTGTGACAGGCTGTTAGAGCATCCAATCCAAGTCCCTCGAAAGTGACTGGAATTGCATGAAACAAGGTTTGCGAGATTAGTGTTTCTCGTTCAAGTCACTGGCGAAAATAGCTATGCCATTTCTGGAAGCAGCACATTAAGATGGAGGATATTTTAATCTTCAATGTCTCTGGATTCAAGAAAATTTAGGTTTCACATATAAATAATTCATCTGTCTATCTATCTATCTATCTATCTTAGTAGACACTCATTTTTTTTAATGATTCGTCAGGGGAAGTTCCAATGCGATCCAAGGCATGGGACAAGATCGATTATCTAAGGCTAATCACCATACTTTAGTGATGCACCGGACAGTCTACATCCCAATTAATTAAGTGGCCAGGTTCCATATATGATATATGGGCAGATTTTGGATTTAGTTAATCGATACCTATACCTCATTTAAGCTAGTCCGCATTGAAATAAGTATATGTACAAGTATTTTTTTTTTCTTTTTTTGTTAGATAAAAAAAATAAATAAAAGTGAAGCTATCAATATAGCAATTTTTTTTGGGCATGACTACAAGGGCATTCTATCGTTGTTGGATAATATTTGGTTTGATCTATAGCTATTATCGGACAAACAAATCAGTTACCCTAACCCCCCACTAACATCCACAATGGTGGAGCTCACTCCTATACTGTGATCAAAGTCTACTCTTTTCGAGTGAGTTTTTTGTTTAGAAAAATTTAATTTTCTTAATTAGCGAAATGACATAGACATTATTGTCAACTGGGTTATCAGTTTAATAGTTATAAGTATTTTTTGAACCGCATAAACATGCATATAGATTTTTTTTTTAATTTTTTCAAATTTTAAAAGTTTAGAAATTGCCAAAGAAAAATATTATGAAAAAACATAAACAAGAAGACGAAAAAGAAGTGAATAAAATTAAAGAATAAAACCCAATGCTTGCTTGTTGAAGGTCTTACATACATGTAACATGGGTTGGGTAAATTCTACCTGAACTATATACTGCCATATGTCATAGGAACGTCATTTTCAATCTTTTTCTCTTTTTGGCATGCAATTTAGCATCCTCAGGGGATATTTCTTTTTTTGATAAAATACTGAAGGAGTGTTCAGTTATGGAAAACAATTTATTTCATAAAAAATAAAATAAAAACCTAGAAAACTTGTTCAACTATAAATTTTTAAATAAAAACAAAAATTTAGAAAAGACGGTTAGTTGAACAGAACTTGAAAATTTTTAAAATGAGTTTTTCAAATTTTCATATCTAATTGGAACATTTATAAATCCATTATCTACACAATTTTTCTCAAATTAAATTCTTTCCTTTTTTCATTCTTAGTAAAATATAGAGATTCAAAGAGAATAAAATCTATATAAAAAGGTAGTGTAACCAATGATATTACGAGGAAAGGGATCAAAAGGGGGTATATACCATAAGATTCAATTACATAATAATAATAATAATAATAATAATAATAATAATAATAATAATAAACACAAAACAATAAGGACAATCCTAAAACAAAATACACCCAAGAAACCATCACTAAATTCTAATCCATAGAGAAATCAATTGCTCATCAAATCAATAAGCATTAAAAACAATCCTTCAATAACATAATATATGAGATCAAGCATCAAAGACGTTGGGCAAAATTATCCCAAGAAGATCAATTGTATTCTTCCATTTATTATAACCCTAATGGCCATGGACGAAGTCCACTAATTAAAAGAGTTATTCTAGATAGGTTACATATGGGTGCACAATGGGATTGAACATTTTTGAGGCCACTGCTATCTAAGTAGAGATGAAGATTCTTTGAGCCAAATGATAGGGTAAGTAAGGAAGAGAGTGATGATAGTACTAATTAGATTCACCTACCCAAAAGGGAGATTTGAATCAACCACTAAAGATATGATATTGGTGGATTGTATTCGGAGAAGTCGATGTGTACTTTGGGATAAGAGTACCATTCAAAATAGAAGCTTATTCCAAGATCATAAGATTCAGCTATTAAATCAAAGCCCTAACTAACTAAAAGAAATATATAGAATGGTTTGAGTATCATATTTGGGTCATGAAAGAAACTCTAAATGGAGACTGATGTGGCACCACCTAAAATTATCAAAATATCTTTACGCGCTAATAGTCTTACCCACCATGTGGATCGCTTGAGAGATTGACACGTGGCAAGTCAACAATCTGGAGCTGAGCCCGAAAAATTCGGGCCAGGCCGCAAGACCCATTCCAACTTGACCGAGATCTTCGGGAGTCGTGCCCCCGCTCATTACTAGTTTATCTCGGGTACCCCATAACGGGTCTGCATATAAAAGACAAGAGTTATCACCAGCTATGATCAAGCTCTACAGCTCTCACAGTTATTACTACTTGCATTTATTTTACTGATTTGAGTGTCGGAGTCCACCCTAGGGGACCCTAGCCCCGCCACTCTGTTGTCTTGTAGGTCCTATCACCGAGGCCCAACATCCCCAAGTCTAAGGTCCGATTCTCGAGGTCCATTCGCAGAGGTGGCACGTGGTGGTCGATCCCAAAAACCATCATCATTTGGCGCCCACCGTGGGGCCGACGTCCAGACTCGCCAGCCTCTTCTTTCCCTACCTCGCACTTCGGACTTCAACTCCTCACCTCGGACCTCGGTCTTTCCACAAGTATCACACGACTTTCGTTCCTGGCCATAACTAACTACATTACTCCCCGAAGGGATGTGACTCACAGCTAGGCTAGGGCTAATCTAGAGGCCCCACCGCAAGGGGAGAATCCACCACCTCCAACCAATCCAATGCCAGAGGATCGACTCACCATGCTGGAGAATCAGGTCCAACAACTAACAGAGTTGTTGACTAGTTATTTACGCCAGAATGAACAACATCGTCCGCACATGCCCCCTCAGCAGGCGGAGCACCAGTCGCCTTCTCTTACTCGGGAGCCTCATCAATCCCGCCAGTCGGGCCAGGAAATCCACCCCTCTGAGGCGGCAGGATCTACTTCTTCCCCCTCACGAGAAAGAGGGACTTCGCAGGAGAGGCGACTGCGTTTCCTAGAAAAGCAAGTCCAGGAACTCAAAAAGGGAAAAGAAGAGCTGCCCCACCTCGGCTCTAACCAACCCTTGAACAAAGGCATCATGTCAGAGGTTCCACCAGAAAGGTTTCGTATCCCATCCATCAAGCTTTATGACGGAAGCACCGACCCCTATGATCACGTAGAACTTTTCTCCTCTCACATGCTGATGCAATCGGGTCTGACGCGATGTGGTGCCGGGCATTTTTGGCTACTTTGAGAGGTCATGCCCAGACTTGGTACTCCTGCCTTCCCCATCATTCCATCAACAGCTGGGAAGAGCTGAAGACCTGTTTCCTAGCCCATTATGCTCCCTTGAAGCGCCATCGGAAGTCTTCCATGGCTCTGGTGAACACCAAGCAAAATCAGGGTGAATCCCTAAGGGATTTCGTGGCTAGGTTCAATGAGGAGGCATTGAGCATTGATGAGTTCGATCAGTGGATCGCAATGGTGGCTCTCCAGAATGGCTTGAGGGATGGACCATTCGCTCAGTCCTTAGCCAAGACTCCACCCCGTACTTTCACAGAGGCCCTTACACGGGCTAACAAGTACATCAATGCTGAAGAGGTGATGAAGGTGAAGCGAGCTGAACAACCTGACAAGAAAGAAAGAGAAAAGGAGAAGAAAAAGCCAATGGGGGAACAGAAGATGGATTATCGCCCCTCCCAAGCTCCTGATCGCCGGGGTTTTGGGGGTGCACGGGGAAGCCCGGTGAGTTACACTCCTCTCAATGCTAGTCGAGCAGAGATTCTCTTGGCACTAGAGGATAAGAATTATTTGTGACGTCCTCCCCCGCTGAAGTCTCCACCTAACACTCGAAGCAAAAAGAAGTATTGTCGCTTCCACCGTGACCACGGTTATGAGACAAATGACTGCATCCAATTGAAAGAAGAGATACATGAGCTTATCAATCGGGGTTACCTCTGGGATTTCGTTAGTCGAGGAGGTGTGAACTCGAGCAGGGTAGAATCCCAACTGGAGCAAAGAAGGAGGTCTCCTACTCGTGATCGCTTTCGAGAGCAAAGTCAAACACCGCCCCGGAGAGAAGGAAAACAGCTCATCGAGGAAGGAGGACATAAGTTTATCTTGTACATGTTGGCGGTGGGAACAGTTCTAAGGCCTCACTCAACTGCTCCCAAGAGCGTGGTAAAGGAGAAGGTGGTCATCACATTCTCCGAAGAGGACCTTCCGAGCTATCCCAACTATTCAGATCCGTTGGTGATCACTGCTCAAGTAGAAGAGTGGGAGATGAGGCGAATCCTCGTAGACCCGGGTAGCTCTTCGGAGATTCTTTACAAGAGGGCGTTCCTAGGGATGGGGTTCACTCTCGATCAGCTGAGGCCAGTCCGTGTCTATAACACCCGGTGTTACAGGTGTTCAAAGAATGAGAAAGAAAATGAGAAAATTCCAAAAATGCCCTTGAGAAGGTGTCGGATCCTTGAGATTGAGGTTGCCCTATGAGAGGGGCATTTTGGTAATTTGGATAGTGAAGTCCAATAAAGGGTAATTTGGTACATTGGAGATAATTCCAAGGTGGAATTAAGTATGAAAGTGAATTAGTTCCCATTTTTCATTATGCGGAGATAAATGGGATTAAAAATTCACGAAGGGTATTTTAGTAATTTTGGATTAAATTTCATAAAGAAATTAAATTATGGAAAAAGGGAAAAATAGAGAATATTCAATTATGAGAGAAAATAATTGATTTTCCCTAAATTGGTAAATTATGTTTATAATTAATGGGTGGGTGAGATGAAAGACTTGGAAGCCAAGTTTGTGTCTTAGAGTGACACTTGGCATGGTCTTATTCAAGCAAAATTAAGAGATTTAAATAAATCAAAAAGAATGGAAAAGATGACCCATTTAGCCCATGTGAGTGTAATGATTATGTTGCATAAAAAAGAAATTGCAAATGAAAAGAAAATGGTCAAGCACTAATGGGGAAAAATGGGAGATTAAAATAAATGGGAAAGAAAAGCATTTATGTCTCTCTAAGTTGTCTTTCATTATTGATGTAGTGAAATTAGTCCCAATTAAATAAATGAGAAATGGGATATTTTATGGGATTTGAAGACTTGATCCAATGGTGGAGATTTAGTCTTGAAATTGGAATTTATCCAATAGTAGAGATTTAAGGCTTTATGTTGGCATGGATTGCCAAATAGGATGTAAGGATCCAATAGAAGAATGAAATGGATGGTGGAGATTGGATCTCCAAAGAAGTCCATGGCTAGGATTCATTCTTGGGAAACACATGGATTGTGTTAATTTGGATGGTGGGGATTTAGTCTTCCAAAATGCATCAAGGGTTGAGATTAAAGAAGACTAAGGGCTATGGACTGTGCTTCTTCCAATGGTCAAGATTTATTCTCAAAAAGTAAAGGAGAAATGAAAGGCTAGGATCAAGTCTTGCAATTGGGAATATCAAGGCAAGGAAAATAAATCAAAAAAGAAAAGAGAAATGGAAGTTTTATAAAAAGGGAAGTGGACCTTCAAGCTTAAGTTTTTCCATTTGAAGAGTTTTGAAGAAGAAAAGAAAGGAAGATGGAGGAAGACAAATCTTCCCTTTGGCCATTTGAAGAAGAAGAAGAAGAAGAAGAAGAAGAAAGAGCCTAGAGGTAAACTCTTTGGTTTTTGTAAAGAAATTTAAGTCTTCTTGCTTCTTAGTCTTCTTACCTTCAAGGATTAGATTTTTTTAAAGATCAAGGTTTATTTTTTTTACTTCTTTAGGGGATGGAAGCAAGTGAAGTCTTGCCAAGTCAAGTTGTTGAAGCTCTCTTGAAGTTAAAGATTGTGGAAAATCTAAAAGAATAGAGGTAAGGGATAGCCCCATGGGATGGTGGCTTGCAAGTTGTAAGTATGATGCATGAATTCTATGTGTGCATTGGCATGTTGTGCGTTCTAGGACCTATGGCCATGAGGTTGAGTGGGGTAGGGTAGATTAAAGCCTCAAACCAAGGTGGTTGTGAGGATGTGGAAGCCCTAACCATGTTGCATACATGCATTGGCATCACATTTATTTTTATGTTCATACTATTGTCATTGCACCCTTATTGAGCTTAATAGCTCATGAGGTTTTTATCCTCACCATGTAGGTATCTCATGTGCAAGAAGGAAGGGAGTTTGCAAGGTTAAGTGTTGGAAGCAAGGAAGAAAGCAAGAGTAGTAGTGTTTATGTATTTTGTGCTTAAATGTTGTATTTATTTTGTTAATATGTAATGAAGGCTAAATGTGGGTGAAAGAGAGCAAACTTGAATGTTTTGGAAGCCCCTTGGTATGAGAAAGTATTCTGGAAATGTGGGATTTTAATTCAAAAAAAAAAAGGGGTTGTGGCAGTGTGCTGGCCAGGGGCGTAGCTGCGCGTGCCTGGGCGCGGCCGCGCGCAGCTGGTCCGTGCGGGCAGCCTGCGCGCATGGCCGCGCGGCCCGGCGCTGGGAGGGGCGCGGCCAGCTGCCGCACACCCCCCCTTGCTGCTGTTGGTTATTTTTCTTTCCTTATTTTTTTTATTTTAATTTAATTTCTGTTTATTTAAATATATGATATTATTTTGGAAATTTTGAAATAATTTATATTTAAATAAATAAATAAATGAGTATTTAGCCTCTAAATTAATTATTAAATTAATATAAATTTGAGGCAATTGTGGGAAAATTTTTTATATTTTGGAAAATTAAATAATGGAGTATTCTCCTTAAATTTTGGAAATTGGGTGAGGATGCCTTGAGGTTTGTATTTCAAATATTAATTTCCTAATGGTTGGAAAATTATGGAATTTTTGAAATAATTAAAGAGGAAAATCAATGGAGATTTATGAGGAAAATTTATTTAAATTTTTCCAAAGAAATATTAATCCAAATATTTTTCAAAGGAATTGAAAGTGAGATAAATGGGTTGATGGTTGGCGCAAAGAAAAGAAAAATTATTTTCTTATAATTAAGGCGTTATGCCATAATTTATGTGAAGCTAGAGAGTTATAGCTTATTTTCTTTCGATCCTGGGAGGTCACCCTAAGCTCTTCATTAAAGAGCTTGAGAAGGGGTGACGATTCCGAGGTTTCGGGTTTTAATAGGTCGTTTTGATAATTCCCGGAACCTCGAGCGGAAACAAGAGAGGGCAAAGTCTAGTTCCCACCTAGGTCGTTTCCCGTTGAAACGTAGCCGTCTCTTCACCTTTGCCCTAGCATGTGAATAGTAAGTTGACTATTCATGAGTAACACTCGTAGGTGGGAGTGGGGCGTTACAGTTTGGTATCAGAGCGGTTGATGGAGTTATAATTGTGGATGTCCGGCATAATTTGGATGTAAGTCAGAATTAAAAGTGAGATTCAAGCGTGAGGTTGACCGTTAACCTCAAAAGTAGTACTTGTGGTCCGAGGTAGGACTATTGGTCCGAGGACCCTTGGGTTTGGGTCGAGGTTGTAAGGCTTGTCAAGGTTGGAAGTGGGATGCTCGGGTATTCCTATTCGAGAAGTAGGAAGGTATCATGGGTCGAGACGATATACCCGTGAGAGGTATACTGGTTAAGCTAAGAAAAGCCGATAACCCTAGTGTGGGTGTTGGTGTCAAGAAATCCGAATGTGGGAATTTGGGCATGTTAAGTGTTCTAAGGATGGGAACTCCTTAAGATGGAAGCATTAAGGCTCGTGTGGGGACATGAAGCTAAGTCATGGCAAGGGTCATGAAAGGGCAAAGAAAGCCCGAGGCATAACTAATCGGTGATGGGATTTAGTTGAGCGTCCCTATGTTTGGGAATTGGCTAAGCATGCTCGAGGGGATAGAATGTTTTCCCTTTGGAAAGCGAGGTGTTGAGGTTGCGTGCTTGAGATACTGTGAGCTAATGTAGGAATTAGCTCGAAGCTCAAGGAAAGGAGTCGTCGGCAGGCTATATGACGAGCTCCAAGTAACGAACAAGATGGCTTGCAGTAGGGCCCTGAGGGGTGTGTGCATGTAATGCATACCTATGTCATGGCCAAGGTAAGCATGACGGAAATAGTTTGTGGAAGATTCGAGCAGGAGTCGTGTGTGTTGTATGCACGATGGATGGATGTATGTGGTGCGATGTGAGTGGATCGTGATGATGATCCGAAAGGGGATGTACCTAGGGTGTGAGTGGACCCTAGTTAGCTTCAAGATGAAGCAAGGCCTAACCTAAGGAAGGATAGGTAGGCAAGGCTAGTGGACCCTAGCGGGTATTGTATGAAATGGATGATCTCTAGTGAGTTGAGATTCAGAGGAGTCCCGATCAGGGAATAAGTGGGGTTCGGGGGAACCCGAGTCAGGATTGAATGAGTTGGCATGTATTGTTATATGTGTAAAAGCCATGGGATTTGTAGTCCACGCTGTGAAGGCTATGAAATCGTTCATATATTAAAGGATGGGGGACAAATTGAATCCTTATGATGACGCTTGGGTAAGGTGAGATGCCTAAGGTCATGGGAAGTGGGGAATGGGTAGACCCTCTTGGTGATGCTTGGGGTCAGGGATGACACCCAAGGTCACGGGATGCTGGATGTGGGTGATGATGAGGTCACCCAATGAAAGTATGAACGATGTGTGGGCCGAGAGCAACGATAGGCTAGAGTGAGGCATCAGGACATCCAAGGGCTATGCACGCGGAGGAGATGCCAATTGTGGATGCCTTTGTGGGTGAGGCGTAACGGGTAATGTGAATGCCCGAGTTATGGATAAAGGTCATGGATGCCGAGCAAGGCGTGTTAGAAGGCCGAGCTAGGCATAGGGATTGAATGCATACATGGGTATGCGAGAGGAGACGTGAAGTCTTGATTCACCTGGAGGGTGACAATGTGTGATCCAGATGATGGATGCCAGAACTTGAGTTAGGCTCAGCATAACTATCGTAGATCCATTGTTATGGAAAAGATGGGTCATTTGTTCTTAGATGGACTGGTGTGGGATGCTCTTGAGATGAGAGATATAAAGCCTTGAGGAATAAGGCTCACGATGTAAGGTTGAGTTTGTCCCGATAGCAACAACTTGAAGAGGTTGCTTTCGTTAGATAGAGCTGAACCATTGTGGCTTGCGAAAGTCTGTCGTAACATTGATGCTACGGGTGCCAGGCTCATTGTGACGGATCTGATGCTATGGACCGTATGGCAGAGGACTAGTGAGTTGGCTCGCGGTGAGGGCAAGTGGCCCATGGGCTGGGGTAACCTAGTGAACTGCAGGTGACGGTCAGATGCCGAAGAACTGGAGCAGCAGCTAGGGAGATTTGGTCAGGTGAGACCGAGAATCTCCTGTTAGGGATAGGACCCCTAGAGTAGTCCTAAGGAGGAATCGTAGAACGCGATAATGATCCGATAGATTTGTTGTCGAGTAGGACGCCTGGTAAGAATAGTGACTGCAAGCGTGGCGAGGTAGTCATGTCGGGTTCGATATCAGAAGTGTGACTGAAGAGTTAAAAGTCAAACTATGGGATGCGAAGCAGATCAGAGTGGGACCTGAGCCATGTTGTAGGAAACTGTTGTTGGGCCAGTGTATGGGAGTGACACGATGATGGTGACAAGGTGTTGGCGGGCCTAAAGCGCAGGGCAACACAATGACTATACAGATGGTCAGGGACTGAAGATCTATGAGATGTTTGAGAAAGAAACCCGAGGAAAAGAAACGGGTCTAGCGTGGGGATAGTACTACGGTTGACGCCTATCAGTGACGGGTCTAATGCTAGGGACCACTAGATGCAGACGGTTAGTCCACAAGAGGGACTGCAGCCCTCCATGTGGAGTAACCTATCTGTGGTGGAGACGATTAGACACCGAAGACCTGGGGTATGCTGTAGGTTATGCTTGAACCAGACCTAAAAATTTCATAAGGGTTGAAGTATGGTGGTAGTGCTGTGGGGGTCAAGGCAGCAAGAAGGTTTGTGAATCAAGTGAGTGATATCTTGTGGTGTGATAACAACAAGTGTGGCGATGCTCCTTGCTAAAGGATGTTAAAACAGTTGTGGTTAAATTTGATCGAAATGATCTGGTAAATTGGGATGATGTACCCAGTGTGATCTTGCAGTAATGCATGAAGATGGGATTGATTGGTAGAGTTGGTAAATGGCTCGAGAATGATGCGTAAGTGCCATGGAGGCGAGACTTACGAAATGGAAGCCAACCATCAGATGGGGAAATTGAAGCGAGCCGAGGTTTCAAATAAAGCAATCTCTAATCCAGTGAAGTGAGTTGTGGTAGGCTGAACACGTGGCTAAGGACGGTTTGAAATCCGTGAAGGTGCGCAATTGCACAGTCTGGTGTTAGTCTTGGTTGTGTCGATGCGAAATGAGGAAGTGTCCTCATGTAGCATTGGAGGGATTTCCAGTTGATGACACATGAGAAATTGCCAGGTGGTAGCACCTGATGGCAATAATGGAGCGTGAGGCTCGAGGGCTGTGGTGTAAAGCTTTGTTGGTTGTCGTGTATGCAATATAAGGATTCAGTGGGTCTTGGTGATTAGACCAAGCTGATTGTGCAAAAGAGATCCAAGGTGATAAAAGACAGTTGGTCATGACAGAATTGTGCCACTCAAAGGAGTGTGGCTTTGGAATGAGAGCTATCAATGGTTGTGAGAAGAAATCGGCCAGTGAAGCTGTTGTGGTGTTAGAGCCATGTGGTTGCTCACCGAGAGGTGTGAGCTAGCTGTAGCAAAGTGTATAAGAAATCTGAGAGAAGCCAGAGTCTCTCAGGTATTTAGCTAGATGCTATATGTATAAAAGGTGGTTTGAGGATGGCGACCTAAGAGTGGGGTCGTGCTGGTTGTGGTGACCAGTGAGATTCAGAGAGCAACAAGTCTTTTGAGATGGCATGGTGGTGTCATCGTCGCGGCTAGGGAAAAGAAGTGTCAGGAAGGTCAAAGGTAACCATTGTGCATGGTAAGATCTTGAAGCCGAGTGCAAATGGCCATAAAGGCTGGTATCTGTGAATTTTGTGATGCAACGACCGTGGGGGAGAAGTTCGTTGCTGTAATGGTGACGTCCTTGCCAAGGAGGACAAGAGGAACCATTATGCATGGTTTAAATCAGGTGTCTATTGCGGGTTGAGAATGAACCTGATGTAGGATGGCTGAAAATTCGTGCCTCAAGAGTAAGAGGCTTTGCTGAGAAATGGTGAGATTTAAAAGGTCCCAATGAAAGTGAAGCTGGGCGAAAAAATTTGGCCAGAAGACCGCTACAAGAGTGGGGGGTGTAACCATGATGGCTTGTTGTGGTGTAGACAAAAGGCACGAGTCATCCTACAGGTGCGATGCATAAGTGATTGTGCAGATGGTAATGAGCCAATCACTTGTGCCACGCACCGTGGGTGATGACGAGGGTTGATTAAAGGTTCCACGACCCTAAGTGCAATGGTAGGATCCTGGACTCGTGGTAGGGTAAATAGCCAAGGTAAGGCCTAGCATGGGAATATGATTGTAAAAGTTGAAATGGGGTGAAGAATTGAAGATGGGTTGTTCAGTGAAGAGTTCCCTGGTATGGGTATGAGGCCTTACTAGCATGTGATATCGGCTAGTAAGTATCGTTGTGTGCTTAATGCGAAGAACTCCTGGTTGGGAGAAGGTTGTGGCCCGAGCATGCTTAAGCTCGAGGTGAGATTGAAATGGTGCATACGTCGCCAAGCTCGATGTGAACTCGGGCAGTACACAGGGTTGAAATGTGTGATAGCCTAGCACGGTGTTAGGTAAGTCGATTTTGCGTAATCATACCGATAAATGAGGGTCGGCTAGTCAAGGTAGAAGACCATGTATGAAATGGTCGAAGTTAGCCAGGTGGGCCAAATGGGTGCTTCCTAGGTAGTGCTAGCATGGTGAGTTGATCGGTAATGAGAGGTTACCATGAGGATCAACTCAAGCTATGCAGGCGTGTGATTAATGGCGGTATGCCATGGTGGAATAGGTGTCCGAGTGTCTAATGGGCACTGGAATGTGACATTGCAGTGAATGATCAGTGCTAAGACGTTGCTGGTTAGACCAGCGTAAAATCGTGATAGACTGATCAATGATGCAATGTTAGCGTATGTGGTTTTGACTGATGGAAGAAATGGAAGTGGACTGCAAAGTGATGCTCGAGGTAGCAAAAATCCATCCAGAAATGGATAGCATTGCGGTAAGCGTGATCAGCAACCAGTTGTGCAATTTGGCAAGAGGCCAAAGCGGTGTTCGGTTGTTGAATGTCCTCGAGAGTTGGAAGATCGAAAGCCTAAAGTGAAGCCTTGAGGTAGGTGTAACCCGAGGTAAATGTGAAGAATGGATAGGCTATGGGATTTTCGAGTAGGAGAATTTGGCAAGTAACCCGAGAATGTGATTGTCTTGGGTAGGAGATGATGGTAAAACGAATTTCGAGGATGAAATTCTTTTAAGGGGGGAGGAATGTAACACCCGGTATTACAGGTGTTAAAAGAATGAGAAAGAAAATGAGAAAATTTCAAAAATGCCCTTGAGAAGGTGTCGGATCCTTGAGATTGAGGTTGCCCTATGAGAGGGGCATTTTGGTAATTTGGATAGTGAAGTCCAATAAAGGGTAATTTGGTACATTGGAGATAATTCCAAGGTGGAATTAAGTATGGAAGTGAATTAGTTCCCATTTTTCATTATACGGAGATAAATGGGATTAAAAATTCACGAAGGGTATTTTAGTAATTTTGGATTAAATTTCATAAAGAAATTAAATTATGGAAAAAGGGAAAAATAGAGAATATTCAATTATGAGAGAAAATAATTGATTTTCCCTAAATTGGTAAATTATGTTTATAATTAATGGGTGGGTGAGATGAAAGACTTGGAAGCCAAGTTTGTGTTTTAGAATGACACTTGGCATGGTCTTATTCAAGCAAAATTAAGGGATTTAAATAAATCAAAAAGAATGGAAAAGATGGGCCATTTAGCCCATGTGAGTGTAATGATTATGTTGCATAAAAAAGAAATTGCAAATGAAAAGAAAATGGTCAAGCACTAATGGGGAAAAATGGGAGATTAAAATAAATGGGAAAGAAAAGCATTTATGTCTCTCTAAGTTGTCTTTCATTATTGATGTGGTGAAATTAGTCCCAATTAAATAAATGAGAAATGGGATATTTTATGGGATTTGAAGACTTGATCCAATGGTGGAGATTTAGTCTTGAAATTGGAATTTATCCAATAGTAGAGATTTAAGGCTTTATGTTGGCATGGATTGCCAAATAGGATGTAAGGATCCAATAGAAGAATGAAATGGATGGTGGAGATTGGATCTCCAAAGAAGTCCATGGCTAGGATTCATTCTTGGGAAACACATGGATTGTGTTAATTTGGATGGTGGGGATTTAGTCTTCCAAAATGCATCAAGGGTTGAGATTAAAGAAGACTAAGGGTTATGGATTGTGCTTCTTCCAATGGTCAAGATTTATTCTCAAAAAGTAAAGGAGAAATGAAAGGCTAGGATCAAGTCTTGCAATTGGGAATATCAAGGCAAGGAAAATAAATCAAAAAAGAAAAGAGAAATGGAAGTTTTATAAAAAGGGAAGTGGACCTTCAAGCTCAAGTTTTTCCATTTGAAGAGTCTTGAAGAAGAAAAGAAAGGAAGATGGAGGAAGACAAATCTTCCCTTTGGCCATTTGAAGAAGAAGAAGAAGAAGAAAGAGCCTAGAGGTAAACTCTTTGGTTTTTGTAAAGAAATCTAAGTCTTCTTGCTTCTTAGTCTTCTTACCTTCAAGGATTAGATTTTTTTAAAGATCAAGGTTTATTTTTTTTACTTCTTTAGGGGATGGAAGCAAGTGAAGTCTTGCCAAGTCAAGTTGTTGAAGCTCTCTTGAAGTTAAAGATTGTGGAAAATCTAAAAGAATAGAGGTAAGGGATAGCCCCATGGGATGGTGGCTTGCAAGTTGTAAGTATGATGCATGAATTCTATGTGTGCATTGGCATGTTGTGCGTTTTAGGACCTATGGCCATGAGGTTGAGTGGGGTAGGGTAGATTAAAGCCTCAAACCAAGGTGGTTGTGAGCATGTGGAAGCCCTAACCATGTTGCATACATGCATTGGCATCACATTTATTTTCATGTTCATACTATTGTCATTGCACCCTTATTGAGCTTAATAGCTCATGAGGTTTTTATCCTCACCATGTAGGTATCTCATGTACAAGAAGGAAGGGAGTTTGCAAGGTTAAGTGTTGGAAGCAAGGAAGAAAGCAAGAGTAGTAGTGTTTATGTATTTTGTGCTTAAATGTTGTATTTATTTTGTTAATATGTAATGAAGGCTAAATGTGGGTGAAAGGGAGCAAACTTGAATGTTTTGGAAGCCCCTTGGTATGAGAAAGTATTCTGGAAATGTGGGATTTTAATTCAAAAAAAAAAGAGGGGGGGTTGTGGCAGTGTGCTGGCCAGGGGCGCAGCTGGGCACGCCTGGGCACGGCCGCGCGGCCAACGCCCACGCCTGGCGCGCGCGCTGGGGGGGGCGCGGCCAGCTGTCGCACACCCCCCTTGCTGCTGTTGGTTATTTTTCTTTCCTTATTTTTTTTATTTTAATTTAATTTCTGTTTATTTAAATATATGATATTATTTTGGAAATTTTGAAATAATTTATATTTAAATAAATAAATAAATGAGTATTTAGCCTCTAAATTAATTATTAAATTAATATAAATTTGAGGCAATTGTGGAAAAATTTTCTATATTTTGAAAAATTAAATAATGGAGTATTCTCCTTAAATTTTGGAAATTGGGTGAGGATGCCTTGAGGTTTGTATTTCAAAAATTAATTTCCTAATGGTTGGAAAATTATGAAATTTTTAAAATAATTAAAGGGGAAAATCAATGGAGATTTATGAGGAAAATTTATTTAAATTTTTCTAAAGAAATATTAATCCAAATATTTTTCAAAGGAATTGAAAGTGAGATAAATGGGTTGATGGTTGGGGCAAAGAAAAGGAAAATTATTTTCTTATAATTAAGGCGTTATGCCATAATTTATGTGAAACTAGAGAGTTATAGCTTATTTTCTTTCAATCCTGGGAGGTCACCCTAAGCTCTTCATTAAAGAGCTTGAGAAGGGGTGACGATTGCGAGGTTTCGGGTTTTAATAGGTCGTTTTGATAATTCCCGGACCCTCGAGCGGAGCGAAGAGAGGGCAAAGCCTAGTTCCCACCTAGGTTGTTTCCCGTTAAAACGTAGCCGTCTCTTCACCTTTGCCCTAGCATGTGAATAGTAAGTTGGCTATTAGTGAGTAACACCTGTAGGTGGGAGCGGGGCGTTACAGTGTCCCATTGGTGGGTTTTGATGGAATGGTGATTCATTTCGAGGGGTTGATCCGGCTACCCCTGACGGTCGGTAGTGGCTCTCATAAATCCCAAGTTGATCCAAGTTTTTGGTTGCTGATGTGCCCTCGGCATACAATATGATCCTTGGTAGATCTGGGCTTAATGCTCTGAGGGCGGTACCGAGCACGTATCACATGGTGTTGAAATTCCCTACTCTGGGAGGGATTGACAAGGTAAGAGGAGACCAACGGCAAGCTAGGGAATGCTACGTAGCCTCCTTGAGTGCCACTATTGCCAAGGGGTCAGAGTCAAACTCAAGACTGAACCAGGATGCTGTCCCTCAAGACGGTCAGGGCTAGATGAAGATAGAACAGGGGAAAGCCCCAAGTATAGGAGCAGGTCAGAGATCGGTAAGGGGGGAGGGACAGAGTTTCGCCGCTCCTCCCATGGTGGTTATTAGTTTCATCTTGGAAGGTCTGGAAGAGCCTAAGACCTCAGAGCCGGTGAACGAGCTAGAGGAAGTCTCGCTAGGGGAAGAGCCCGATCGGACAGTGCGGATCAGTTCCAAGTTACAGGAGCCCTTGTGGTCCGAGGTCCTTTCACTCTTGCGCTGGTATCAAGATGAGTTTGCTTGGTCTACACTGGATATGCCAGGGATAGACCCGACTGTCATGACCCATCGCTTGGGGCTCTACCCTGATTGTGTGTCGGTGAGGCAAAGGAAGAGGAAGTTTGCCTCAGAACGGGCTAAAGCTATAGAGGCTGAGGTGGAAAAGCTTATAGAGGCTAATCATATTCGGGAGGTCGACTATCTAGAGTGGTTAGCCAACGTGGCCCTTGTTTCTAAGGGGTCGGAAAAATGGAGGCTTTGTATTGATTTTAAAGATCTTAATAAGGCTTACCTGAATGACAGTTACCCTCTGCCCAGGATTGACGCGTTGATTGACGGAACAGTGGGATGTCAGTTGATGAGTTTCTTGGATGCATTCCAGGGGTACCACTAAATCTCATTACACCCCGAGGATCAGGAAAAAACTGCCTTCATCATAGATAAGGCCACCTATTGTTATCGAGTCATGCCCTTTGGGTTGAAGAACGTCGGAGCTACATATCAAAGGTTAGTCAACAAGCTGTTCAAGGCTTAGCTCGGTCGAAACATGGAGGCTTACGTCGATGATATGTTGGTCAAGAGTCTCTTGGTTGAGCAGCATCCAGACGACTTGGATGAGTGCCTCCAGACCTTGCGCCAGTATCAGATGAAGCTCAACCCAGTTAAGTGTCCATTCGGGGTGATAGCTGGTAAATTCTTGGGGTTCATGGTGCATTACTAGGGGATTGAGGCTAATCCCTCAAAGATAAAAGCCATTCTCGAGATGCCTCCTCCTTGTAGTATCAAGGAGGTGCAGAGACTAACCGGGAGGATAGCGGCATTAGGGAGGTTCTTGGCAAGATCTGCGGAGAGGCAATTGCCATTTTTTAAAGCCTTGACTCGGGTCCAGAATTTTGCATGGACAGAGGAATGCCAGGAGGCATTTGAGCAGCTAAAACAGTGTCTGGTCTCCCCCCCAGTCCTAGCTAAGCCACAGCCGGGAGAGTCACTATACATTTATCTGGCTGCCTCGGATGAGGCCGTCAGTTCGATTTTGGTACGGGAGGAGGACAAAGTTCAAAAGCCATTCTACTATGTGAGCAAGAGATTAGCTGGAGCTGAGATTCGTTACACTCCAACAGAAAAGTTGGCCTATGCCCTAGTCATCTCCCCTCGAAAGTTGAGGCCTTACTTTGAGACACACCATATTATCGTCCTATCAAGTTAGCCATTGAGGCATGTGTTGGGAAAGCCGGACTTGTCTGGGAGGATGCTCAAGTGGGCGATGGAGCTAAGTGCCTTCGACATCGACTATCGACCTCGGCCGGCCATCAAGGCATAGGCTCTTGCTGACTTTATCGTGGAGGGCACCCTACCATTGGAAGCAGACGGAGGGGTTTTCTAGACTTGGACTCTCTCTGTGGATGGCAGCTCCAGTGTCGGAGGCAATGGTGCTGGATTACTGCTCCAGGGCCCTGATGGCCAGGCTTGGCCATATGCCCTCCACTTCAAGTTCAATGCCTCTAACAATGAGGCTGAGTACGAGGCGTTTATTGTCGGGCTCAAACTAGCGGAACAGATGGGAGTCAGGGATTTGGAGGTATATTTTGACTCGAACTTAATCGTGCAACAGGTCACAAAGGAGTTTGAGGCCTGGGAGGACGCTATGGCCCAATACTTGGCAATAGCCAAGGATCTTATGGCATGATTTCAAGCGGTGAAAATCAATCATGTCCCACGTGTGCAGAATGTAGTGGCGGATGCTCTCTTGAGGATAGCTGCTTCTTCCTTCCCCAGGAATTCCTGAGCTGTCTACATGGAGTCGTTGCCCCAGAGGAGCATAGAGACAGAAGCAGAGTAGCTTTGCGTAGAAGGGGTAGAAAATTGGATGGATCCGATTGTAGCACATCTAATCAATGGATGGCTACTAGAGGAGGAACAAAAGAGTCGAAGACTCAAGCGTCAGGCTGCCAAGTTTCTTCTGATCGGATCAAACCTTTACAAGAAATCCTTCACTCAGCCACGGCTGAAATGTGTTGGGCCCGTTGAGGCCGACTACATCTTAAAGGAAATCCACGAGGGGATTTGCGGCAGTCACATCGGAGCTCGGTCTCTTTCCCAGAAGGCACTTCGGCAGGGGTATTATTGGCCAACAATAATGAGCGACGTTGTGCAGTTGGTCCGGACCTGTGAGATATGCCAAAGAACTTAGAACCTAGTTCATACCCCAGCAGCTGAACTCACCCACCTGGCTTCGCCTTGTCCATTTGCTAAGTGGGGAGTGGATATCCTCGGGCCCTTCCCGCTAGCGGCTGGACTCCTAGCTTGAGTTGAGAAGGTGGACGACTGATGGGTAGATGAGCTCCCCAATATACTATGGTCCTATCGAACCACGCCACGAACGGCTACAAGAGAATGCCCTTTCACATTGTGTTATGGTTCGGAGGCTCTTATCCCTGTCGAGATTGGGGTGATGAGCTATCGAGTGGAGCATTTCGATCCGGAGATTAATGAGCAAGGGCTAAGGTGTAACTTGGATATGATGGATGAGCTCCGAGACCTGGCGCGAATTCGACAAGCCGCGTATAACCAGCGCATTGCTAGGTACTACAATCGACGAGTCCACGTTAGGAGTTTCATGCCAAGAGATCTTGTATTGCGACGGTTCGACGTGAGTCATCCTTGGGATACGAATAAACTAACTCCGAACTGGGAAGGACCGTACCGAGTGGTGGAATCCTTAAGTCCGGGGGCATATCGACTAGAAGACATGGAAGGCAAGCCCTTGAAGCATACTTGGAATGTGCAAAACTTAAGGAAGTTTTATCAATGAGCAAGGGAATTCCCCGAACCTCCTTGTACTCTTTTTATGGCTAATGGCAAGACTTCGAATCCTTTCCATCTAATAGTAATTTCAAAAAAGACAACACTTCGCCAAAGAAAAATCCAAGGGTCACGAGCCCTAGGCCGTCCTCAAAGGTGAACTAATGGCCACGGAAAAACTCTAGCCCAACACCCTCCTCCACGAAGGAGTGGCTAAAATCCAAGGGTCACGAGCCCTAGGATATCCTCAAAGGTGGACTAATGGCCACGGAAAATCTCTAGCCCAACACCCTTCTCCACCAGGGAGGGGTTAAAATCCAAGGGTCACGAGCCCTAGGCTATTCCCAAGGGCGGACTAATGGCCAAGGAAAGTTATAGCATAACACCCTCATGTTTGTCGACTTAGGGAGAACCAAGGGTCGGATTGGCCCTCTTCAACTATGCAATGGATCAGGTTCAACTAGTCTTGGCCCATATGTCCACAATCAAGAAATGAGTAGTCAAAATGGAATGGTATTGTATAAAAGTACGATAGTCCAATACATGGTGATAAATGAAGTACAAAAAACCCTAGCTAGAAAAAGAGGAAAAAACTCAAGCATCAGGCGGAGCATCATTATCGTCGGCCATCTCTGAGTCCTCCATCTCAGCCATAATTTCTTCAATGGACCGAACATTGGACATGTCCAAGTCCGGATGAGCTCGGAGCACCTCAGTCGCATGGGCTTGAAATCCCTTAGTCCAAGCTTCCTATAATTTCTGCTGGATGAACTCCTCCACCTCAAGAAGTTTGATGGGTTTGGCATACTTGCGCTCGTACTTACGAATGACTGAGTTCGCCTGGGATAACTTTGAGCCCGCCCGGGATAGCTCTGCCTGAAGCTCCTGAATACTTTGGTCCAAGGATTGCCGCTCGGAGGACAACTCATCTAGGTTCTTCCTCTGGCTCTCTAGTAATTCGTCCCTCTCATGCAATTGTGTGTCCAGCTCTAAGGTTTTTCGAGAAGTTTGGGAAAAACGTCCAGAAAAGTCTGAAACTAGCGTGACCACCTGTAATGAACAAGACAAGTAAGGGCAACATAGCTAGGGTGGAAAGATGTTGATAAAGTAGAGGGGATTACCAGGGCCAAATACTTGCACAAGGCGGCTTCCACTGCCTCCGAGGATTGTTTAGCCAGCATTTGACGGTCGGCGGGGGTGGTGAAGTGGTGAATCATGCTTCTCGCCACCTGACTATGTCGACTAAGGTCGTTTTCCTTCACACCCCAGTCAGGAACATAGTCTAGATAGTGTGGGGGGGACTCGGGGGCAGGCATGGGCTATCTCGGAGGTTGGGAAGTCCTCTTCCTCCTAGTGTGGCTAGGCTCCCCTTCCTCAGTTGGAGGGGGATCCAAGGCGGCCTTTCCCTTTGTGGGAGTAGGGGCGCCCTCATCCTCTGCGGGTCTTCGTTTGTTCTTCCCCCAGATGAAAGCGATACTCACCATCTCAGCTGCAAATGCATAGACAAGATATCAGTGGCAAGAAAAATAACAAGTCAAAAAGTATAAAAATAGGGGGAAAATGACCACCCAAAGTGACACCGGGCTCGAGGGAAGTGTAGGTGGATAAACCCCCCAGGTATAAGGAACGGTCACATATCAAGGCCCAAGCGCTGATGGGGTTCAATTCCCTCAAGATCTGAATATTACGAAGCTCGCCCTGTGTGATCTCGCGACTATGGACTTTTGAGGGCTGGAAAGTCTACTCGACTGGCAGCACCCCGAAGCTGCCCCCGCCGTCTTTCAAGCCAGCAAAGAAAAATCTACTCTTCCATCGTTTTACCGAGGTGGGGTTATCAACTATGAACTGATGTTGGTTGAGGGGAGAGAAGGCGAATCGAGGTTCGATTTTACTAATGGGGATTACCTTGAACATCTTAAAGAAGAGTTGGGCAATAAGCTCAATGTCTTGAGCTCAACAACAGAGAACGAAGGTAAATAGGTACCTCCAACCATTGGGAGTCAGCTGAGAGGGACATAACCCCACGATAGAGAACACCTCAACTACGGGGGCCGCAAGGGGAAACCTAAGGCTGGCAACGAGGGCTTGCTCGTACACGGTGATACAACCATGGGGGGCCTGGTGAGCTCTTAGACCTCACGGTTCATTGTACCAATACTCATCATGAATAAGGTGATATTTTCTGAGGAAGGGAAGTAGCTCTCTCTCGGTTATGGTGGAGTGGTCCATGATCAGATCCTCGGGTAAGTTTTCTAGGTTGGGATCACTACTCACATGGGACTCCGAAGAGGAATGAGGTGAAACTCTTTCGGGCCGCCTAAGTTTCTTAGGCCTACGAAGGGGGCCATGGGAGGGACTGGATAACTCGATGTTCAATTCCTCACTACTAGAACTAGTTCTGGAGGCTTCGGAATCAGAGGAATAAGAGGAAGAAGACATGCTAAAATTATTAATAAAAATAGCCAAGAAGAGATCATTGACCAGGAGAATGAAAGCAAAGATCAGGGAAGGAAAACCACAACTGGGTTCAAGTCTAAGGGAGCTCAGCAAGCACGATTTAGCTTGAGAAATCTCGAACTACGCCTGTAACAAAGAAATGCCAAAGAAACAGGTCAGTCAAGTTAAACCTTATTTTGAACCCTATTTTGTTATTATTAATAAAAATAATAATAATAATAATTATAATAATAATGGGAAGGGGGAAAGCCCAAGGATCGGCCATGGCCGACCCAATGCTCACCCATTTATATATATACATATATATATATATAAAGCCAGAAAGAGGGCTCCCCAAAGGGAGTTCGGCCATGGCTGACCTCGGCCAAGGCCGACCTCACCCGGCCCTGGCCAACCTCGGGCAGGCCGAGGAGCTCGGCCTCGCCAAGCCGAGCTTGGCCAGGGGCCGAGGCCGACCTCGGCCAGGCCAAGCTCTAGCTCGGCCATGGCCGAGGGAGAAGATAGTTTTAAAAAAAAAATCAAAAGAGAAAAGGACAAGCATAAGGAAAAAATAAAAGTAAAGGAGTGAGGGAAAGGCTAACCTCAAAGAATTGGGAGCTTGTCTTGGAGTGATGATTGTGGGGTGGGGCCTTAGGGCTTATATAGAGGGGCCCAAGCCCTCTAATCAAACACCCCTTAAAAATTCAAAGCAGCGAATGTTTCCTTCCAACGAATGTTTCCTTCCAACCAAGGACCCCTTGTAATTTCAAGGTAATAAATGAGGTTGTTAGGCATTAATCTCATGCTTAAAAACACCCTTGTGCGTCCTGGAGAGAATTTACGATTAAATAACCTCAGAAATTAAGCTACTCCTCGACCCAGCAAGATTCTCACCTCGGCTCAAGGAGTGGGGGGCAAGTGATGTGGCACCGCCTAAAATTACTAAAATACCCCTACGAGCCAACAGTCTTACCCGCCACGTGGATTGCTTGAGACACTGACACGTGGCAAGTCAACAATCCGGAGCGGAGCCCGAGAAATTCGGGCCGGGCCACAAGACCCGTTCCACCTTGACCGAGATTCTCGGGAGTCGTGCCCCCTCTCAACACGGGTTTATCTCGGGCACCCCATAACGGGTCTGCATATAAAATGACAAGGATCCTCACCAGGTAGGCCAAGTTCCACAGCTCTTACATTTATTACGACTTGCATTTACTCTACTAATTTGAGCGTCGGAGTCCACCCCGGGGGACCCTAGCCTCGCTACTCCGCTGTCTTGTAGGTCCTGTCACCGAGGTTCGACATCGCCAAGTCCGAGGTTCGATCCTAGAGGTCTATTCGCAGAGGTGGCACGTGGTGGTCGGTCCCAAAAACCATCATCAGTGGATATCTGTATTTGAGTGACAAATAATTGGCTCAAATTCTTTGTAGTTGGTGGGTAGATTTAGATAGAGAAAGTAATCATTAGACTAGTTTAGTATAGCTATTTTTAAACTATCAATATGATTAGTTTTCTTTATTCGAATTATTATAAATATTTCATATTGAAATAAATTAGACTAATTTGTTTGATCTTTCGTTTACTTTTATTTTTCAGGTTCTTGACATGCATAAATAGTATAGAAAGAAAGACGTTTGGAGCTAAATTTTATCTATTGTGTTAATTTTTAATTATTTTTATTTTAGGATTTAATGTTGCTGTCATTACATGTATTGGTATTATGTACTAGTCAAATTTAAGACAATTGGAGATTGTAGAGATTGTGGCTGACATTAGTTTTATGTTATGGAATTAATTGAAAGTTTTTGAAATTATATATTGTGCTTTAAATTTATATAGATTGTTAGGGTTGACGTAGGTTTAGAGAAAAATATTATTTTCAAAAAAAAGACTTTTTTTTTTGCTAAGAAATTGAATTTAGTGATATCGTAATGGTATATTAATTATATATAGAATTAACTACGAAAATTGAACTTTTGATTATAAAAATATTGGTAGAGAAAATTAATTTGCTACAAAAATTGGCATGTGAAAACTAATTGTTACAAAAATTGACAAGATTAGCTATGATTTGATGTAGTGAAAAATAAATGTCTTCTTTACAATTTGACATTCGTAGTAAAAGTTGTGTTATCTGCTACGAAAATCGCCATCATCAACTACGAATATCAGTATAATTAGTTATTATATATATCGTAGTAGAAAACTAATGCTTTCTCTACGTTTTTTTGATCGTAGAGAAAAGTGTATTAATTTTTACGAAACATTAATCGTAGCTAAATACTATTAGTTACGAGACTTTGATTATGATTCACGCTACAAATAAAAATTTGTAGCTAATTAGTTTTTATTACAAAAATTAAATTTTTTACTGCAAAAAAATTGGTAGAAAAAATCAAAATTTGTTGTAGAACTAGAATACATGGATATTGAAGCCATCAAAACAATTTAGCCATGTCGCTGTCACACTCCCTGGTTGGCATGAGTGGCTATTTTAGATCGACTCTCTCTCTCTCATCAATATCTGCTTCTTCAAGCTGTGGTGATACGCCCGGTGCTAGAGATTTTTGTCTCCATATCCACTTAATCAACCCCCTCCCCTTCCTATTTAAACCCACTACTACTTCCAAGCTTCATCCCCACGCCCAGCACTTTCATCACAATAATTCATCCCAAACCGTCAATAATTCCACGTACCTACCTAGCTACTACCATGGCTGCCAAGCTTGCCCTTCTTTCCCCGAACCCTAGCCCTGCTGCCTCCCCATGGACGTGGAATTCCAAGCAAACCCTCCAAGAAGACGATGATTCATGGGAGGTCAGAGCCTTTGCAGAAGACACCAACCAAGCCATGGGCACCACCTGGCCGCCCCGTTCCTACACCTGCTCCTTCTGCCGGCGAGAGTTCCGCTCCGCCCAAGCCCTCGGCGGCCACATGAACGTGCACCGCCGCGACCGTGCCCGGCTCCACCAGAAGCAGCCGTCCCCCACAGCCGCCCCCTCCACCCTCATAATCCCAAATCAAGAATTCGTCGGTAATGGGGGACTCTGCGTTCTCTACTCCTTTCCAAACCCTAGTGGTTCGACTCTCTTCAATCCTGCCACACTGAATTACTCTTGCCCGCCGTTCATTAATTTTCCGGTGGGGTCGCCGAGCTCAAATTCCTCTCTTGGTCACTCTACCAACACCGAAACTACTTCGACCTCGTTTGACACTGATAATCACCCGGAAACTTACAACTGTGCCATTGAAGAACTTGACCTAGAGCTCCGGTTAGGGCGTAGTTCATCATGACCAACCACAGAAGCTACAGTGGAGTTTGAAGCTTATATACTTCTACTTTCTGTTTGAAAAAGGAGTGCCACAAAATTAATTTTTTTGTTACCTTTTTTTTTTTTTTTTTTCCTTTTTTGCTAAGTAATCAACGTGTAACATACAGTCTATAGAAACTATATACACATATCAACAGTTCCTTTTTGGTTTTTTGCTAAGCTTATATATACATATAAGACATTTTGGTTTTTTCCTATTCTCCTATATATTCTTTTAAATTACATGGTCTTTCTTTTTCTGGTTACTCGAGTGTATTCATAAATCTGCGAAGAGGGCATAAAAATGGTGGCTAGGCAAAGCAATAATACTTAAATTGGGGGGCGGAGAGAGAGAGAGAGAGAGAGAGTAGGGCTTTGACTGATATAGCAACCACTGATAAAAGCTTGCAGTGCAGTGTCATTTTCCATTTCAGATGATGTCTGAGAAAAGTTTTGACATTAATCACTTCCGTGGGGATTATGATGTATTTTATGAGCTGTCACTGCTTATAATACAAGACCATTTTTGGACCCCTTCTTTTATCACAAACCTAGGCATGTGCCTTTTTTTTTCCAATGCCAAGGTAAGTATATATATAAGTTAACACATATGAATATGATTCCTCATTTTTGGAAATTAAAATTGATTCATTCATTCATAGGAACAAACTGAGAAGTTCATGTTAATTTCGTGCATGTTGTAATCAATTGCATGATAAAAAATGAAATATTATTATAGTTATATATATATATATTTGGGATTAGGACTTTCCAAAAAACTAGGATACGTATGAAAAACAAAATACACCCATTTATATTATGAAAATCCTAGATTCTAAGCATACATAGTTTTTCATAATAAGGGGGTTGATGGCTCCTTGAGATTGTCGAATAATTAATGCAACATATCTTTGCTCCTCTATTTTCACGTGGATGATGTTAAGATTTGTCTCGATTTTTATTCTTCATAGTATAGAAGTTATATATGTTCACCATGCCCATTTCTGTAAATATATATTGCATAAAAGAGAAAAAATGATCAACTACTATATATATTTATATCAAAATTTTCAACACCTTGACTTTTGTAGTTTTGAAAAGTCAACAATTACCAGAAGAGTTGTACCTCCTGATGATTTTGAGTTTTGAGTCTTAGTCAATTATAATTGTTTCTATATTAAAACTCAAGTGAATTTGTAAATTTATTAGATTTGTCAAATTTTACCCCTCAAATGGTCTTCTTATTTATTGAGGAAAATCACCAATTTTAAAATATTTATTGTCATTTGTGACATGATAATAAGATCTTAAATGCTAGGTGAATTTTCATTATTTCTGGAAATTTTATAAACCCTGATAAAGACTAGAAAAAAAAGTTTGGCATTTAAAACAGATGAAATTTTTTTTTGTCTTCTTTTTGTTGCCATTAGATAAATATTTTACGTCAAGAATGGTTATCCAAATAATTATAGTTTTAGAGTTGTACAAACATTTATTAGGACTTTAATAAACATTTATATTAAAATCAATATTCCCAGCTAATTGATACAGTCGAATACGTGGGTGTGGGTGGCTCCACCCAGTGAGTCAATTAATTAATTAACAATCTCCCTTTAATGAACATTCCTATGAGAGAAGACCATAGAGTCTCCTACATTTGATGGGCTAAAAGGCACGCTGCTAGTTGTTGTACATATAGGGAATTAATATTGTCAAATCCATAGATGATCGTCTCGTCTGATGCCACGACATTGTAAAATGGAGATTCCTTCATCACTACTTTCAATCCTCTATATATCTCGCTTTTTCTAATCCTAGGACCATGGAGGATTGATGATTCCAATCTGACACGGATTTAGGGTCTTTCTTGGTGGGAAGCGGCCATCAGTAACCTTTGTTGAATATTTTTGCTTTCTAGCTACCATATGGCATGGAGAATGGAATTAATTTTGAACAAATTGTAATTAAAATGATCGACTCGATCGGTTATGGAACCTAAAAATTGAGTACACATGCATGATTTGTAATTAACTCCACGTAGGGTTCGTCAAGTTCTATATATAATTAATATTGTCATTGTTGTGGACTCCGATCGAGATTCCGATCGATATATAGTTAATAACAATATATATATATATATGGCCAACCCCAGCTTCAATTCTGTCGACACTACGAACTTCAACCTTCTTTTTTTCTTCTTGATAATTTCACAATCACACGGCAAGGGACTTGTCTTAATGCTGCCAAATCAAATTGGCCCCCTACCTACCTACCTACCTAATTCTGCCCAATATTGCATTCAAACAATTTAATTAATAAATTAATTACGTGACAATTTCTAGTACTTCTACACTTCCTTATACAAATTATTGCTCTTTGTATTAGTTTTCTAAATTTTAAATTTCACGATTCAAAAATAAATTGAATTTCACTTAATTAGGTGAAATATTGATTAAATTTTGTACTTTTTTTAAAAGTAAATTGAGATTTTGTTTAGATATAAGGACTATTTACAAATTCGTATAATGGCGATATATTGATTTAAAAAATTTTTGTATAGAATTTTATGCCCTGAATACCAGTTTCCTATAACTAAAGGGGAGGAAAGTATGCTATAAACGGGAATGATAATAATAAACATTAATTGGTCCTCATTTTTGTCTCTTTTACAGACAGTCTTACAAGACGACCCAACACACACTAACAACAAAGCAGCTAGAAGTTGATCTAGGAGAGGCATACGAAGCAAGGAGCCAAGCGCATAAAAGAAGTGCTAACCGAATGAATTAGTTTACAAAACCCACTTAAAGCAGATGAAGATAAGCACAGAGGGTTGCAACCTGCATCAAAAAGGCAAAATGCAATCGGACTTCACCAAGACCAACTTGGAAAGTTAGTTGCAAAAGGGGGACGAAGAGAACAATGGTAGAGAGCAAGGGCTCAACAAAACAGAGATGACCACCGTTGAAGCATCTCTACCCTCCCAACATCAAGGAAGTGACTTGTGAGGTGGAATATTAAGAAATGAACTTTCGCTTGGGACAACATCAATTCAATGTCAGAGTGGCGACGAGGAGAGGACCACGCTCCGTGCATGCAAGGGCTTTTTTTTTTATAAATAAAAAAAATATATAAACAAATCGCGCTAAAGAGTTTACAACCAAAGGTCAAGGCATACTCCCAAGCCAAAAGAAAATCATCAGAGAAAAAACATAAGCACCTAAATACAAATGCTCTCTGAATCAGTCCAACCGAAAATATATACAAAATAAAAGAATGATCTAACAAGATAGCGGCAATTAAAGAGAATGAAACGAGCTTGACGTGACCCAACCATAACCACGTGGTGTATAGTTGAAAGCTATCCACCATAATATTGTTGGATTATATAGATCTCATCATATGTGCAACGAAATAAAATTTAATTTATAGGTATCACATTTCAAAAAATTATGGTTTACAAAATTGAAGGCAAAAACGAAATAATACATTTTGATTAAATTCGATTTCACCGTTAAATTCTCCGTTGTATAATCCCTCCAAATGTAGGATGTCGAATTAATCTACCCGAAATCACTTAGATTCAAGAATCTCAAGAAAAGATAACGTAGAAAATTTCTAACTTACTTTTGGATTCACATACATACTTCTCCAATAGTTCTTTCAGCTTTCAAGTGTTTTAAGAAGAAATAAATAAAGGATTAATAGAGCTATTTATAAAGTTTCAAGATAACCTTATTCCTTTAATGGGATGGGCTTCTCAAGCTCATTCCATTTAATACTATTGTACTAAACCAAATCCAATAGAGTTTAATTGTGTTAAGTCCAATCCAATATTGCCATTGGGTCGAGTTTAATGTGCTAACAAAAAATCTAATTTAATTAATAATTTAATAATTATATTAACAATATAATTATTTAATTATTCTTATTTATCTAATAAATAAATGTACTATTATTAGTAATTATAAAATTATTAATTTATCATTCTTCTCTTTAAAAGTGATTTCATTTTGGTAGGACTTTTTGAGTTTACAAATAGATTCACAACAAAAATAATCAACTATTAATTCTCGAAAATCATAAGTGACATTTAGCAATATGTCATGATTATCCAATTTATTGTAATGCGAGTATTGCAAACTTTTTACTACAATACCATGTAATATGGTTCTTCTATTATCTTATATCCGGACAAGATATGAGATCATAGTCAGCAAGTCAAATCTCTCAATCTCGTCATATGACCAGATCCAAAATCAATCTTGACAAATGTGACATAACCTTATGGAACGCATTCTATCATCATATTACCTTGTCCAATAATTTATCGTCAAGTTATTATTAGATTGTATATGATATCTTCCTCATATATCTCGATGTGATAGATTTCATATCTGATACACACATATCTCATGCACCATTGAAATAGACACATAGATACTTATAATCATTAGTTATTAGAACAACCATATAATATTGTTGATATCATAATCCACTAATATATAGATATCCATGTTATCTCTGATCTAAGGGCTAGTTGCACATCTGTAACTAACATTGAATCATTGACCCGTAAAATAACATCTATGTGATTCAATGTTAACACTCTCATTTGCTGAACTCATTCCTGTAACGAGCATGTACTCATATTTTTTCTATATTTTATATAGAATAGCACGAAACTTACCAATATTATCTTTCAGTATCTCATATTGAATAAGGAAAAAGACGATATGTTGCCCTTTACGACTTGTTATTATCCAGATTATGAATTCTACGGTCAAGAACATATTTATAGTATAATGATTTATGAATTATTTGTAACTCGTATTTTTAATTTTTAAGAATGGTATCAACTCCTTATTATACTAATGAATATATATTTTTAATTTAAACTATATTATAATTTAAATAAAAATAAAAATTTATTATTTAAATAATATTTACAAAATTATAAAATCAAGTCTCTTTATGTCACTAAAATTAATCTCCAGGGCAAAGCATAGCAATTCCTTGAAACAAAACACAATGCCCCAACCAAACGTATCAATCAATAGATAGATGTATGGGGGTGGAATATATATCTGCATACTTATTAGGAGGGTGACAAGTCGATCCTCGCAGAAGATCGAGGCTGAGCAAGCAAGGCAAATACATCCTCTCGGCTCAACAAGCTCCCAAAAGGGTTTTTGTTGTACAATTTGATACGCATGGAGTTGGTTGGCTACAATATATTGCAATCAACATGCTCTCTCTCCTAGTGGACCCTTTCAACACTGCCACAGGTAATTTAGCAGGGACTCTTTCTTGGGGTGCCACTTGGGTAAGTCCAACCATATCAATATTATTAGGGTAAATGGACTAGTTAAATTTCGACTTTTTGACGTCTTTGTATTTTAAAATTATCTATGATACCCTTTAAATTTTGGCTATTAAAGAGGTGTTGTGACTAATTTTAAAAAAATTAGTGAATTTTAAATGCAAATGCTCTAATTGGACCCTCAATTTTGACCCTCAATTTTGACATTAGAATGATACTTGTCCATTGATATATTATACATTTGTACTACTACGATACATAATATAATACACTAATACATCAGTATCATTCCAAATGTCAAATAAAATGTCTTAATAGTATTTTTGAATTTTAAAATGCATAAAATGTGTAAGTAAAAGAAGCAGAATTTAAAGGTGTGCAATCAATTTAATCATATTATTATTACATATTACTTAATAATATATTTATATATGAAAATATATAGATTTTTCCTAGAATTTGTAGCCGGGCATAAAGGGGGATGAGAGAGCAAATTAGGGGTGCATTATTTAATGCAGTTGGTGGCTGACAATTTTTTGGTCCCCCTCCTCCCTTCTTGATTGATGATGCATAAGGTAGCTGTTTCACGTCTCGGAACCATGAATTCAGTGTCCAGTGAACGGTTGTTCTCTAAGAAATAAAGAATACATATGTTTGCAGAACATTATTTCTGGGGCGATACTGCCATCATGTAAACGAACTTTTTATAGGAGATGAAATAATAAAGACAAAGAGACTTTTTTTTATATTGGAACTTTCTGGTTGAAATTTTCCACTTTTATTATGTGTTTTGGTCAATCAGGCCCTCGACTCAAGCAGAAATACAAACACCAAAAGGCATAAGCCCCAGAACCAGAGACTTTATCGAAAATCAACGAAGCAACTTTTAGGTTTCTGCTATATATATATATATATATATAAGCTGATAGAGAAATAACTGGCATACTGTTTTATTAAGTTCATAATTGTTTCTGTTAGCCCATAAAATAATTGTGGTAAATGAAAGAACAAAAGGGGGTCAAATTGCATTCTCATGAAATTCTCAAGTAGTTAAATGTAATATTCCAAGAATTCAGAAAAAGGTAGCATATATCGATAATAAGTAAAGAAAAAAACAACACCATGTGAATACTTTTTGAGTTGAACGTAGGCAAGAAATTTCGGGATTAAACGTGCTTGAGTTAGGGAAACTCAGGAATGAGTGATCTTTTAGAAAGTTTGCGTAAACCCATCAGAGTAAGTTGTTCTGGTCTTTCCTATCGCTCGATGCGAGATGTTACATTAAATACTTGATAGATGTCTTGGCTTCTTTTTAGTTGCCTTTGGTCTCTATATCTGCAACTTGGCAATAATAAAATGGTTGAAATTTTAAGAGAAGGTCATGTGATATTATCAAGTTTCGGTGGTAATTACAGGTGAGACTATTTGACCCGGTCTTAGGTTTTAATCAACCTATTTTCTCGGCCAAACACAGATCAAGCGTAGTAAACAGTAAAATCGAAATATTCCAACCACAACTCACACACACAATCAAAGACACAACAATATACGTGTTTGAATCAATAGATCCTACTCACGACAGAAGCTCAGCCTCTAATCAATCTACTAGATCTCAAGTTTACAATCGATTACAAGATCATCAGACGAAAGTAAAAATAGTATTGCAAAATACAACTGAAAAACAGAAATCAAAACAACAAGATCAAGATAGATTTGTTCTATACCGATCTCACGATCAAGATTAAGAATCTGTTCTTTCAGTCAACCAACATCTCACGCCTTAAGCGTTTAAAACAACATAGAGATTAAGCAATACACTTACTTATCGACTGATCTTACCATAGAAATAACCAACCAACTGATTGAAACAAGAATCAGAACGAAGGATTCATAGGATGTGTCTCACTTCAAAAGTCGCTGACTTAGGGTTTTAGAAAGAGAGAGTAAGAGTGAAATATCAGAACATTCTAGAGATTAGGATATCGGATTGCCCTTTTATAGCAACACCGACATGGACCAACAAATGGGCTCGGCTAGCAACGAAAAATGCCACACGAAATGAATATGGGCTCGGCCCATAAAATTCAGCAGCCCACAAATAAACAATAGCCCAAAAAATATATTAACAGAATGTCAACAGCATTTAAATTCAATATAAGTGAATAACAAATGCAGCTCAACAATTTCATATAATCAGCATAAATTGAGAAAACATTTTGAATCACATAAAATCAACATTACTATTATCTAAAACTCTTATTATGTGGATTATTCGATTTCCTAGCAAGGGTTGCAGGAAAAATGGTAAGTTAGGCCTATACAATTGGTAACTCTTGTTCGAGATTTATATTATCCATGTACAAGATATGCATTACATGATGAATTATCAGACTCTGACATATATATATAATGCACACATACCCCGCTGCTACTACAAACTCATATATTTTTCATTACTCTACACAGCTCCTTCAAAATTTATCAGAGTTTCTTCTCCCTTCTCGTTCGAGTTGCTGGATTCTCTGGCGCAGTTTTCTTCTGTGATCGTGAATCTTCAGAAGTCCGTGGCCCAATATGACGGCAGAGTATATGCCGTGCGTTATGATGGGCGCAAGAATGTTGTTTGTCTGTGAGATTGGCATTGGCAGATACAGGAAACATCATCACTTCTCTTGTTTTTGGATTTAATGTTGAAGAACTAGAAGAGAAAGGGCTGATTGAACAATTAATTGTAACAGTTAGGTTACCTCGATCCATTCGAACCCGAGATAAAGTGCCAGAAGTCCTTCCAGGAGGGGAGAGTAGATCTTTTTCATTTGCCGCCTCTCGTTCCAAGCTGAAAAGCATTCGCAATCAGCATGTGAGAATAGGGTGTTACAAGACAATAAGCTTTGCATAGGGAACAAACGTGCTTAGAGATATGATCTGGGGTTTCAGGTTCTTCTTCTCTTCCAACTTGTGGAGAAATAAGAAATCGTCTTGACTGTTCTAAAGCCAAGTGACAGTGAAAAACCAAAATCCAGGGGTTTCGTGATCTGGATAATGATCTATGAAGGTGAAATGAGCAACAAACTAGAGTTTCAGTTAATGAATGAAAGTGGTAACTAGCTTTGAGGGGATCAAATGAAACACTAAACCATTTAGTCCAGTTTCAGGCAACACCGTAACATTCCACAAAGAAGAACCTCATTCTGAATGTTTATGGTTCTTTAAATTGAGCTAGCATTAAAGATGATAGTAATAACAGCAATATATATATATATATATATAATTATCAACATGATAAGGTTGTGGAAATAATGTTCCAAATTCGAGTTGTGGAAATAATGTCTTTGTAAAACAAAGGTAATTAAAATTGTATACAAAAATGAATTTCCCCTAATCCTCGTAAAGCAAAGATAATTAAAGCAGGGAGCTCTTTTTCATTAACATGGTCTCTAAAAGGTGGCAGTCCACCCCCTTTGTTCAATGCAGTGCATTCCATGTTTCGATATTCTTACTCCATTTTAATATATCATCAAATTTTAAATGCTTGGCACCAGAATGTAAACTAGATTGCCCATGAAACACGAAGGGTTTGAATGTACATATAAATTGTAGAAAAAGTAATATGGTTGACCTGCAAAGAGCTTTTTCAGATCCTCACGACCAGAGCGAGATCGTAAAACAGGTGCAACAACATATGTAGGATCTACAAGAAAAATAAGTGGAATGCAAATAAGCATCTCGCAATAAAGCAGATAGAAAAAATTGGTGAATATGAAACATTGGCAAAAAATAAAATTGCTAAAATACCAACCTTTTGGAGATGCAGCCACATAATAAAGAGAACCGGTAAGAGCAGCTGTAATCACAGCTGCAAATGCCTGGGCAAATGGAACAAATGGGGGTAGAACTCCCGTCTACAAGTTGAATGAAAAACATTATTAGTGACAGGTTATAAACAAGGTACCTAACAAACAGAAGGATCTTTTAATGAATCGTGCTCATACCAAGGACGCCATTCCATGAGCATCGGTCACCAAATCTGTGCTTTTCAGGAATATTTCAGCCAATGCTCCCTATACAGTCCCAGAAGGAAAAATAAAGGGATAAGGATCATCTTTCCAGAGGAAAATTCAGAAACTGTAACATTTCTTCAATTTGAAAGATGCAACAAGAAGAAGGGAACTTTGAAGAGAGGGGAAAAGAAAAAGGAAAATCCTAGTATTTATGCACATTAAGTTTCAAGATAACAGGGCGATAGGTTTAAATTGAAAATGCTATTTCTGGATATCTTTTGGAACAGGGGTCTAGATTTAGGTCATTGTTAGAAACACAAGAAGGATAGTCAGTACCAAAAATAGAAGACACAGCTCAAATTTTACTTAAGTTATTGACTGCCTCTAGGCAAGAGTGCTGAAAATAGAAGACAAAGCTCTGAAGAAGCAAATAAAAGCAAAATCAAACAGTTAGTATGACCTCATCCAGTAGACTAGAAAATAGAATTTGATAAGAAGCCCATCAAGACGAGACAAATTCTATGTTAACCAGAATTCCACCAAATTTTCCCTAATCAAGGATAGTCAGGTAAACAAATTCTAGTCCTCATTGCTTCTAAGAGATTAGAGTTATTTTCTAAACCAAGTTCATTTCGCATTTGATGAAATATGTCTCAAAGATAAATGACACATGTATGCTAACCTGAACAGCTGCCCGGTAAAACAGCTCCTCGCCAACAGAGCTTGCAGCAACAATAAGTATGAACTGTACAGTTCGGATGACAATGAACCAATTTTCTTTCCATTATCCAAGAAACACAAATATGCAAAATATTGCAATTTTCAGATGTTTCTTACCTGCCAGGGTGACATTCCATAGAAAAAGCTCCATAGCTCCTCATCCTCTACATCTCTGATCGCACGAGCATGAGGTGATACCTTTACAACTTCATCCTGCAGAACCAAGGCCACAACAATTTTTAGCAAGGAAACATCAACCAAAGTAAAATACAATCAGAAGTCGATAAAATACTTAATATCAATCTAACAAATCAACATACATCTAGAATAAAAAGTAGAGCCATAATTGGAGGAGTTGCATATCCTAGTCCTTCAACAATTGCATCCAATGATGGATAGAAGCCTCCCATGGAATCAATTCCTGTCATCGAACATATGAATCTCCCTGCTAAAGCCATGGCACCATATATGCCTGGAAAGAATTTTAAACGAGAAAAGAAGAAAAGAGAGATCAGAGCATTAAATATACTTGACAGCCAATTCTTTTTCTTCTCTTTAAAATAGATCCCTAAAAAAGCCTAGAAGTACAAGATTGACATCTTAAGGCTGAATAACTGCATTCGGCACAAATAATAAAGGAGTTAAGGAAACTCAGAATTTGCCCCAGGTAGAAAATATAGCAAAGGCACTACTTCGCTAGATTTTTCTGTGAAGTACTTCTGGTGGGCAAACATTGCTGTCTATTTACTTTCTGGGAGGCACTTTTGTTGGCCACATGCTACACAAAATTACTTCTTTTTTTTTTTTCTTTTTATACATTTTGCAGTATTCATTGTTTTTACCCAAAAATTAATCCCTGCAACTTGCTTTTGCTTCAGAAAAGAAAAGAATTCGATTCAATTTTAAACCAGAAATTGCTGACCTAAAATGGAATCAAATATTGGTATTAGAGACAAAATTAAGAGTAATCGAAGCTATCCCTCCTTAAACGAGAATAGAAAATTTGACAAATCCAAAAGCTTGCAATAGATAACCCTCCGTTTGGTTGCTGAGAAAACAAAGAACAACATAAACCACAATGATTTAGGTGACTCGCTACTTTTTCAGCTCATTTTCTCACTAGCCAAACACATCCAACACTCGAATCACCAGAAAAGCAGAGTAAAGAAGCAGGAAAAATTACCAATTCCATAACTGAGCCTTACAACGGCCCCAATCTTCTCCCAAACAGGGAACTCCGCTTCGAAGCTCCGATTAAATGTGGTCGCCTCCATGGCCGAGCTCGTGTACCCTCCTCCTCCTCCTCCGCCTTTGCTCTCTCCCCTACCGTCCACCCTTTCGCGGCTCCTCTCCGCCGAGGCCCTCACCGGAACCCTCTCTCCTCCGCCCCCAACCAACCTCTTCCTCTGCCTCGCCCCCGCCGCCGGCGTCTTCACAATCCACGGCAACTCACAGGCACCCACTCTGGCCGAAGAAAACGACGCCGCCGGCGGATTCGGCGCCCGAGAAACCAGCGCCAACTCCATGTTTCGAATTCACCGGGTTAGAGAGAATCCGTTACTTGGCTGATCCATTCGAATTGATACCCACCGCCTCGTTTTCGACGAGCATGGCTCGACAATGAACCGAATGAATGTGGTCCGCCCGTCCGACGGTGTTTTGTAGTTTGCGGAGGCGAGGGAAGTCAACAGCCAGATGGGATGGATCGGACGGTGGATATTCGGGTGATTTGGGGTGGTATATTTCTATGTCGGGAGATAAAGAGAAATTACGGGAATATCCGAACTGCCAATGATTTTGTGCCACGTGGGGATTATGGCGGATGGGGTTAGTGAATGTGATTGGTGCATTTATTCTCACTCCCCTTATGTTTATATGAAAGGAACTTTTCTCGATCAATCATTTTATGATAATCAAATGTATAATTTTAAATTATATTAAATCAACATGAAATGTACCTGTACCCTCTATTATCTAATGACGGCATTTTCACGGTTCCATTTACTTGTGTTCTTGAGTACGTAAGAGAAGTAAAACTTTAGATAAGTGTCCTACAGGGAAGAATCAAACTTATGACTCTCTAAATTTTACCCATATATCAGTCACCTTTTATTATTCAAGATAGCTCTAATAATACTTTCTTTACTGCAGTACTCATTGCAAAGAACCTGATGTAGACACATATTTGTATGAAATTAACAAGCAGAATAAGAAGATGAAGAAAAGAAGAAGAAGAAGGAGGTGCAGTCTCAGTCACTGTATCACTGTCCCAAAAGAAAAATCCAACACACAACTACTTGGACCTTTCTGAATTTAGGGCTTTATTTTGGCCATTATTATAACAGCCCCGTGAGAAATCACGTGCACGTCATTGCCTTTCCTTCCTTCTCTTCTTGTCTGTTGATGATTTTCGCCTCTTAAATATTTTAAAATACAATTCATTTATTATTCATCAATAAAAGTGTTTGGTATATTAAAAACAAAATAAATTAAATGTACCTTAACATTATTAACAAAAACCCTTTCAAAAATGATATTTCTTTTGTGTATTTCCTATATTTTTAGAATAATTGAGAGTATTTTTTTTTTTCCTTTAAAATGTATTTGATTTCAAAAATTAAGAAAGCGTTAAAAAATAGTCTCCAACTTGATCATCATCATCATCTTCCGAGAATAAAATTAAAGAGTTTAATTTTGCAATTATTTCATTGGTCTAGTTTACAAGTGTCCAAAGTCAAAAGAATTGGGCGGCTAAATGCACCCCACCCCAGCATCTGAATTTAGACCCTCAAAAATTTAACCTATTGGTCCAATTTTGGACCTGTATACAATACAAGACGTCAAAACAGCTTACAAACTTGATCATCGTTGATTACGTAAGCATGCTTCCCTAGTTCAATTTATATGATTTGAGTGTTGTTAAGATGAATTAAAATTGCTTAAGTAGATAGAAAATAGAGTTACAAATTATGAAAGTCATGTTGATAAAATAGTGTTTTATAATTGTTGTATCATAAAAACTATGACAATAGAATTTGTAATGCAAGAAAGTTGGAGTCGAGACAGAGCGATGTGGATAGTTAAGAGAAGTCTACTGGTGGAGATGGGCGTTGAGTAACTTCGGTCCCTGATATCCTAGCTGGGGCTGTAACTAGTCTCTTGAGGGCACCTTCGATATTGCTTGGGATTGGCCTTCTGTGTGCTTAGGGCATATTTGCTCTCACCGAAACAAGTTAAAAGGCACGCGAGAATTCTTCACCCGCGTATGCCCTCCGATGCTTAAGTCAGTACGAAGAGAAAATAAATGCCACAGACAAGTAAGCATGCTATCATTAATTATAGTACAGTTATATCTTACTTGGCCAGAAAGGGTTGATCACAGTTCTGTTACAAGGAACTGATGATGTAACTACACGTTAGTAATACTTGGACGTGCTTAAGAAGAATCATCTCGGAGGGCTAGTCAACCTAAAGGACCCTCGAGAGAAGGTGAGCCTCACGACGGGCTGTCGAAATAAGGTCTTGGCCCCTAAGGGACTTGTCCGAGCGCAGCCTTGGGTTAAATAAGGATGCCGCTAGACGCTGCCTGCTTAATCATACGTATTATTTATGAAACATGAATAATATATTGCATTAGTACGCTGCAAGGTATCATGCAATATGTATGTTTCCAAGTGAGACGTCTTGGGCTCGTGTGTGTGTGTGTGTATAAAGTGTTCTGCATAAGGGATTATAATGGAAGGCCATGTGGAGACCAATTCATGGAGGTAGGGCCTCTATGCACTTAGGAGATATGCCTTACCATTTACATGTCTTGATGTAAAGCCATCCCCACCCATAAAGTCATCTCCCTAGCCACCACGTACGTATACGTGACACACACACACACACATATATATATATATATATATACTATAGGCTACAAAAACAAAGGGAGAAAGAGAGAGAGAAAACTAGGAGGTCTCTCGAGAAGGCTTATTCTCAAGAGAACCAAACACCGTTGAGAGAAGATCTACCATCATCGAGAGATGGGTTGCAAAGAGAAGATGATGCGCCTCTCTAAGAGACGCGTCCACCACCGAGGGAATTGCAGCCGTTGCCGGGAGTCACCAAGAGATTGCAGCCCTCTTAGAGAGGGCTGTTATTACTATCGAGGGAGATACTTCACTTTCGAGAAAATCCATCACCATGATCGCCTTGCTGAGAGATTTTACTACTCCTTCCCGAGAGAAAGTACCGAGAGGGAGAACCCTCTCCAAGAGGCTTTAAGCCTCTCTAAGAGATGGCGCCTAGAGAACGGTGCCTCTCCGAGAGATGCAAGTCCTCTCGAAGAGGACCATTACTCTACCCTACTCTTACCGAGAAAGAGAGAGATCTTCCAGAAGCCAGCCCCCCTCATTTCCTTAACCATTTAACTTGGCTTTTATACCCTTGTTTGCCTTAGACCAATCCCTCAAGCTTAAGCTATTTATCCTTTTTCCATTAGCTTGGATCTTTAGTTATTTTACTACGATTTCTTCTCGAAAAAAACGTCCCAGCTCGGGACCACTTTTGGGATTCGCCCGCCTTGGGCTTATTGACCAAAATACCCCTAGGTGGATGCTCAAGAATTCTATGGCATAACAATTGCCCCCCAGTCTTTGCTTTGACTATTAAGTCAAAAGGAAGACTAATGCCACTCTCGCGTCCACATGCCTCGATGGAAAAAACTATTCTCTCAGGATTCATAGCCTCACAGCGACACTAAAATGAGATCATTCACTAAGGTAAGGTTCGATAACCATACAAAGGCACAACCCACTACATCGAGTGGGTGGCGAAGGATACGAAGGCACAACTTGTGGCATCTAAAATAAAAGAATGATCTGCTCAAGGGAAGGAAAACGGCGTGCCTCTAAGGCATGGTAAGAAGGGTTTTCAAGAAGCGCAATCGTCACTGGCAGCGCAGCGCTGGGAGGATAGCCCGATGGCTCACATGCTAGAAATGCCATGGTTGCAATAAGATTTTGGTTGTGGTTAAGGGTAAAAACAAAGATAGGTCATATTTTTAGTGCTTAAGGGCAATGGATTCTTTAGAGAATGGCTTTTCGAGCGTAAAGAAGATTATGCTAGTGCTTTTGTCATATTCAAACTTGAGCTTAAGCTAAGATGGCTTTCTCTGGGATCGAGGTGCCTCAGCAAGTCTTATCCCAAGATGATGCATTTGCCTACAACAACTCTCACTAATGCCTTGGATCATCGCTTATTCGAACATGATTTGCTAAACTCCTACAAGTGTCTTAAATCGAAGGTGAGAAATGATGCCGCCAACCTAAAATCATTGTGTCAAGAGTGCTTCTCTTTTCTGCCATTATCAATGACTCTGTTTACCCTATCCCAAGGATTCCATTAGTATTCTATCATAACACTTGGTGAGATATGACTATCCATGTGTTCTACCCCAACCTCGCCGCTGTGTAAAAGCTATCCATCTTTAGCCATTCTCCTTGATTTAAACTAGTTCCCTAGGCGATTGATCATAATGCCTTCTCAACAACTACCATCTACGTTATAACCATATTGCATTGTATTTTGCATTGAAGACCAGCAGCCACTGTCTCTTCTTCTCTCACCTAAAGAGGTCCCAGAATATATTTCCACATTAGATCCATTCTCTATTCCATCTTTCTTCAGAAAGCTGTTATCTTCTGGTTTTCTAACATCACTATACGAGCTCCCGAAGCTCTTAACATTTATACTTAGGACAAGATCATCGTCCTCAAAAAGAGTTTCTGGCTCACATCTCATATCAAACCTGCCTTTACTAACTATTCTTACATTCTCCCCAATTGCTTCTTCGGTGGGTATATTAATTTATCTTTAAGGTACCATATTTTCTAACCTTCTTCTTGAGCTAAACAAATATAGAAGCTTATGGACCTGGTAATGCCTTCACAGGCCCCTTTAAATTTGCTAGCCGTATTAGTCAATAGATTAAATATATAAAGACTAGATCAGTTGGTGCAATACCTTTGCCTTAGCGAGAGCATTATGCCATTCACTGGCTAAAGCTTTCTCCTCGCCCTGGTGGCTAGAATCAAACACCACCTGTTAGGGCGCCAGGTTAGCGATGACTAACTGGGGTAAAGTTACCCACACTACTTATATTGTCCTTCAGCCTTTCGCCGGACTACTTCAGGGACCGTGGTGTGGCCCTCTCTAACTTGAACATCTCAGTGGGTTTTAAGTATATGGGACCCTTAGAGCCAAACATTACAATGAATTGGTATTTAGGCAGGGAACACCCCCATTCTGACCACCGAGTGGTTCTAAGGTGAAGTTTCTCACACTAGGTCACTCGAGTTAACACCATGGGTTAGGCGAAGCTCAACGTAAAGTTACAGCATGGGCCTAGCGTCCCAGAGTCAAGCTAATCATTTTTGTCTTGGGAGCGGCCTAGTGTTGATTTTTCAGAGAGACACCTAACATAAACATAACCAACTTCAAGTTCCCTAAGATATAATTCCAATGTTGAACTCAAAAAGGCATAATTTATCCTTTTACTCAAACCTACATTTCTCAAATATTTGCAATCCAATAAAGGCAGTTGGCAACAAGCAGCAAGAAAAGACATAGTGCCACTTTCTTCTTCAAGCTCTTCTCTTTTTTTTTTCTCAAGTTCCTTCACTCTTTTCGTCAGCCCATTAATAGCATACTAGACATGATTAGGCATGAGAGGATCATGCCACTGAAAAAAATTGCATGCTTCACACATTTGTAACTCAAGCTCAAGAAACAAATCCAAATCTCTGACAAGTCTTAAATTATTCAATATGGAAAAAAAAATTAATTCCCACATAACGATGACAACCATAAAATCATCTTCTAGCATTCGCTTCCATGTATGAAATTCTCAAGAGTGCAAAAAGCCCACACCTACACTCTGGCTAATTGCATCCTCAACCTTCCAAGTTTAGTCTAGCATTCACACGCAAATGAAATCTATTTTTTCAACATGTACAATGACTACAACTTCTTCAAAGAGAGCAAGAACCCAATTCAGAACAAGGTGAATTGCAACAACACGGTGGCTTTAGGCAACGGTGCTGCGAAGGGGAGAAAGACAAAATTCAACAGGAACGTCGACATGTTGCTAGAGAATGTGATGAAATCGGAGGTTTGTGAAGGAAGTCTACAAATTATAATATGTGTGAGATTCACAAAATTGAAAGCTTTTAGTCGTTGAAGGATTCCTTCTCTCACTTTTACCACATAGGATGAACCATCCCTTCAAACTCGCCCAATAACGTGTGCACTCATGGTACCTACTGACTGGATAAAATAATGTCTAATTATTATACAATTGGATAATTAATGGACTAGTTTTGCTATTTTGCCCGAGAGGCGCTCAAATGACAAAATTACCCCACCTAATTGAAAATTTACTCTCTCTTCCCTTGGTCGTTGTAACGCCCCACTTTTTCGAGCGTTAAATAATTTAGGAATTTCGCGAATTTTTTTTTTTTTCAATATAAACCATTTCCCGACAATCCCATTTTACCTTCCTAGCATACTAAATAAGAATCAATAAGTTAAGACAGGTAATCATCATAAATGCGGAAGCTTAAAATCGAAACCTGATATGGTACATAACTGAATTCACTTAATCATAACATAAGAATATGTACCATCATATCATCAAATACTTAAATACATGGAGACTTATCTGTACAATTTGACGATTCCTCAAAAATAAATAACAATTATGCATGATCTTCAATATAGTATAATCTTCTAACCATGACTAAAAATGTATCCTGAATCCTCACGAAGGAACATATACCCGAATAACTCGCCGAACCCATCGGCCATGTCATCCATCATCCCCTTGCCATAACTGCAAATCCTAACTAGAACGTTTGAATGTTCCAATAGCATAACACAATTAGAAGATGAATCTTCTAGTGAGGGTTTAGAAACATGATACATGAATGCATGATGCAATAACATGAATAATAATATGCCCTAGTGTAACTTCCCTGGTCTACCAGCCTGGCACGGAACCCTAGCCAAAATCCTGACACATTCGACAAGATAATCCTAACGTTGTTCCATCAATTGCCCTTGGGGAATTACAGTTACACTATTAGGGTGACATCCCAATCCCATGCACGAGTATCAACATGCCAAAATATCGTGCCATGCAAAATCACGTATTTCCATGCAATATGACAAAATGAACATAACTTCAATAAATATCATGCATAATGAAGAAAACGTGTCATATATAGGTTTTTGGGATAAAACCACTCACCTTAGCACGAAGTTCAGAATACCTCAAAAAATGCGCATCACCTCGATTTGCGTGTATAGCCTCGATTTTAGTGTCAAACCTCAAAAGTTGCACAAATCACTAATTCTCGAGCACAACAACCCTATAAATCATATTCATTCACAAAATATCTTAATATCTCAACATTTTAATATTTTCCTTCATTTTTTCTCATTTTCTCTTCTAAAAATCAAAAATAAATTTCTTCAAGACTATTTTCTCAAATCTTTTCCCACAACAATTCATCATATTCTAAGAACTTCAATAGAAAATTCTAGAACATACCTCAAAGCTTCGTTTGCAAGCAAATTGAGGTTGGTCGTTGCGGAAATCGGGAAGGCAAACATCAAAACTTTTTGCACAACCTTTGAGAACATAATTTTTTAGAATTTTTGGCATTTTTTTCACATTTTTTCAAGCTCCCACATGCTCATACGCGTCACACGTGACTTCTACGCGTGAAGACCACGCACCGACCTTTTTCTCCAGCGACGGCACACCGGAGATTCGAGATACCGATGCCATTTTCTCCCCCTCTTCCAGTCGATCCAAATGGTGTATCCCGATGCTCGAAAGAAGACCTGGAGGTGCTCCAACCGGCCTTTTATAGGCTCGGCCCTCCCACCCGCCTTGATTTTTCAATGAACCCACGAAAACCCCTCAAACCTCTACGAAAATACCCCAAATTCTCCAAATTTTATCTCCAAGCCATGGGCAACAAAAACCCTATATTTTGGTCGCTCAATTCGTTCCAAATCGGCCTCGATTTGAAGCCTAAATTTCTTCTAGATTCGGCCACCATGAACGCTTATTTATAGGCCATTTTGGACCCCCTAAACAACGAATCTTGAGCAACCCAAGGCCTCTGATGTCTCCTCTTGCTCTTAATGAGTCCAAATCCCACCGAAAGCAACCCAAAACTCGATTCTCAGTGGCCAAACTTTCAGCCACTTTTGGCCGAAAGTTGGCCCAATTTTGACGCAATTTTGGCCATTTTGTTGGCCAAGAAGCTTGTCTTGGCTTTCCCTAAGGCCCTCAACCACTTCCTCGAGTCTCCCGTGGCCGAATTCGGTGATGGGATGGCTGGTCGGCCATGGATGCTTGGGGGTTTTTCTTGAAATTGCATTTTGGCCCCTCAACTTTGGCTTTCTTACTTTAGCCCATTTTTACAAAGCCCCTTAACTTTGCATAATTGCATTTAAGTTCCTCAAGTCCTAAAACTTTTATTTGACCCCCAAAGATTCTAAAAAGACATCGCTTCGACCTCCCTTTAGCAATTTTAAAAAATTGCACTTAGACCCGAATCTTTGTTTTGGCCGTAAACTCTTTCGTTTCTTCCTGAAACTGCTGAAAGGTTGTTCCTTATGAAAAATCGAAACTCCCTTAAGCTTCTGTTGACTTCCCGAAAGCCCCATACGATAATTTGATTTTGCAATCTAAATCGCAGCTGCATTTTAGCTGTACCAAAAATTGTTCCTGATTCGATCTTCCTCGATACTAAAAATCATTTCTCGAGATGCTCGTCAATGCCGTAACATTTTCCTTAGATATCTCGGCTCCAGGGCACTCCCTACAGTCGATTTGGTCATTCATAGTAGTAAGAAATTACCCTTATACCCTCAATTTATCTGAAATTTCACTTTTACCCCAAGATATTTTACTCTTGAGTCTTTTTGAAATTCTTGGGTATTACAACCGCCTCCTCTTTCTTTTCTTTCCCTTTCCCATGGCCACATTTAGCAAACGCCTTCCTCTCAATGCCTCGCCTCTCACCTCACGTCGACTTGTCTTTTGCACATTGATCGTTACTTTATCCTCTCTTTTGGCGGAGAAAGAGGAAGCAGCGATGGTCAAGGCGAGCTGAGGAAGATGGCAAGAAGAAGGCGGTTACTAGAGATTGTTAGAGACAAGCATGGGAAGGGGAGAAAAGAGCGCAGGCAGCCAAGGGCAAAAGAAGTAAATTTATGATTAGATAAGGGGTATTTTTGTTATTTAAACCTTTCTCCATTAGCTCTTCCATAAGCCTCTTAGGCAAAATAGTAAAACTGTTAAAAGGACACAATAGGCCTCTTTGTTGTAGCTTAAGGCCCCGTTTGTTGCAACTTAATTAAAGAAATTATAGTTTCTAACTTCTTAGATTATAGTTTCTAAAATTTAGAATAAGTTGTGAACTTGTTTGTTACAACTTTTCAGAAGTTGTAGTTAAACAGTTGTGGTGTTTGATACCATAAGCTGTAAAATAACTTATTTTTGTATAATTGTCTATAATATCCTTAATAGTTATAGAATGATAATTTAAAAATTAATTAGTGTATATGTATAAGTTTCAAGTGTTATAAAAAAAATTAATTAGTGTATAGATGGCAAGAAAGAAGAAGAGATTTGAAAATGGAGATGGCGATGGAGAAGAGAGGTCCTTGATTGCGTAGACAGAAGAGTAATTCTTTGTTAAAAATAAGGGCAAAATTGTCAAAAAAAATGTAACTGTTTAATCAGAAGTTGTAGAAGGTGGGGTATCCCAGCTTTGAAAAAGCCAGCTTCTACCCCTTCTAAAAGCTAGTATAAGCTATAAGCTAGAATTCTAAAAGTTAAAACAAACACTACATACCCACTTTTTTGAAGCTATAAACTAAAAGTTACAGCTTTTAAGCTGCAACAAACAGGCCCTAAAAGCTGCAACTTTTAGCTTTTAGCTTTTAGTTTCAAAAAAGTGGGTATGTAGTGTTTGTTTTAGTTTTTAGAATTATAGCTTATAGCTTCTACTAACTTTTAGAAGAGTTAGAAGCTGGCTTTTTCAAAGGTAGGGTACCCCAATTTCTACAACTTCTGATTAAACAGTTATAGTTTTATGACAATTTTGACCTTATTTTGAACAAAGAATTACTCTTCTATACACACAATCAAGGGTCTCTCTTCTCCACCGCCATTTCCATTTTCAGATCTCTTCTCTCTATACACTAATTAATTTTTTTATAACACTTGAAATTTATACATATACACTAATTAATTTTTAAATTATCATTCTATAACTATTAAGGGTATTATGGACAATTATACAAAAATAAGTTATTTTACAGCTTATGGTATCAAATACCACAACTGTTTAACTACAACTTTTGAGAAATTGTAACAAATAAGTTCATCACTTATTCTAAGTTTTAGAAATTATAATTTAAAAAGTTAGAATCTATAATTTTTTAACGAAGTTATAACAAACGGGTACGATAGATCCGAATCTGAGTCGGGTGACACAGGGCTAAAATGCAAAGTGGAGGCATTTTTATGCCCTTTGCGGAATAGAAATGTCCAGACAAGCGCTTCCAGTGAGACGGGAGAGAGGTTCAGATTCGCTGAGTCGTCGTGTCTTCATCTGCCCTCTTCCTTTCTTGCTGGTTCGCATCTCTCTCTCTCTCTCTCTCTCTGTTTGTTTGTTTTCTTAGTGTGAAATCCACTCCCCACCAACCAAATTCTGGTTTGTCACAACCCACCATTTTCTTGTGGCTCTGGATCTTTTCAAGATTCTATCGAAACCCTTTCTTATGTGTTATTCATACATTTCACTTCGCCAAACTCATCGCAAAGTCACTCCCTTTTCGCTTTCTTGATATCTCCCCTTTTCTGGGTACCCGTCCTCTTACTCTTTTCGATTTTGTATCTTCACAATGGCACAGGGTTAATCAATAGCTGGTAATACAAAATCTCCAACATCAAATCTATGGTTCAATCGTCTGTTGATTTGTATTCTTATTCTCCGTTTTCAATCAGGTATTGCATCTTGTAAGTTTCTGCCAAAGGGGGTTCTTCGTATTTTCCCTGCAATTCTAATCCAGATCAAGACAATCAGCCAGGGTAAGCAATACTGTTGGATTTTAATGTTATGTTGGATTCTTGAATTAGTGATAGAGTTTTTAGGTTTAGCTTTGCCTAAGAGTGGATTTGGGTTTTCCTTATTTGACATGGATTGTGAATAAAGATGCCGTTATATTTTTGGGTTTTTGTGGCGTAATTTCTTGATTCTCCAATATGGATCATTGGTGTCCAGTTTGGCGCGTAAAGTGTTATGATTTGGAAAATTAAATGACCTGTTTCATATTGTTTGATTTGGATCTGTTAACCCAGTGTTCGTGATTTTATGGGCCTTAAGAGTGGAGATTCAGCAGTGTATAAGCCAAATTGGTATTAATAGTGGGCTTTTCTGACATATTTGATGTTTATAGGATGAAGTGGACTACCATTTCCTTTTATCAAGTATAATGATTTGTGAATGAAAGTCATGCATCTTACCTCCGCTGTATTCATGTCTTATCGATTCTACCTATCGCTACCAAGTTCAAATTCTGAGCAGCCTTTTGACTTCTGGGACGTCTATTATTTTCTTGGTTCTCCTATGTAGATTCTTTACGACTTGAACTCAGCTCAATTTCATGTCAATTTTTAAAAGTTGATTCAATTTTTAACTAAAATCACAGCACAATTATATTCTTTCGTCCCATTCAAAAGAAGGAAGGGGTGACTAAAACCAAATTCTAGATTGGTCCTCAAAAGTAATTCAGAATGAAACACTATGTATTTGCATTATTAGTTCAAAAGCAAAAGGGAGATTGCTTGTCAAAGACATGTTCAATGAACAACTGGATTGAAACTAATAGTGAAGATAAATTTTGGTCTCCCAAGCTGATAGTGCCAATGAGATGAGGATTGATCATCTTGTCAATGGTCCTTCATTTTCTCTCTCCTTTCATAATTTTAGGTCCAATAAGATGGCTCTTGCATAGGCTACACTCTGAGGAATGCCACATGAGTGAACATTGAACAATCAATTTCTATTTCTGATGTCACTGATACAAAAAAATTTGGATCGAGATACTTAATACTACCCATTGCACGTCTAATGAGAGTTTGACATGTGATTGAGATTGTAAATGGTAAGAACACCACTTCTAGGAGGTTGTGAGTTTAACTTGCCACAAGTTCCCTTCATATGTGGTTAGGGTGGCAAACTCACTTGTGGCAGTAGTTCTATGCCCTGACACATGTGAGAAGCATAGGGTTCAATAGTATCCTTCGACTGTGATTAGATGTACAACTCACTCAGGTCTTTTCTAGGCTTAGCAAGGACATGACACAAGTCGCTGCTCAGGTCACATCCTGGCCAAGAGCTACTTGGTTTTGGTTCATCAAAAAAATAAATAAATAATATCCTCACGAGAACTTGATATTTCTATGTTGATCTATTCTTTTGGATTATGTTCCGAAGTGTTGTATGTTTGAGTTGCACAATCATTAAAAAAAAACAAAAAAAGAGTCCAGAAATGTGTCATTATTATATTGTATGATTTTGTGCACGAATTTGAAGGGAAAGAAAAAGAAGTCATTTGAAGATGTATTGGGAGTTGTTATATGGATTGAAGATCAAAATCTCTTGAACTAGCCAAGTGATGGGAGTGAAAACTTTTCATCACAAACACTAAATATTAGCATTCTCACAGTTATTTTCTAAACGGAGAGTAGCCTCTCCATTTATTTTGATCCTTCACATGTAGAATATCTTATTTGAGGACTTTGCAATTTTTAATCTGTGTTTCTAAAATATAAGAGCAAAACCCTCCCTCTCCTTTTAAACACCCAGTTGGCACTTAATCATTTCGTTACTGCAGGTTTTGATTTATCTTCAAAAAAGGTTTCAGTAGATATAATATTTTGAAACCCTATATATATATATATATAATATAAAAGCTACTTTGAGATAATCGTGCTTGGAACACATATACTCAAGTATGATTTGGATTTCTGCCAAACATTGTGGGTGTAAGGAACCTCAGGATTGCCAAATTGCCAATGCCGTAAATCAATGCGATCACAGAAATAATTTGACTTTTCTTTTTATCATATTTACATCTTGGAATTAGAGAGCACTTGGAGTATGAATTTCTTGTACATAGTGCCTTACAGAAAATATGGCTGTGCATGGAATTAGTTGATGAGTTAGGATTCATTTAGCCAACCCCATTTTCTAGAATTAAGACTCAGTATATTATTATTGTTGGTGGTGGCGATACATATCTCCTTTGTTAAGCAATGCATCCCTAATTTCTCATTCTTGGCGGAGCGTTTCTCTCTGACTCGAAGTGCAGCACAAAGGAAATTTTTTGTTGGACGAGAGGCTCTCTGTCACTGCTTCATTGCTTTGTTTGAAAACTGATACTCTTTTGGTTGCATATCCAATATGCAGATGGGTGATGTTGCCAAGGACCTACTTTCTGGGACAGTTGGGGGGGCTTCTCAGCTGATTGTTGGGCATCCATTCGATACGATCAAGGTCAAACTCCAAAGCCAACCCACTCCACTCCCGGGCCAACCCCCCAAATACTCGGGTGCCATGGATGCTGTCAGACAAACATTAGCGTCAGAAGGCCCGAGGGGCCTGTACAAAGGCATGGGGGCGCCACTGGCTACAGTTGCAGCCTTCAATGCCGTCCTCTTTACAGTGAGAGGACAAATGGAATCTCTATTAAGATCTGAGCCCGGCATGCCTCTCACAGTTAACCAGCAGATCGTAGCTGGGGCTGGGGCTGGAGTTGCCGTCTCCTTTCTTGCTTGCCCCACTGAATTGATCAAGTGCAGGTCAGTTCCACATTCAGTTGTGCTCTCTTGTTTTTGGTTGCCTATGGAGATTCTGATCATACAAGAATTTATGTATAGAAAAGATGTATAATTTTTTAGATTCTAGACCTTAAATGCTATTCATGATTTAACTCGAAAAACAGGTTGCAAGCCCAGAGTGCACTGGCAGATGCCGGTGGAGCCGCTGTGGTGGTGAAGTATGGAGGGCCAATGGATGTGGCCAGGCATGTTCTCCGGTCAGAGGGCGGCATTAGAGGCCTCTTCAAGGGCTTGGTTCCAACATTGGCACGGGAAGTACCGGGCAATGCTGCAATGTTTGGTGTCTATGAAGCCTTGAAACAATACCTTGCCGGAGGGCAAGACACGTCGAAGTTGGGAAGAGGTTCTCTGATCGTGGCTGGAGGCCTGGCCGGAGCTTCATTCTGGGCCTTTGTGTATCCAACCGATGTCATCAAGAGTGTAATTCAGGTGGATGACTACAAAAATCCCAAGTTTTCGGGCTCCATGGACGCGTTCGGTAAGATCCTTAGGTCAGAGGGAGCGAAAGGGTTGTACAAGGGGTTTGGACCTGCCATGACCCGAAGTGTGCCGGCAAATGCAGCATGTTTCTTGGTGTATGAAGTAACGAGGTCTTCTCTGGGTTGATGATAAAAGGAAAAAAAATTGTTTTATTTTTTGGGTTGGTTTGAACGATGACCATCGTTATTGTTTTTAGCTTGAGACCATTCCCTTGCACGCCCTTCACTGAATTAATTTCCAACCAAGCTCTTTCAAATGCAGTGCAGTGTTGAATCATGTCCAGCTAGTTGGCTTTTGCATTCACCAAGGTTGGATTTGCCACCAAACAGCAGATATTTGATTAACTGGGATTAGGACCATTTTTTTAATTTTGATTTGGTCACTACTTTTAACTCCCAACATTTGATAGATTACTCCTAAAGAAACAAGCACCTTCATGCTCCTCTCCATAATTTCATAAAATTATCGATAACATTTATTTCAATTATATATAAACAGGGGTCGTATGCCATTCTTGTAGAAGAAATTGTTCGTCTCATGGTTAACACCAACTAAATTTATTTATTTCGATTTGATAAGAGTATTTTTTGAATAAAAATTTAGTGAAGGAGATGTATCATTTTGGCTTAATGAGATACGCATGCAAAAAGACTCTGTGAAAGGAGATGCATGACTCGCTCCACCACTCTTCCCAAATACTTCGCCACAGGATGAGGTGGTGACAGTTGATCAAACTCCTATTTCTTCTTCGTCGTTTCATCTCTCTCTCTTTCTCTCGCAAGAAAGAAAATGGCTGATGAGGAGAGGCAAAATTATGCTTCAATTCCTCTAGTTTCAAGGTTGGATCGCCTGGATTTTATGGTAATTAAGCTTCTCCCGCAACTCTTTTCTTTCTAAACTCTTCCTCTAAATTTTTTGTCATGCAAGGAAAAAGATGGCGTAAACCTTTAGTTTTATGGGCATAATTAAATTATTGTTCAGATGAAGTATATTGAGGGGAAACAGAATATATCAAGTTGCAGCAGCCACAAATTGGTGAAGAGAAAATGCCAACCAGTGGAGATGGCAGTGAAGGAGGCTCACTCCAGAGGCTCGTTGCTGGATAGGATCGCATTTCTTGAAGATCAACTCATTCGGGTCTCTCTCTCTCTCTCTCTCTCTCTCTCTCTCTCTCAGATAACCTTAAATTTGTTGGCAACGTCACTTCCCAGCCTTAAAATAAAAGATTTTGTTCCCATCCCAATTATTATTGATTGATGAAATCCGTCTTCACAGAATCATTTCAAATGGAAAGCAAAACTACTGGGACTAAAAGTATATGTTGATTATTGTGAGTATTTACAGTTGAGGTTGAAGATTGAATCTGGCAATCAATCTTCGAAAGTGGAGAATTCTTCTAGCCATGCACCTAAAACGAATCTGTCTTGTTCATTCCCCACTTTCAGCAACCCAAATCCTGGGAACAGCCGAAATCATCCTGTTCACACCAAAAGCTTTGACTCCCAGGTAATTAATATTCATGTACCCGTTATGCTTAGAATATCCTCCATTTAGCTCTGACTTTGAAAATCATTTTTGTTCTCATATTATTTCCAGTTTTTGAACAAATTCCATGAAAATAATTTTAAAAACTAGTCCTTAGAAAATGGGAACCTGAAAGAGGGCTAGAAAGACAAAAACTCATAGTGACACAGAGCTTAAACAATAAATAGATGTCCAACCAACAATCATGTGTCTTTTTCTCTTCTTCAACATCTTTCAACCACCACTATTTTATCTAAGCCGAACGGCCAATCTGGATTGATGGGAGAAAAAGTGATTGGGCATACTGAATACAAAATTAAATGTTAGAGCAAGTCAATTGTTTTTATGAACAGGGCAAACATCAGAGACAGCAGAAGAGGCCAAAGCAACCAAGGTCAATGCAGCAGCAGCACTGTGGGAAAAAAGATGGCAAGAAATCCACTAGTGTAAAGAAAGGCGCCCCTCCCAGCTGGACACACTTTAAGGTATTGGGTTGCTAGCTAGAGAATTGTCCCGTTCCTCCTGGCTTATCCTACCAAATTCCTAGGAATACTTAATCAGATTGTTGGATGTTAAAATTTCATTTCTATGACTCCGTTCCAATTTTCAAGTCCCCTTTTTGTTTTAGGCAAAGTTCTTTTGGCATAGAAAATGGACTGCCAAAAAAAGAAAATAAAGCTAAACAGAAGATCTTCACGATGAATGCCTTTATGCATTGAACAAATTTGAAGGTAACAATTTTTTTTTCTTGGGAGGGGGGGGGGGGGGGGGGGGGGGGGGGAAGGGGGGTTTCAAGATATCGTGTACCAATCACACACCAACTAACTCAACCATAATAGAATTAAGAATAATTGTACATTGAATTTTGAGTAGGGAGACATTATCTCCAGACCGTCAGTTTATGGTAAGGACAACAATACTACAGTGAGATTCAACATGCAGCGAACAACACCACACAATTGAATGAGGAAAATGACCTGATTCATCTCAAGACCTTTAAGGTTAATCATTAAAATTAGATCTAAAGTCAAATCAGTTTAGAATCTAAAGCTAACATAACAAGTCAGTAGGAAGTAGCACAGAGAGAAGACACTAGAATTTATAGTTAACCGAATCCTTATCAAAGGTCCTGATGAGTAAAAAACTTCATATCCTGAAGTGTCTTCTGGAAGGAGGCAAACTAGGAAATGACATGAGAAATTCCATAAAGTAACTGCATTACGAGTCTAGCCACCCTTTCCAAACCTTTCAACATGTGAAAAGGTGCAAGCAATTAACTGTTCATGATTTTACAATAAATTTGAACTACACCAGGATTGCAGATTGAATATCAATAAATGTGGTAAACAGCCTGGGAATAGAACCCTCAATAATTCATAATAGAATACGATTATATGAGTAAAATGTAACACTGAGATTCCTTCAAAAGCACCATCAAACTGACAATGATATGAAAATGAAATCAAAAGTAATTACAGTTTAATTGACAATATTACAGGAAAACAAAGACTTTTAAGGCAGAGTTACATACTACCTCTTCACATTTTACAGAAAGGTTGAATTGTTTGGATGGTTTCACTGAACTTCACTAAGTCAACTAAAATTCAACTTGCCCAAGGAAATTAAAAAAAAAAAAGATTGTGACTATTACATAATCAAAACAGCAGTACAGGTGCGGAAATCAATATTGACAAAAGAAAATAACAAAATGGGAAGGGTAAGTACATATTCCAGATAACTCGATCTGCAAGTATACATCAGATTTTCACGAGTGAAGCTTCCATCTGAAAAAGGTTAGTCAGCAAAACTACTGTCCTGATTGAGGCTTGAGCCATGGAAACAACAGATAGCTTACGGCTGTCTAGGACTATTGATCCCTCCATCTTGGACTTGAAACAGGTATAAAGCCTGCAGGGGATGGTGGAAACACAAGGCCAGGAGAAGGAGGAGGATGAGGCCCAGGACCTAAAATGCCAGGCTGACCCATGGGAGAAAATGCAAAATTGGGTGTCAAAGGTGGAGGAAACTGATACCCAGGAGAAAGCAAGGGATAAGGGGAGCGCGGAGACAGTAAATTTAAGAAACCATTAGGTGATGGCAAAAGAAATTGTGAAGTTGGAGAGGGTAAAAGGGGGGGAGGACCACCCATCTGCAGAGAGGGGAGAGGAGGCCCGGGTTGGCCAGCGAGTAAAACAGAAGGTGGAGGCTGATCTTGAATTTGGCCAGGACCATGAGGCTGTAGCTGAGGTGAAGGTTGTGAATGAAATCTAGGCTGGCCTTGTCTTGGTCCTGAATCTAAAATCGAGTTTTGAAGGTATCGCATATATGCTGAGATAGGAGAGTCAGCTGTATTTGCCCAGCCCAAGTCACCAGAATTCAGGGGCAACATTGGCGGAGATGGCTGACCAAATTGAGCCAGTGGTCTAGCAAAGACATTGTTGTAAGGAACTGATGGGGAAGGCATGGGCGGAGCCTGGGCCGGGGGAGGAGGATGGTGATGAACCGGAATTTGGGGCCTGTTCATTCGTGATAATGGAGGTGGCCGGATCTTCTGCAACCTCACGCTTGGGGGTTTAGGAGGATTGTGGGGAGGTCTAGCCGGTGGATCTCGTGAAGGCGAGCCTGTTAGCTGCTGAACAATGTTCCTAAAATCATTCTTGTTAATGTTATAGACCTGAGGTTGAGGTTGCTGCTGCCTAATGGTATTGGCAGCAAAATTCTGTTGAGGTGAAGGGCTCTTCCTTATGCTTTTCCCCATCTTGTTAACACCCAAGTGATCAATGTTCTTACTCCTATTATCCATTTGAACAAACTACAACTCTGAACCAGCTCAATAATCCCAAAGCGAAGTATAATTCCTCAAATCAAAAACAAATTCACACCATTCTCCGGATCCAAAACAATACCCAGAACTCCAAATCGATACTCAAAGTAATGGACAAATCAAAACCCTAAATTCGGAATCAAAACAAAACCCTAAATTCGGAATCAAAGAGGCAGAAAGCATACCCTTCTCTTGGATTTGTCAACCCAGATCAAATGCGCCTCGAATTCGAAGGTCCAGCTCGTGTATAGTCAACCGAAGACGAAAAAAAGATCAGTGCCCAAGAGAGAATTTCTTACCCTCAAAATTGATCCTTTTTCTCCTTCTCTCTCTAGTTTTCCTCTTCCTAGCGTAACACAATCAAGACCAAATTAAAAACCCTCAAAATCGTGAACGTTTTCTGCCAGTCGAAGGCCAAGATCGCACATGGGAGGGAAAAAAAGAGGGTCAGAACCAGGAGATGAAGCCTTGGCCTGCTCTAACTAATCTGTTCTCTCTGGTACCCTCCGTAGATGCAATCGTAGAACGGAATTGAAGGTTTGAACGACGCGAAGATGAAGACGAAGATGAAGAAGAAGACGGAAACGGAGAGAGATGGTGTGAAACCCTACCCTAGCGTGGTTGTGAGGCTAGCGTGCGCGCCGAGTCAACACGCCGATTGAAAAATGGAGAAATTGGAAATGATGGATGATGGTGAGAGGCAAGGCGAAGGCGAGCGTTTGTTCCGGACGACTCCAGTGGGATTGTGGGATGGGACCCGCCGCTTCTCGGCTCGTCTGCATTGACGACACGGTTGCGCTATTGGTTCGTCCCTGTAGTGGTCGCCATTATTGACCTTTGACCACTAATATATTTAATAATTAAATTTTGGACGTTAACCAGTGTTATAAGGGCTGAATAATAATAAATATATTTTATTTTTAAATAAGATATATTTGTTTATTTTCTATTTTTAATATTTAAGTAATTTATTAATAAACAATAAATATATTTTATTTTTAAATAATATATATTTATTATATTCTATTTTTAATATCTAAATAATTTGATTGAATGGAAGATAATTATTTTGTATTCTCAAATATTTAATTAAATATTAAAAAGAAAATATACTTTATTTAAAAATAATATGCAATTATTACACCATAGCTAGCATTGCCCATTCTGGAAACGAAAATATTATACCACAAATAACTTTTACAAATAAATCTTATAAATTGACATAACACACAAAAAAATTATAATATTTCATAATAGTTCTATTTAAATATAATAATAATCTATAATAGTGACCAAATCCATTGTTATTTTTTAGTAGAACTCTTATAAACTTTTGTTAATTTTGATTATGAATTTTATCAATTTGTAATGATTGTTAATCAAATTTATTTATATATATAGCATTTTTGTCCTAAAAAGAAGTTATGGAACAATTTTGTTACTTAAGTCCTAAAATTATTAATTTTTTATTTTAAAAATACTCTTATTAATTATTTATCAGATATTATAATAAAAATTTAAAATTTAAACAAAAAATGAAGGCTTTAAATTTTAAAATTTAGGTTATTGTGAGGTTGCACAATCATTTAGTGTGGCCGTTACATATCAATCATTTATTTATCTATTTTATTAGTTATGTAAACCCAAGACTGACTTTTTTTTTTTTTGAAATCTTTGACTTAAAAGAATCTTTTAAAAAGGAATTTTTAATTTCTTTTTTTACACATAACAGCTAACGCTCTGACAATAAATAAGCAAGCAAGCTGGCACATTCAGCGGAAAGGGTCCCACAAGAACGATTGGTAACCAAGCTCAAGCTCACTGCTGCTTCAATACGTCGAAAATGTCAAAATTGGGTCAATGCAAATCTTGCCCTCTTCCGATTTCCTAATCCAAGGGCCAAAACAAAGAAGAGTTTGGCGGCATTCTGTATCTCATGTTTATAGGGAGACAAAGTCTATGGCGAATGTTTCATAATTCGTCTAGGTCATGTTTACTTGTCATGTTTGTTAAATCACAATTAGTCACTTATGACAATTTAATTTTTTATTTATTTTTAAAAGTAAATATATAATTCAAAAAATAAAATTTTATTTTCACAGACTAAGCAAGATTGAACCTGATTTATTTTGCACAAATAGTGTCTAGACATGAGTTTAAGTTATCTAGTATTCAAACAAAATGAAAAGAGGAAAAGGAAGAGGAAGAAGAATAAGAAGAAGATAGATGGGCCAAAAATTATATGCTAGTGGGGTCATCAATTGGTATATTTTTCTCTATTTTAAAAGTGAAACTTTTTTACAAAAGTAAAAAAAAATTAATCGAAGAGAATGAGCCACATGATGACCACACGAGAACATCTGACTTTTTTTCCTCCATAAGCATGTGATTTATTATATCTGCCATAACCACTAGTTGTTTGGTTTAAAGATTGCAATTGGGCTCCCCCCCCAACCATGAATTAAGATTGCAATTGGTATATTATATATGCCATGACCAAAAAAATATTGTTCTTGATTTCATGTTACTTGAATTAAGGTATCTTGTTCTAATATCTCGATATTTAAAAATATATATATATATATATAATTAAGATGAATTATTTATGATTTAGTGATGATTTTTGGATTTGAGAAATTTAATTAAAAAAATTATATTTTGGAATAGGGTGATGATTAAGAGTTTTAAAAATTTTTGGGATTCCAGTAAAATTTTGAAAACTAGGAATCAGAATTAGTATAAATTTAATAATTGCATATTAATAAGTGAGGAGGTTTGTAGATTGATTAGCATGCATGCCGGAGGGCCTGGCTCTGGTCATGGGTTCAAGCCTGGCATGTGCGCGAGAATGGAATTTTGCTGGAATTTTTCTAACCAAGGGGGGTGCCAAATGGCGCCGTTTTGGGCGACACCTGGAGGCCTTGGGCTGTTTACTGATGACACGCGAACACTGCTGAAATGTTTAACTTTTTGACTACTTTCAATTGCAAGCTGCAATTTCAACCACAAGAAATTGAAGCCATGTGATGAATGAAGGAGCATTAGTTTAGGAAAGTGAAAGGAGCGACACATTAATTGAAGATGTGAAAGGGTATTAAATTGAGATGGGATTGATGAATTAAAGAAGCATGCATGGGATTTTAAAATTTGATTTGACTGCCAAATTAACTTGTGAATTAGAAGCACTAAGTGTAAATAGTCCACCCGGATATCTTCAATCATCCGGACTATCCGAACAGAAATGCCTACGAAAGGAGAAAGAAGGAAACAGAAAATAAAAACTACCCTAACATGCATACATAAGAATTAAAACAACGAAATCAAAAGCTATATACATACATGCACTACGGGAACACCGCTGGCACATCGATTACAAAATAAATAAATGAATACAGATTCATGTGTCGATATACATGAAACTCGAGGAAAGACCTGGTACAGTAAAAATAATAGAGTAAATTCTATTCAAACATCAGAGTTAACAGGGACAAACGGGACTGCCTGTATACCATACCAACTCTGCCGTTAGAAGCTGACTCCCTTGTCCGGACCCATGCTGCCATTACCTGGAATGATGGAAGTAAAATGAGTCGAGAGACTTAGCAAGCATAAAGAAAGAAAGGCTGAAGGTTGTATAGATCCAATAAACTCTCCCCAGTACACCAACCCCCAAGTACACACAAGCTATGAGACGCTACAACACAATAGCATAGCATAATGAAAACACATACTGTTCCTTGGACCTACACGAGACACACGGCACCCCAAGTCCCATACCAACCTGCCGCTACCCTAAAAGGCAACATATATCTCCACAAACATGTGCGCGCCATCCCATGTCGGTGCTCCCATCACCCGTGTGTCCATGTCGGTACTCCCGACACCCGAGCCATAGGCTCCCTCAGAACAGTCCTCCTGTTCGAGAACTAATAACTATCAGTAACCATGCAATGCACATAGAAATACAATGGCGTAGTGAGCATCAACGTGATACACTGGTGCCCATACATCCAGACATCAGGCCATGCTCCGCCCACATAGTAAACCACACGCGATGCATATGCCCGTGCTGGATGCAACCTAACCATGCTAGAATGTCTGTGTCCAAGCATACTCAGTAAATGAATATCCTAACATACATCCCGTACCCATGTGCATATCAAATCATGAATAGTAAAATAATGTATCTAATCATGCAGTAAATCATGTACCGGCAAAGCTAGTCAGTAGTGCCCGGCACCGGTCAACGGCCAGTGACTAGGAATGTCCACCCGACGGTCCACTTCAGGGCTGTACAATAATCTACCCCAACGTCACCAAACAGCTGACCCCTGCCCTACTGCTCGATAGTTCTATCCGAATCATAAATAAATCCGAAAAAATCATAAAAAAAACCCACACGTCTAGGAACTTAGTCCTCAAGCTAGGTTTGGCATCATTCCGAAAAGACTGGAGGCAGTACAAACCCCCGTAGACACACAACAAATAACATTCTAAGAGTTTCGGATTTAATTTAAATTAAATAAATGAATAATAATTCAATAAATAATGCTAAGAACCGAATTAACGTAAGGGGGGGAATAAAATACAAGAAACCACGGAGTCTCTCACGGGAATTAAAGAACAAGATGAGAGGGTTAGGAGCTTGCCTTTATAAGGCTGTTTCTTGTCTTTCTTGCACTCTCCATGCGAAGTAAAACATTTAATAGCGATTAATAAAATCGTGACTCACATTAATTAAATCTAACCGTGTAATATAAATAATTTAGCCATCTAAAACCCGACGTAGGTACACCACAAATAAAACCCCAATGAATCTCCTATTTAATTTAAATTAAATCATGTCAATAATATCCTCGATTTATATAATTAATACGCGATACCAAAACTAGTTAACAGAAGCTAAGGGGTTCATAAAATAGAAAAAGATTGCAAGGGTAGAGGGAGTTTGCCTCTATTTAGTTGTTTATAGCGTTTTCACGCTTAAACACTACCAATTTAATACGCGTTGTAAATTTGCATAATTTTTCAAAATTAATAAAATTAGATCCAAAATGAAATTTCAACCGTACGAAATGTTTAATACATATTTCTTTACTCACCTGACTAATTAAAACACAATTAAATAACATTTAATCTTTAATTTTCTTCCAAATTTCCTTCATTTCTTCACTTCGTGCGCCTCTTTCTTCTCCATTTCCTTTCCTTCATTTCCTTCTCTGCTTGCTGGTTCGAACTGGCCGATTACACACTGAAATTCGGCCTTTAAAAGGCCAAAAGAAGAGCTTCAGAAGTTGCCGCGTGGCAGCACAGGCGGACCACTACCTCAAGGCCAAAACGGCACCGTTTCGGTGCCCTTCTTGCTGGAAAATTCCAGCCTTCATTCAGGACCAGCCACGCCTTCTCTCTCTCTGGGGATTAATCCCAGCTCCTCCACGTGCGCATGTTTCCTCATTATATTGGCTGCCACCTTTAATTTTAAATTATCACTTGAAGCTGCCCTCTCTCAACCTCTATGCACACTTTATTAAATTTTAAAAAACATTTTGTTAGCTTATATATTCATTTACATTTACATGGGTTCACATGCACTATTAATACATTCCTATCTATACTTATGCTCGGCTACCACTTTCAATTTCTCAAATTGCTTTACTATTATTTTATTTTTAACATATAATACATCCTACACATTGAGTGGTATAATAATATAAAATTATAATCTCAAGATTCTACACTTAATCATTTTTCTTAAATCTCCAAATACTCAAATAAATTACTATTTCCTTTTAACCCACAAATACAATAATTAATAATGATTAATCACGTCCAAATAATTTAATTAATTACCTTTAATTCCCTATTTTCCTCAAAATCACATAAATAAATACTTTCTCTTAATTTCTTAAATATTCCATAATGTCCTTAAACACCGGTATTTATAATTATTATTTATTTTCAAATTTTAGAATATTACACTAAGCATGTAAAGAGAATGTGAAATGAGCATCAAATTAAATTGATTTGATGGTTCTACAACTTAAATAATGATAACATGTGGAAGGGAGAGGAATAAGAGTTCAAAGTTTATTGAATTTTTGAAATAGAGAGAGGAGAATAGTTAGGGGTGTGTACTCGGTTATAATTGAATCGGATCGATCAAAAAATACACTACAACAGATTTTTCTATTAGTGACAATTTTTTATTAACGCTATGAATTTTCGTCACAAAAGAGTACTTTTTATGACGATATAAACATTTCGTCACCAAAATTCATGAACTGTTATTTTTTTATGATGATTTTGAGATTTCGTCACAAAAAAACGTTATGTATAAATTGGCACCAACTTTTAACGCCAATACCTGATTGCGGAAAATGATTTTGTGACATTTTTGTATTTGTAGGTGACGAAAAATAAAACGTCATCATAATATTATTATATTGGGTGACGATATATTTGTGTTACAAATGAAAAGATGATCATCTGTGACGCATTAGATATCGTCACAACTGTAAATAGTATTAGGTGACGTTAACTTTGGTCACCCATTAATAGTAATATTTTAGTTTGTTACATAAGATGACGACTTTAAGAATGTCAATAATAAGTATTAGATTTGGGGACGATATGATATGCGTCACGTATATAAGAATAACCTATTTGTGATACATTAGATATTGTCACATTTGTGAATAATATTAGGTGACGTACAGTTTCGACACCCAATGTTAGTATATTGTAATTTGATGCATAAGGTGACGACTTTTGAAATGTCAATAATGAGTATTACAGTCGGTGACAATTTTCTTTCCGTCATATATGCAAGAATACCTATTTGTGACGCATTGCATATTGTCACATGTGTGAATAGTATTATGTGACATTACGTTTCGTCACCCCTTGTTAGTAATATTTTAATTTGATGCATATGGTCACGATTTTAGAAATGTCACTAATTAGTATTACATTTGGTGATGATTTATTGCGTCACGTATTCAAAAATATATATTTGTAACACATTACATATTGTCATGTTAGTGAATAGTATTAGGTGACGGTAAGTTTCGTCACCCATTGTTAGTAATTTTTTAGGTTGATATATAAAGTGAAGACATTGGGTGATGATTTGTTTGCGTCAAATATATGGAATGATACTTATCTATGACACATTACAAATAGTCACATTTGTGAATATCATTGGGTGATGTTGAGTTTCGTCATCAATAGTTATTGATAATTTTTGTGTTGTGCACAAGTTAACAAAATATTAATTGTTACTATTACGTATTGTTGACGTACGAGAACCAAGATGTTGACGTACGAGAACCGTCAACCGAAGTTCGAGAACCCACAATGCAATAACAGGTGCCGAAGAGTAAGGAACAGAAGCAAAAGAACAAACAAGAAGCACACAAAATTTTTACGTGGTTTGGCCAGAATGATGCCTAGTCCACGACTGTTCTCTGGTTATTCCGGCAGAGTCACCGTATGTAATTCAGTCATCCCCCCCATTTACAGTGGCGTCTCCTTCTCTATAAATAGAGTCGTGTTGTTTACAATTCGAATCAGTTCTAAGTATGGAAGGAGTCTATTCCGTTGATGGCGTTTTCCTTATCGGCTTCGGAATATCAGGGATAGGTTCCTTGTCTTCAGGGATTTGAATTACTTCTGATAGGCAGGTGTATATCGCTTCTGATTATCTCGCGGTCTTCTAGTTGTTCTAATCTTTGGCGCGTCTTTCAGCGAAGCTGAAGTCGTGATGTTGTGATGCTGGGATGTTGTTTTGAGCTCGCTCGCCCGAAGCGAGCTCGCTATCTTCAAGAGACCTGACTTTTTACTGTGAGACTCTTCATTGGTGGTTCTCGATCTCTGGGTCTAGCGGGCCTCTAAGGAATTCCGGCCAGCCTATTGGGCCTTGGGTATTTTGGGTTCGCCCTGCGGGACCGGGTCCAGCCCGTCAGCTGATTCCCAGAGATCGCCCATAACATAAGCCCCCCAGCTCTCAGTGCGATCTGCGAACTAAGAGCTGTTTTAGTTGCCGCGACCTGTTTATCCGCATTTCAGACTATCTCCCGTCCTTTTTGTTTGCAAGTTTACACGTTTTGTTTTGCCTTTCAGTCTGTCCTCAGCTGCGTCAAACAAGCGGAGGAGCTCTCTGTCCTCTTGAAGGAGAAGGAGAGGCTTGCGACTCTCGCGAAGGACCTCAAGGAGGATAAGAAGAAGTTGCAAGATATCCTCTCCTATCTGACGGAGGAGACCCGGAAGATGCGGAGTCACCAGGAGGGGCTCGCAGACCGCGTCCGGGTGGCCGAGGAGGCTAAGAGGGAAGCTGAGGACGAGCTCTTTAAAGAGAAATCCATGTATGTCGAGGCCTTTTCCAGTTATAACGTGAAGCTCAAGAAAGCTTCGGAGGAGATGAAGGATAGCAGGAAGGCACAGAGGTCGGTCGAGGAGCGAGCTGAAGCTGTTGCTCGTGAGCTGGAGAAGTTCAAGGAGGAGCTCGTGCGGAAAGAAGTTGAGGTTGGAGCTCGGGTGACCCGGGAGCACGAAGAGGCTGCTTCAGAAAATTCAATCGAGTTTCTGTATACTTTGTGGACAGTTCACCCCGATCTGGACGTCTCTTTCTTTGGTGCTGATGCTGTGGAAGAGTTCGCAAGGTATGCAGCTGAGGCAGCTGAAGGAGAGGTTGCTGGGACTTCCACTCAACCTGATTAGACCGAGGTAGCTGAAGGAGAGGCTGCTGGGACTTTCACTCAGCCTGATCAGACCGAAACTGCCCCTCCTACTCAGGATGCTGCCGGCCTTCCTCATGAAACCGCGATTCCCCCCTCTAGCTAGGGTTTTTCTCCTTCTTTTTTTTTTTGTAAGACATTTATGTTTCAATGAAACCCCAATGCTTTTGTATCTCTTTGGTTTTTTCTTCAAGCTCAGATTTGGTCGAGCTTTTGGGTCTTGGTAGCTCAAGTCTCGGCAGGTCGGGCTTCAGGGTGCAACTTTTAGAGAACTTCATAAATAATCAAAGTAAACTCAATCAAAATTTCGAAGAAGTGGAACCTAAACCTGACTTATCGAATAGGGACGTTAGGTCGTGTCGGAGCAGGCTTTGAATTGGCTTTGGGTCGTTGTTTCAAAATTTTGAAATTTCTGCACTGTGAGCTCGTTATCGGCTGTTCGAAGACCCGTCAAGGAGCTCACACCTCGCAACGCTTCGGATATTGGCCCAGCTCAACCTCGCACCTCGCAACGCTCCGGATATTAGCCCGGCGATCTATCCTTTTCTTTACGAAGTTGGACCGTCTTCTTGGGACTCACCATATCATTGGGAACAATTTTTGGACTCCGGAAATAGACAGCGGACCCAGGAACGAGGGCTACCATTACGGCCCTGCTTTTCATGGTTTTGACCGTGCGTCCCCCCTTGTTCCAAGACAAGGCTTATAAATACCCCATTTGTTTTCAAGCTATCAAGACATGTTTATTCTGGGTTGCTTAGTGGAATGTTCTTGCAGGCATGAGGCTGCTTGCTGTACTCCGATATTTCAACTACGGCCAAGCGGTCCGGTAATCTTCTTCTTCCTTTTCTGTCGAATGTGGGACGAAGAGGATTGTCGGCCGCTTGGTCAAAGCTGAAGGTTGTTGGATCGCGCAGCTAAAGCTTGAAGACTACCGGGCCTCTTGGGATCCGGCTAACTGTGTCTTTTTCTTGCTTTCGGGGGAGGCTAGAGATCATTGTGGACTCTGGTTATCCTCTAGTTTGTTTAGGCTTCATTCCTTCTTCATGCTGTAGTTCGGTAGAAAATTCTTATATCAGATACCTTCTTGTAATAAAATGATGTTCGCTTTGAATTAATCCTGTGATCTTAAAGAGTTTCTCAGAACGATTGTTCTTTAATA